>NC_139895.1:5693148-6095648 GCF_905171665.1 Trachurus trachurus | reverse complement strand
TTCATGCTTTTATTTCAAGTAGGTTAGACTACTGCAACGCACTTTCCCCAGGAGTAACACAACAAGAACACATCACTCCGATTTTATTCCCTATACCACACAAACTCAGGTCTGCTACAACAGTATCTTCTTTTAAAGGCAGACTAAAAACATTTCTTTTCTCACAAGCTTTTAGTTTTTAATTGTTTTTACTTTGCAACATTTCCTTTTCTTTTTGTCTTTTATAGTATGTATTTTACATGTATTCCTTATGTAATGTTGTGCTTTGTTTTGTTTTTGTGAAGCACATTGAGTTTGCTCATATGGAATTTGCTGTGTAAATAAAATTATTGTTGTTGTTAACAACTTCACCTCCTGCAATTTTATAGATCAACTTCTTTATCATTGCAACAAACCAAACAAACTCATACAAAATGATAAAAAATACTGAATTTAAAAAACTAAATTGATAGATTAATTAATTCCTGTTCTGTTGTCACATCATTCACTCTCACTCCTGTGCATATATATATGATGATATATGATATATGATGTTCATTTGGGTGAATTAATTCAAAGTATTTTGCAGAGCAGCTTCAGAAATTAAAGGGCGACTTACTCAGTTTTCTGGTTTTGCTCATGGTTCTGACCCGGCGTGAAGTTCTGTTGGCGTGAAGCGAGACATATAGAGACAGAACCTTCCTCTGGTTTTCTGCACTGTGATAATGAGCCGCATGCTACTCACACCACCAGCACTCAGTCAATCTGCTGCTTCCTGTCTTCTGTCGACACAGCGGAAGCTCTGAAAAAATTTCAAAGCGGTTTCGTGTTGTGTGTTGATGCAATCAGGTGACAAGTCGACTTCTGACTGCACAATACCTACTGGAAATGTCAAAAACTGCAACTTGACATGATTCACCAAAAAACAAAGTGGTGTCGACAGGTTTTAACTCAGAATTTGCACAAGTCGCACTAATGAAACCTTCTCCGCTGAATTTAATGAAACTGATAACTGAGTCATTTTTTACAGTGTTTCTCAATGGTTCATCAAAACTCTTAAAGGTCAAAGGTCTTTATTTTATCAATTTGCTCCATTCCAGTGTAATGCAGACAAAATGAGATGACGTTTCTCAGGGACTCGAAATACAACCCCCCCCCCCCCCCCCCCCCCACCTTCATTTCCCCCACACATACCCTCTCATAAAATATAGAATAAAAATGTTTATAAAAATAGAATAAGAATCTGGATAAATAAATAGAAAAAAACTGTTGAGTGCAAATAAATGCTACAGTGTCAGAGCAGTGCAGTTCAGCTGTTCATAAGCCTAACAGCTTGTGTAGAGGGTGTGAGGTATCCCTGACACTTGACAATTATTATATATCTTCGCAAAAGGTCTTAAGCCGAAAAACATTTGACTTATGTTTCAAGTCCCAGTTTGTGTCCAGTGGCACCAAGAGGAACAGTTTTTCAGTCAGAAATTACATTATGATTATGAGTGACAGGGGCGTCACTAGGTTTTAAGGACAGGGGGGTTTAGCCATGGAGTTTTTCCTCAGTCGATGTGAGGGTCTAAGGACAGAGGATGTTGTTACGATGCCATGTGAAGCCCTTTGAGACAAACTGTTTGTAAAAACGGGCTATACAAATAAAATTGCCTTGCCTTGCCTTGCCTTGCCTGTAGATGCACTGGCTCTGAGTGAATGTAGTGCACAAGCACAAACTATCACAAACTTAAAAAAAAAAACTTTTTTTTTTTTCTTAGAATTTAGGGTATTGAATCATGGGATAGTAGCCCATTGAATCTAAGAATTAGTAAAGTAACATCTAATGAGTAACTGTGCAAAAGTAGATGATAAAAAAACAAAAACACCAAATTATTTGGGGGGCTCAAGAATATTTTAGGGTGGCTTCAGCCCCCCTAAAATAGGCCTAATGACGCCACTGATGAGTGACACAGAATTATATCACTATAAAAAAGAAAATCTGAACATGTACTGTAGCATTTCAATAAAATAACAAAGCTTTGCACACATGTAGCCTAGCAAAGTGAATGAGACAAAAACCGCCACTCTGGCAGGAAGCAGCTGTGAAGAAGTTACACGTTTAGTTTGAGATGATGATAACAAACTGTCGTGCTGGAGGAAGTATTAAAAAAATAAATGTTTTTTTTACTGGAACAAGACACATCACTGATCTATTCAGAGCAAATTCAGAAATAACAACAGAACAGTCGACCAAAGAGACATGGAGCTCTGACAGAGACACAAAAAGGTAAAGAAACATCCCACAATTCCTTGCTCACTCCCGTTTCTCCATTAAGACGACGCTACAGTAAATGGAGAAACCAGAGGGAGAGAGAGCAAGGAATTGTGGGATGTTTTTTGTGCCGAACACGTCGTTGTCATAGATACACTGTGTGATATGTTTTGGTGACGACCGTCCCGTCTGTGCAGCAGCTTATTGTGGCCTTGTTGTTTGGTTTTGTTGCTAGGCGACACCTGGTGGTCGTCGTAGAGATTGAAAGGAGCAAGACGATGGATATGACGCGTGAAGAACAATGATGACACATCGTTCTTATTGTTACCGTGACACCAGAGATCATTGGATGTTGAGGAAGGAAGCCAGGGGAGTGGAAAAGTTTATTAGAACTAACCACGTCGTTGTTGTACTGTAACCATGACAACAGAGGTCTTTTAATACAGAAGTGTATTGCATTCACTTGAAATAAACCCCAACTCTTTTCTGAGTAATTTATTTATTTATTTTTTAATCATTTTTTTCTGTTTTTCTGAGTATTTCTTTTCCTGTTTTTCAGAGTAATTTTTTTTTCTGACTTAACGAGATTTCAAAATCCCGCGAGAAGTAAGGACTGATTTCAAAATAAAGGTCAGACTGACACTCTCTGAGGTGGTGTTTTGTAATAACAGGTCGTCTCCTTTCAATGTAAATCTGAATTTACAGGGAACACAGTGACAATAAGAAAAAAAAATGAGTGGGCTTTTCCTTTGAACAGCTACATCACCTTGCAAATCATGCAATTGAATCCGTTTCAGAAGGTCACCATTATTTTGAAATCAGTCCTTACACGCTCTACATGTAGCACAAAACAATGCTGGGGATAGTTCAACTGTATTTTTTGAAGCAGAGTATATACATATCTAATACATCCATGAATGAAGTGGAGGCTTGACCGCAGCGGTTAAACGTTACTTGCAGGTGGGAGCTTCTCGTGGGATTTTGAAATCTTGTTAAGTCAGAAAAAAATTATTTTAAAAAACAGGAGGAAAAAAATAACCACGAAAAACAGGAAAAAAAAAATTACTCCAAAAAAACTGAAAAAATACTTTGAAAAACAGGAAAGAAATTAGTCAGAAAAACGGAAAGAAATATTCAAAAAAACAAACAAAAAAATAAATTACTCTAGTAGTGAATACAATATGCTTCCGTATTGTAATGTTAAGGTTAGAAGTGCTATATCTACTAAACCAAACCCAAACCAGCATCTCCCCAAACCTGAGCAGGCCATGACGGTCATGTATTATTATGCTGTAGTAACCACCACGGCAACAACAATATACAAGATACATCATTAATGTAGGACTGATAAAGCAGAAAATAACACAGCACGTGTACTAATCATCATCATTAGGTGACGAAGGTAAAGGAGTTTGACATAAGTTGAGCAGAACAGCAGCAGCACATTAGAAGAGTTTCACTTCCTGTTTCAGTTCATTAAAGCAGCGGGTGGAGCTCGACCTCTTGACCTCCGACATCTTTCACCACACGAGACAGAAACCTGAGGAATAAACAAGTTTTACACTGTGAAACCATCATGGACTTCGTGTTTCTATATTACTGTTCTTTTTTTTTTTTTTTTTTTGTAGTTCTCAGATCAGTTTCCTTTTTATTCTCTTGATAAATTAAAACGACGTGTGTGAGGAGCTGCAGCTCAACTTCCCTCTGTTTCTTCTCTGTTTGGATGAATCAGACTCAGAGAGGAAGAAACAAAGTAGAAGAGAAGCTGTTTTTTATCTCCTCCTCTCTCTCTCTCTCTCTCTTGCCACATTTCCTGCCATCGTTTCCTGGTGAACGACAGGATCCCTCAAACCAAACACGTTCACTTTTACTGTGTTTGTGTGTGTGGTGTCGATGAGATTTTAAACACCGGCATCACGATGGAGGCTCTAACCCTCCGACCCCGGACATTAAAGGTCCAGTGTCAAAGGTCAAGGTCAAAGGTTACTTTATTTGTACTCTTAGATACATTTTGTTTGCAGTGAATTATATAGGCCTATATATATATATTATATGACATAAATAGACAAACAAACAGCACAGTTCATGCGACAGGACATACAAATAAAGTGACAACAATGCTCGGGGGGTTAAGAGATTAAAATGAATCAAATAAGACCAAATAAAACTCAATAAAACACACAAGACAGAAGGATGAAACAGATGAAATAAAAGCCAGATAAAACAAAGTCAGCATGGTTCTGTCGAGGTGGAAGGATGACAGTTTCCTTTAACAGTACAGGACACAGCTTCACAGTTTGCCTCGAAGTTCAGTTTGTTGTCAATGGTTTATTGGCAAAATCTGAAAAGAAAGAAAGAAAGAAAGAAAGAAAGAAAGAAAGAAAGAAAGAAAGAAAGAAAGAAAGAAAGAAAGAAAAAAAAACATGCATCAGTTGCACCTACACACTATTTAATTAAAGGAGAAACACATTTGTGGTCTTTTTCGTGCCATCTTAAAGAACAAGTGTCACATTTAAGTATTTATTCTAATATTGTAGTTGATATAAATGAGTTGATCAAATGTTCTCTATGATTATTTAAGTTAATAAACAGTATGTTAGGTGATGCAAGCCAAATGAAATTCATTTATAACACAGGAAGCTCCCAGTGTTGCTCTGCCGGAATCTCGCGTGATTTGCGGAGCCGTGAACTGGGTGTCAGTGCAAATCGTGCAAGATTTGGACGGACCAGGAAGAGCAGTGCTGGGAGCTTCCGCTACAAACAAGCTTAAAATATAGACTTATCTAACGTTTTTTGGAACAATTTCTCATGTCGGGGCTTCAATACAAGACGGACATTACAGACGAGCACTATGGAGGTATTTGGATGTTTTTTGGTGTGTCTTTTTGGACGAAGAAAAGTGAGCTCCGTTCGCTACCGTCTTATGGACATGCAGTGCTGCACGGAGCCCCACTGTAAGCCACGGAGGACTCTGAAACTTCTCCCAGCCCTTAGTCGACATGAGTGAAATTTGAATTTTGGGTGAACTATCCCTTTAATGTGTAAACAACCAGAAATCTGAGTTTATATTCACTCTACCCAAGTTGTTGCCATTGGAATTGATTGACTTGATCAATTCATTTACAGTATTAACTTCAACATCAATGTAAACAATACAAACACACTGTGCATGATTTTCATTTTCACTCTGAGGCCGTTGTTAAAATCTCACTTCACTGTAAAAATGTTTTTTTATTTTAAAAGTCACATTGAACAGGAACAGGAAGTCGATCTGGAGCCGTTTAGTGACCTGAAACTACAGTATTTCATCGTTTAACCATCAATTTGTTTCCATTGTAAACAGTCAGTGTTGTTACTTCCACTTTTGTTAGTTGTTTGCTCAAATCTTTGCTTTATTTTTGTCTCATAGTTTTGGTTTTTATATTAGTTGGAATTTGTTGTTGTGGTTTGCTTCAGGTTATTTCTCCTTTTAAAAAAAAAAAAAAAAAAAAAGATTGTTTCCTCCAAACTTCTCTAACTTCTCTAACGTGGTGCAATAAGAAGAATTTGACCAACTTCTGAACTTGTGTATCTGATATAAAACGAGTGTGTAATCTGTGTAAAATCTCTCCTTTGTGTATTTATAGGGGGAGGGTTGATAAACACTTAGTCTTTCTAATTTTGCAAAATAAAAACGTTCCTTTTCAGCAGGAATAAACACTGAATGAACCAACTTTGACTCGACCGACTGCAGAGAGTTTTTGTGCCGGTCAATACACAACTGGGATGTTGTGTCTGCAGCTGTCTCTGGACACAAGACACAGTGTTACTGTATTATGGGCTGCACAAACACTTGACAACACAAGTCCTACTGTAACTCAGACTGCTGCAGTGCTGCTGTCTGACCACCGGGGGGCAGCAGACATCCTCACACAGCACAGAGAGAGGAAGAGAGAGGAAGACTGCAGGGGTTAAAGTCTTCAGATGTTTTATTGAGCAGGAAAATGTCTCAGGTCTCACATGTAAAGACGACACTGATGACGGGACATTAATAATAATGTGTTTGATGCTTTGATGCTGCAGACGACTCAGGTGGAAACCGACTAGTTTGTTGTTTGAAGGATGTTTGCTCTACTTTAGTCGAGTCGAAGGAACTCAGGATTACACAACGGTACTGCAGTGAATACTCAGGGTACACACAGACTAAATGATTCTCGTTATACATCTGAAAATCGACTAGAATCAGCATTTTAGTGTAAAGGTCCATGGGGAAAAAGTTTAATAAAAAGTTCAATAAAACAACTTTTTTTGTGACTCACACTCAAGATCAATGAGATCCAGAGTCAATAAACCTATTGAATAAATTAACATATATATTTTATAGCATGAGTATGCTGAAAAAGAAATGGTAAAAAAAAAAATTACAGAAAGAGATTCACAAAAAAAGGAACAGAAAGTGGCATGACAGGAAAATCAATGGAAAATGAAATCACAGAAAAAAAGAACAACACACAGTAAAACAAAAATAAAGAAATCAAACCGAATAATAAAAGTAAAATAAAATTGCAGAACAGAAACAGAAAATAAAAGGACAAAAAATATTCATCAGGCTAACAAACGGAAAACAGAATTACAGTAAAGAAAAATCAATGTGTCGTTGAATCCTACAAAGGCCCAGTGAAACAAACATAAGATAAACTCCTAAGAAAAGATGTACAGAAAAAAGGGAAAGTAAAATAACAGAAAAAGATATAGAGAAAACAAACGGAAAATACATAAAATAAACTCCTAAGAAAAGATGTACAGAAAAAATGGAAAGTAAAAAACATAAAAAGATCTAGAAAACAAACGGAAAATAAAATCTGTAATAATAAGTAAATAATTGTGTCATAAGAGACAAATGCTAAAAACACAAGCGGTCGTTTTCAGGACAATAAAGGAAAGAGGGTGAAGCAGCGATTAAAGAACTGAACCCACACTCCGAGCTTTGGAGTCGGATTTACAGAAACAATAGGAAACGCATAGTGATTCAATACATCAGAGTGAAACGCTGTGTGGCCACATGGTCTCTAAAGCGTTCAGATACTGAACCGGGATCAGTTTGGTCTCATGTGTTTCACTGTAATAAATGAGATTAGTGTCTAGAGAGAAGAACACGTTGTGACATGTCATTGAATCTGGCGACTGACTCATCGAATCTTATTATTTGTTATTCAAGGGAAAACATATTTTGCCCGTTTTGTTTCCTCCTCAAACGCTGTTGTTGTTGTTATGACTCACATCTGGGGGATAAACAGGAAGAACAATCAATAATCTGACTGTGACTGCTGTGAATCAATGAAATATCAAACTCTACAAACAAGAACATGACTTTCTTTATTTCACTTTATTTGACGCCTATCTCTATAACACATTATAACCATACTTATAATGAGTTATAATGCAGTTATAACTCTGTACAACTATAGTTATAAACACTCATAGATGATCATAATGCTTTATAACAATAATCATAACACACTATAAAGCATTTTATCATGACTTATAAGGTCAGGTATTATAATAGGTTATAATTGTTAGTAACTTGCTGACAATGTCCACATCGATAATGCATTATAAATATAGTTATAATGTGTTATAATTGGCTTATAAACATGTATAACTATCATTATAAACACTCATAATTATCATAAGGCTTTATAACAATAAGCATAAGACATCATAGAGCATTTTATAATGGCTTATAAGGTCAATTATTAGAATAGAGTTAAAATGCTGTATGATGTGTTATGCTTATTGTTATAAAGTCTTATAATAATTTATGAGTGTTTATATTGGTAGTTATACATGTTTATAAGACAATTATAACACATCATAACTATATTGCATTATCGATGTGGGCATTGTCAGCGAGTTACAAACAATTATAACCTATTATAATACCTGACCTTATAAGTCATGATAAAATGCTTTATAGTGTGTTATGATTATAACACACTATAATCATAACATACTTTATAGTGTGTTATGATTATTGTTATAAAGCATTATGATCATTATGAGTGTTTATAATTATAGTTATAACTGCATTATAACTCATTATAAGTATGGTTATAATGTGTTATAGAGATAGGCGTCAAATTAAGTGCTACCGAACAGGAGGGTACCATGTTGCCCTCAGGCAACATACCACTTTTTGGCCTGTCACATCTCTACAATTCATCCCATTTAATGCTGTAATACTTTAAAGAAGAGAGGAGACCTTAGAGAACCAATAACAATCCTTTAATTTATCACATGACTTTCAAGAAGCCATACTGAAACCCTTTTTTGCAGACTTTTTCAAAGTGGTTTGCCATTTTGCTCCACTAAAACGGTCTGAAAACATAACTTCCTGGCCCTTTTTCATCTGGAAAAAAATATATTTACACTAATAGATTAGTAAAGTTTAATCTTTAATAGTTCCATGCAATTTATTTACTTATTAAATAATGGACAGTTGTTAAAATGCACCTGTTGCCCGAAAGCAACAACGTACCATTATAGAAAATTGCAATGTTGCCTTGAGGCAACAGTGGACCATTATGGAATCAATATTGCATTATGAGACTATGGTAGTGCGTGTTTAGGTGTAAATATAATGTTCAAAAACATATGTAATTCATCATAATTTTGTTTTTATCCTTAATAAATTAGATTTTGGATGCAGTAAAGTAAACATCAGGCTATTATGATGATGATGAGGAAGATGAGAATTCGGGTGAGGATGAGGCCAGTGAAGGTGAAAGTCTACAGAGAGAGACTGGTGTTTCTAATACAGTATATGATGAACCGTAATAGTACAATGTTGCCTACAGTCAAAAAATCCCCTAAACTTCCAAAAATAAATAATTTTTAAAAATTTCTTTAGATTATGTTTATTTAGTTTATTTTGAGACATAAAAACATTCCAAACATTTTTTCCCCCACTGGCATCATAATGCAGCGTACCATAGAGGGTTAATTCTCTGCACCGGCGGCAGCGAGGACGGGGATCACACAAACTCCAGGTCTGAAATCTGTTCGGAAAGGGAAAAAAAAAAATCTCCGGAGACTCCAAAAGCTTGGAAGTTTCCCTGAGAGTGTTTTTTTGCGATTGCTGGAAGACTTTCCCGTCGGCACCATCTGCCAGTAAAGAAACATGACGTCTGACATGATGTTGTCAAGGTCTCTTTACCGCAAATAAACATGAAGAATATGAGGACATCTGGTTAATCAAATTTAAATGTGTCCCTCAACCAACGGCGCCATCTGGACCACTGAGCTGTAAACTCGCTAATTTATGATGATTTTTTTTTTTCTTTTTTTTTTTTCCCACCACCACCACTCGGCCTGAAGTGAATAAATGCTAAATCACTGCACATTAATTAAACACACGTTGTCACTTTGCGGTGGCAGGTTGGCTGCAGCGGTTGTGAATGAAATGCAGGAGCAGATCCTGATCAATGGCAGAGGATTAGAGAGAGGAAAGAGCATTATTCATGGCCTGATTCTGTCCTCATCCACTCTCTCCTCTTATTATTATCTAATGTCAAACACAGACACAACCTTCAAAAGGGCATTTGCATTTTCATTTTCATTTCTCTTGCTTCTTTCACCTTTTTTTTCTTCTTTTTTTTTGATATATTTCTGTCTGTTCTCAGCGAGCAGGAGGAGAAACCACAGTTCTTTGGTTCTTCTTTCAGGAATAATTCAACACGACCAGGTTCAAACTTTTGGATTTTTTTTCTTCACATTGTCTTTGAATTTCATGAAAGGAGGAAGCGTCATGTAGCGGAATGTTAGGATTAGTTACACACGGATAATTAAATGGGAAAAATCAGTTTCAGTCTAAATTCAATGCTGCTTTTTTAAACCTTTGTCATGTTTATCTCTCTGGTTGTTCACTTCTGAACTTTTAGTACAAAAACACTTTTTTGAAGAGAGTATTCGCACATCCATGTATTTTCTGTTGCAGCTGCAGAGGTTACAGTCTATGGAAAAGGAGAAACTTGCACACTGCTTCTTGCTTGGCATCCCCATTTATTGATTCACTAGTGAAGTGAATCTATAAATGGTGTACAAAATAGTACAAAAAAAAATCTAATTTTTGAAAATTACATTGACAAGACAGAAGAGGTAAGTTACAGTTGAAATTGCAATTATTCTCGTTCATAATATTTAGTAAAAGGAGGGTGGCCTGTACCATATAAACAAAATGTCATGCATAGTAACCATTTCCTGTGTCCTTCTGAAAACGACTCAATAAGGTAAATGCAGAGACTGCTTGCTGAAAAACTACCCTCGATAGGAATGCGTATCAGCGGTTTTGCATGAATTTCCCTCTAAAACAACTCTGTCTGGTAACGTTGTGTTATTATCTCATAGCGTGGTGAATGTGCAGGTCACAACTTGTCCACCAGAGCGTTGTGGAGTTGTTGGATTGTGTATTTGATGAGTTTGATGAGGGAAACCAAGAAATCCCATAATGAGCCTCTGTAGCGTAGCTCTGAGCAGCTCACGGCTCTGCTCCGCCGTTCTAAAAATAGCTTGCACCGACAATTAAAGGTAACGAACCTACTGCTATGACTATAGGGATTATGGCAATGGGCCAATTTGCCAAAATGTTGAACTATCCCTTTAAAAGTTGATTTAAAAATGAGAAGTCACGTCAGAACAAACATGACGACCGATGATATGGTCGTTGATATGGCGATGACGATGAAAATCAGATGAATGGATCATCTGCACTAAAACAAAGGGAAACATTCAGAGTTCTCATTATTTATAGGTTTTTATTATTTAGCTGAACTAAAACGAGTTTGACACCTCCTGCTCTTAAAAACCGAGACGTCTCAAGGTCACGGCTGAAGGTCACTGGTGTCTCATATCCCATAATCCTCCATGATCCCCACAGGATACAAGAAATGTACAGATATAAAAAAAAAAGAATATTGGGTTCTACTTTTCACCGGTGGATTAATACTTACAACTAATCCTGTATTTTAACTGTTTGTTTATCCGTCTGTTGCATGAATGAAGAGTGAAGACCTGAGACTGTGACTAACGGCTCAGAGCCGCCGGCCTCCTTCTCTTCCTCCTTCTCTTCCTCCTCCTCTTCTCCTTTTTCTTATCGCAGGCTCTGAAATATTGATGAGCTCCCTCTGTCGCTGTCGCCGTCTCAGATATTTGCCTCTGACTGATGAACGCTGTGGTGTTTTCTTTCCTTTTTCTTTTTTTTTTTCTTCTGCCAAACGACCAGGAGTGTTTACTGTTAAAGGGATAGTTCAACATTTTGGCAAATTGGCCCATTGCCATAATCCCTATAGTCATAGCAGTAGGTTCGTTACCTTTAATTGTCGGTGCAAGCTATTTTTAGAACGGCGGAGCAGAGCTGTGAACTGCTCAGAGCTACGCTACGGAGGCTCATGGGATTTCTTGGTTTCCCTCATCAAACTCATCAAATACACAATCCAACAACTCCACAACGCTCTGGTGGACAAGTTGTGACCTGCACATTCACCACGCTATGAGATAATTTATTTTTATTTTAATGTTTATTTTGCAGGGACGATACATACAACATTGTCACAAAGAATGAAAAATGCAATGCATACAAGACGTCTAGCTTCAGCTAATTTGCAGTCTTTGTCCCTGGTGATAACACAACGTTACCAGACAGAGTTGTTTTAGAGGGAAATCCATGCAAAACAGCTGATGTGCGTTGCCTTCAGGGACAGTTTTTCAACAAGCTGTATTTACCTTGAAAACAGCTCAGTTTCGTAACGTTCCATTATTATCTCATAGCGTGGTGAATGTGCAGGTCACAACTTGTCCACCAGAGCGTTGTGGAGTTGTTGGATTGTGTATTTGATGAGTTTGATGAGGGAAACCAAGAAATCCCATAATGAACCTCCATAGCGTAGCTCTGAGCAGCTCACGGCTCAGCTCCGCCGTTCTAAAAATAGCTTGCACCGACAATTAAAGGTAACGAACCTACTGCTATGACTATAGGGATTATGGCAATGGGCCAATTTGCCAAAATGTTGAACTAGCCCTTTAACAAAGGCAGGTTGTGATTTTAAAGAGGAAGAAGGAGAAGAGGAGGAGGATGAGCAGCTGTCCACAGTTTGTCTCTATATTTCCATGTGGCTGTGAGCGCTGCGTTTCCTCGAGAGCTGCAGCCGTCTTTGTGTTTCTACCTCCTGCAGCCTGGAGGAAACAAACGCTGCTGCTAATTTCCTCCTCCTCTCTCTCCCTGCACACACGCGGCGTCTCCACGGCTTTATGTGATTTATCACCGCTCCGTGGCTTCCTGGTAATTCCCAGGTGATTCTACCTGTCTTAACAACCTCCCAAAATAGAAAAACGTATCACCCAGGAGGAGTAGGCTATAGGCTGCACAGGACAGATAGATGACTCTCTGCTTCCTGAGTGGATGTTCACGTCTGCAGTTTTTTATTCCTCCGCTGATTCTCCTTCCAACACAGACGAGGGTTCATGAGTCAGAGCTCGGTGAGAGGGAGGTTTCTTTCTGCAGCGCATAATCACATTCAGTGTGATGATGAGAACGGGTCAATTTATCTTTTAAATGCAGATCTCCATGTGTAGTGTGATTATAAAGCAGCTCTAGGTTCTATATTAATACTGTGAAAGTATCAAAGCCTCAGTCCACAGAGAAATGCACACAGCCTGTATTCAGAAACTGAGCCTTAAAACCAGCCGTCAGGACTTCCTGTCACTTTGTGATGTCACAACTAAGCCCCGCCCCCTCACCACCTGGACCCACCATCCAACAACAACTTGCAGGATTTGGTTTCTCTGAGTGTTTTATTCTGAAATTTGCTCTTTGGCAAATAGGCCCATTGCCATAATCCCTGTAGTTTTATCAGAAGGTTTCTTACCTTCAATTCGTTACCTTCGGTGCAAGCTGTTTTTAGAACGGTGGAGCAGAGCCATGAGCTGCTCAGAGCTACGCTACGGAGGTTCATGGGATTTCTTGGTTTCCCTCATCAAACTCATTAAATACACAATCCAACAACTCCAAAACGTGTTTTATAGTGTTTTATTCTGAAACACAAACATCTCGCATGAAAAAATATTAAAACTTAATAAAGTCACATAATAACAGGCTTCAGCAGGAACATTTCCGTTGTCCTGTTTAGTTTTTTTTTTTTTTCCTGTTGGCGGTAAGGAAAAGACAATCCGTGACGTCACGTTACTTTGCATCTTGGGTAATTTGAGTGTGAGTCAAAAAAGATATCGCGATATTTATGTGAATCGATTTTTTCTCCCACCCCTAGTAGGAAAGTATGCGGTTTCGAACACAGCCGTATGATACATTTCTCCTCTTCTGCTCCCTGGTGGCTAAAACAACAACACACCTCTGACCTCTGACCTCTGCTCCTCCTCCTCCTCCTCCTCCTTCAGCCTCCTCACCAGTTCGGTGTCGGTTTCACAGCAGATGGATGTGAGTGAATATCAGCGCAGATGGATGAGCTCCAGCACCACAGCAGCAGCAGCAGCAGCAGCAGCACAGAGACGTTTACTGAGCTGCTACTTCCTCTGATCCTTCACAGGCTCTCAGAGCGCCGTTTAATTATAAATGAGTTAAGTATCGGCGGCCGAGCTTTAACGACGAATGAGGAGCACAATGTGTATCGATGGACTGATCAGGTGTTTTCAGGTCTGCTGTGAACCTGTAGACGTCACAGTGAGAGGGAGGTCACATGTTTGGAAAGTGGAAAATGGGGACATCTTGTTTTAGGAGGCTGGTGGACATCCGGTTTGCTTGTCCACCTGCTGGCTTATACCAACATCCCTTGCTCTTTCTTTTAGTTTTGTTAGTATGTTTTTATTTGAACTTGTATCATAAGTATTTTACTCTATTTATTGCACCCCGCACTTTCTTTCTTTCTCTTCTCTTGGATTTGTTTGCCTTTGTTACAGTTTTATTGTATATTATATGTACTGTGTATGGATGTTTTACATGTACTACATGGCAGCTGCCATAACTCCCTTGCCCAAGACAAATTTCCCCTGGTGGGACAAATAAAGTTTATTTGATTTGATTATTTTGATTGAGATGTTTTTGGAAAATAGTGACATTTGCAAAATATACAGAGAAAAATAGGAGGTGTCATAAGAAGTGAGGAGATTTTATGAAGGTCAATGAGTGACATTTATTAATGAGAGCATTGAATTAATTTTTCATATTTTGGGGAAATTCTAGAAAGTGGAACAAAAAGGACTTTTTGACATTAATAGGGATTTTCTAAAGAAACCTCCTAATTTGCATAGCAGACATCACAGAAAAATGATTTTAATGGTGATTTTTATTGTGGATGTTCATCTCTGGGAAAAAAAATAGCTGGGACTGAAGTCGGGCGGTTGAGTCTGTACCTCATCACACACCAACAGATTTCTGCGCCAACTCTCCGACTGGTGCAGACTTGGCCCGACTGTGAATCGTGGGTAAAATCGGGCAAAATATCATGTGGTGTGTCCCCAGCTTTATAAAGACAAGACATAAAACAAGAAACACTAAATGAAAACTAATGAACATGGTGAAAATTAACTTGACGGGAGACAACAAGTGAACATTTTATAAAAGTAAAGAGGTTTTTTGGAGTGAGTTTCTTTTTAAAACGTGAGGACACATTTAGAAGAAGAGGTTAGGACATCTTCAGAGTCCTTTGTTCATTATTATTTATGGATTATATTTCATGATTTACATTCAGATAGTTTAAATATATGAGATTGATAATATTAAAATACAGAGTAAAAGTAAAGTTACTTCCATACATGATTTCATATATTACTGATATGTGATGTTACACATTTAGACCACAAGGGGGCGTTTTGTTTGTTTCGGACCGTAGAAAAAGAAAGAGTCAGTTGGAAACGTTGGAAGAAGAGAGATTTTTTATGTTCTGTCGATCGTCGTTTTACTGTGATTGTCTTTTTCGTCAGTAAAAAACCGAAAAGACAGCGAGAAGTGCTGTTTTATTTTGTTTTTTTCATAGAAGCTGCAGCTCGTTCCCACAGATTGGGGGACAATTTTCACCGACTGAACATTTAGAAGGAGAGGAGATTTTTTTTTGTTCAAGTGAGCACTTTATTTGATTCTGTTGAAGCTGAGTCTCTGGTGAGAAGCAACGTTGTGAGTATCTTTTTAAAAAGTGAGGACTTTATTTTGACAGGACGATGGATTTTTGGAAAGAAAGGACAATTTTAAAAAGTGAGGAACTTTTTTTTCCTTTTTTTTTTCTTAAGTCAATGAATTCTTGGAAAAGAAAAGATGTGTCGAAGAGCGAGGACACTTTTTTGTCAGTCAGCCAGTTCTTGGAAGGTGAAGACATTTTTGAAGGGTGCAGACATTTTGCTGAGTCGTGACTTCCTATAACTAATTTAGCAGCTGGTTTAGAGGCAGCAGAATATTTTATTTCAATGAGCTTCCTCACAGGTGAAGAGTAGAGACACAAACCTGCACTCTGTGTCCACATTTCTTTATACGCACATCCCTATAAACATGTGTCTGCTTGTGTACATGCTTGACATTGGTGTGTGTGTGTGTGTGTGTGTGTGTTTGTCCGTGTGTGTGACTGCAGAGAGTCTTCTGACCTTGGACGCCCGTGAAGCTGCTGGAAACACACAGCAGCTCATCAAATATTTACGGCTCCATCTAATTCAGGACTTCATGTGGTCTCTCTCTTCCTCTGGCCTCGGGCTGTCGGCCGCCGGCTGCCAGAGAGAGAGAGAGAGAGAGAGGGAGAGGAAAACACATCTGCACTCGGGTCCAGAATCACAGCAGGAGCACTGCTCACACCACATCCCATAATGAACAGTTAGACAAGCTGATCAGGGTTAATTACTGCAAACATAAGTCCAGTCTCAGCGCCTCAAAATCTTTTATTTTAACACAAACTTAACTTAACTTTTAACTTTAACTTTAACTCAAAAAATGTCATATAAACAAAGGTTATAGAGTCCAGATTAGGTCAGTTTACCTGTAGTCAATGTCCAATGGGTTAATCCAGATGTTAATACCGTGATCCCCAGAGGATGAACCCTGCTGACTTTGATTTTCTCTGACTGTTTCTAAAAGCAACACAATGAGGTTCACAACTGTCAGATATCACAAAATGTTTTATTCTGCATGACTGTGCATTAAGGCAGCACAATTAAAATACACACATTCGAGATCCTAGGAGGATGATCCCAATGGTGTTTGCTGTCATCTCCTGTACGACCACAGTGATGTTCACTCAGGTTTTTTGGTGAAATATCACAATAAATATCGCTGTGCATGATTTTTTATCAGTTTAGTTTAATTTTTTTAAGTTTTAAGATCTCACACTGACATCTGTGATCCCCAGAGGATGAACCCTGCTGGCTTTGGTTTTCTCTGATGTTTCTACAAGAAGCACAATGAGGTTCACATCAGTGGTTTTTTTAAGTCAGATATCACAATAAACATGACTGTGCATGATGAACCCACAATGATCCCAATGGTGTTTGCTCTCCCAACATTACAGTGAGGTTCACATGTTTTTTGTTTTTTTTGGTGAAATATCTCAATAAATATCACTGTGCATGATTTTGCATTAAATCTCACACTGACGTCCATGATCCCCAGAGGATGAACCCTGCTCACTTTGATTTTCTCTGACGTTTCTTAAAGCAGAAGTAAGCGATCCGGTGGTTTTGGCTAACTTCCTGTCAGCCGATGGAGTTAGCAGTCCCCGCCCTCGTCCCTACGTCACCACATTCACGCGCATCCCTTGGCTGCACACACAGAGAGGACCGCCCCTTCATGCCGTTCTCTCTCCTCATTGGATAAAGGTTGTAGGATACAAGGAAAGTTTTCTCCTCGGCTTACAGCAGAGCAGAGTGACTGACAGACCCGTGTTTCAGACCAAACACTCTTTGTAAGTGATTGCTGTCGGAAGATAGAACTATTTAAGACTTATATTAACACAAAAATTCTGCTTGCTTCTGCTTTAAAACAACACAATGAGGTTCACATCTGTCAAATTTTACAATAAATAATGTATTATTGTACATGATTGTGCATTAAACCATTACAATTAACATGCAGACATTCAATAACCCAAGAGGATGAACCACCACGATGATCCCAACAGTTTTTGCTCCTGTAGCAGCACAGTGACGTTCACTCAGGTTTTTTGGTATTTTGGTAATATTACTGTGCATGATTCTGCATTAAATCATTAAATTAAATCATTAAATCATTGCATTAAATCATTAGACATTTCAAGATCTCAAGAGGATGAACCCCAACGATCCCAATGGTGTTTGCTCATATCTCTCCCAACATTACAATGAGGTTCCCATTTGTGTTTTTTGTGTGTGTGATCACAATAAATATCGCTGTGCATGATTTACATTAAATCTAACAGACGTCTGTGATCCCCAGAGGAAGAACCCTTTGTACTTTTCTTAAGTATCTGCCCAACTACAGACTCCAGAGAACAGAAAGAGTTTAACAAACAGGTCTGATCGTGCCAAACTTTTGTGGAAGAGGCTTTTTCTTTGAGATTTACATTCTCCTAAAGTTTTATCAAACCGTTGCAGAAAATGTTCTCTAGTCTACACACACACACACAATTGAGTGTAAACATTGTGTAATTAATGAATTACAGCCCACACAGTTTGTTTTTGTCAAAAGCAAAAGTTCAGGGCATGATTTAATATTCAGGGTCATTCATCACGAGCTTGTTTAGCAAGGTCAAATTATTAGTTTGCATTCAAATGATGCTTCCAATGTGTAGGAGGAGAAAGAAACACAGTGACAATATCAAATTGTATATGTTTATTAATTAACGTCGGAGGATGTCGACGTGATGCAGAGGGAGGAAAGGTGTGCAGCAGCTGTGTGTTCGTGTTTCACCTTCAACTGATAATTGAAGCGTGAAAACAACATGTGGATCTACGAGGTGTGTCGTTCCTCAACAGGCAGAACTCTCCTCCGCCCACTCTGCTCCGAGTCGGTGTTAATGTGCTCCGACACTGTTTCCACCCAAATATAAAGGTGTCATCATCATCTCCAGTTTTGGCAGATCACAGCCCCGACCTGAGTCTGACTGGCATGACAGTGAGATGGAGATAAAAGCTGCTTCTCATATTGGCAACTCCGACAGACAGACAGAAATACCACGAGGCGCGATGAGCTGCTTTTATACCCAAAGTAACAGAGGGGATAAAAGAGCAGCGGATGAATCACTGATGAGCTCCGATTTCAGATCAGTCTTTAGCCACATTAGCGAGTTAGTAGCTCGGGGGGAGGTTTTCACTTCAGTCCAACGAAAACACAGTTATTTGACAGATGTCAGTGAAGTTTGGTGCAGGTGTTCGTGGTTTTCAGAGGATGGATCTCATCAACTCTGGTGACTTTTAATCTAACATCGCAATCATACAAAACAAATATAGCCTACATGTTGAACCAAAATAATGTTATCTGGTCGGGTTTTACTCTTTAGGTTTCTCTTGGTGCAGATCTGTTTGCAGTCCAGTGTGTGCGCGCAGGGCCGGCCCAAGCCACCATGGGGCCCTAAGCAAAATCTTTATTTTGGTGCCCTCTATTACTACCAATAATACTAGTTCATTCTTTACTCTGTCATTATAATCATCATAACCTGGCAGGTTTTTACCCATCGATGGTTTTTATTCTGAAATGACACCAAATTCTGCTGAAAGTGCAGCCTATTTACATTTAATCTTCAAATTTATATAGTACTGGGATACTGAATGTCACCTATAGGTCGAGTAAAAGTAAGAAGAAAAAAAAATAAATCAACAGACAATGCATTTACTGTAAACACATCATCTGCTTTTTAAAATTTTTGGTTTTAAATATAGGCTACTGCAACAGAAAAGTGCAACAACAATTTGAAATGCAACAATAATTAAAGGTTTTTGTAATTACGCAGTGTTTCTCTAAGGATTGACAATTTTTTTTAAAAGTTACCTGCCTTTTGGGGGCCCCCCCAATAGTCACGGGGCCCCAAGCAGGTGCTTAGTTCGCTTATGCCTTGGGCCGGCTCTGTGTGCGTGTGTAAGTGTATGTGTCGTCTAAAAGGAAATAAATGCGAAGAAGTAACGCCAACTTGTTAACATCAATGTGTTTAGCTTGTGTGCTAAGTGCTAATGCTAACCAGCACGCTAATCGCTGCTGGGCTAACTTTAAAATCAACGCAACGCTAATAAAACTTTGCCTGGCTTGACAAAAATCATACATTTTATATTCACACTTACTTTTCAGTCAAAGTTTCAACACTCCTTCAAATGTCCTTGATGGCAGCACAACTTTTTGGGCAACACTAGGAGGCAGTCACAATTAGATTTGGGTTGAACTTTGGTACAAGCATGTCCCACTCAGTTATGCTACGCAGCACTTTAGCTTGCTAAAAACAAAACAAAATAAAAAACGATTATATAGGCTGAGTATGTGTTGCACAAGAAATGAAGCACAAACTACTTGGAAATCAATAAATTAAATGAGATGAAAAGACATAATAAGTTGAAATTTATTGGCAACATTTGCGTATAAATGAAATGGAATAATAGGTGGACAAGGCAGTAAAGTCTGTTTACATCAACTAAGTGCAAATTAAAATGCTTTACAGAGCTGAGCAATAATATATTCTATATATAAAAAGGAGTAAAAAACAAAACAAAAAACAGACATAAATGCAATGAATGTAATGATATGCAAATTAAAATCCACCTGTAAAAACAGGCAAAAACTAAAAGCGTAAAATCAATACCTATAAGAGCATATTTAACTAATCCAATACCAATCTGACTTCCTGTTTGCAGGAATCTCTGTCCTGTGACTGTGATTGACAGGAAATAATGAACTGTGTGGTTTAGATGAATAAAATCGGTTATTTTAAGATTTGAGATTTGATTTTAACAACGATAGAAAGAATATTTAAATTACACATCACGGCGGAAGTCAGTGTTGCTTTTAATCATGGACATTAAGGATGAGGAGCGAACAGAGGCCTGTAGATCAGCATGCGTCCGTCTATTCTCAGACTATAAAACACCCACACACACACACACATATACACATAGAGTAATGCTGTGCTTGGCTGTTCCTCTTTTCATTTCTTTTTTTCCGTCCTGATCCCTCGATTGTGATGCAGCTGTGGAGGTGAAGGGCAAACGGAGGCGATGAATAAATCGTCGGCGAAGGAAAACACAGGCAGAGGTTCCTTCAAGCGAATGGAGCGATAGGCTACACAGCGAGCGATGAAGGTGACTCCGACAAAGAGTGAACCGCGAGAGTGTGTCAACATTTGTGTGCGTCAGTGGAAGTGAAGAGTGTGAAAGGATGAGGCAGAGGAGGAGAGGAGGGAGGTGACAAGACGCTCGCAGCTGTTAACGTCGTGTTTTTTTATTCTGTTTAATGTCGAGGTTTGATGGAGTTCAGGGATCAGTGATGTAGAGAGCAGAAAGTTGTGTTGTGAAATGTTGCTGTCTCACAAACTCTAGATTTTTTGTTTGGTTTTGAAGTTTTGATCCATGAGAAGATCTAAAAAACACCTCAGTGTAGTTTTTCATCTCCTCTCTCAGCTTCTCTCTGGAGCTCTAGTAACAACAGGTCGGTGTCAGCCAATCAGAAGAGAGGAGGAGGCTCTGAGCCTCTCTTCTGATTGGCTGACTGTTTTCTAAAGTGATCCAATAAAATATAGAGCAGATATCAGAATAAAACACTCAGAGAAACCAAATCCTGCAAAGTTGTTGTTGGATGGATGGTGGGTCCAGGTGGTGAGGGGGCGGGGCTTAGTTGTGACATCACAAAGTGACAGGAAGTCCTGACGGCTGGTTTTAAGGCTCAGTTTCTGAATACAGGCTGTGTGCATTTCTCTGTGGACTGAGGCTTTGATGCTTTCACAGTATTAATATAGAAGCTAGAGCTGCTTTATAATCACACTACACATGGACATCTACCTTTATACTGTATGGAGCTTTAATACAAACATCTACCTTTATACTGTATGGAGCTTTAACACAAACATCTACCTTTATACTGTATGGAGCTTTAACACAAACATCTACCTTTATACTGTATGGAGCTTTAACACAACCGTCTACCTTAATGGAGCTAGTGTTTATTATTTAATGGAAGCAAAGCTTATCAAATGAGCCATATCTGACAAATTCAACATACAATGTAAAGCTCAATGATTTAAACAGGTTCATGTGTAAATGAAGTTTGTGTATGCAGCTATAGCATCACATGTGTTGGTTTGCAGCAGCTCCAACAGCAAAAAAAAGCCTGAAAAAGTTTTAGATGAAGGAGCCAGAAGTGCTGAGGGAGGTGTGAAGACGCCTGAGGTGTCTTTTTTATTTTTTTTCACTGCAGCTCCTCCTGTGACTGAACACGAGATTCACGATGTTTAACAGTAACTCAAGACAAAAGTCGTCTGAGGATGTGAGAGAATTACACCTGAGCTCCCACATTAGTCACCACCAGGCTCCTGCACTAATCATCACAGTATCAACAACACAACAGCACAATCGAGTCAACACATCGTGTGGTTTCATAGAAGTGCAGAAATGAGTCGGTTGCACTTTGCACCAGAGCTGAAACTCTCATCCTGATCGTTGTGCTTGTCAAATGAGGACGATTTGCATTTGAATTATTTGCCGTTGTAGTTCAGTCAGTGTGTGTGTGTGTGTGTGTGTGTGTGTGTGTGTGTGTGTGTGTGTGTGTGTGTGTGTGTGTGTGTGTGTGTGTGTGTGTGTGTGTGTGTGTTGCACAGTGGCACAGTGGTGGTGTGCTGGGTAAAGACAGCGGCTAACTGGAGCCCTTTAGGGAAACCATTCAGCACAGCTGGTCTCACTTGATCAGCCAATTGTTTAACATCATATAAAACCATTTAGCTCTCGCTGAGGGAGCCGCTGAGGCATGACTCAGCAGCTTTTGTGTTGCCGGCCGCGGGGGCTGCGCTGGGGTTCGACACTAAGCCTTTAAAGCCCTCCACATTACAGCTGTGTTACTTATTGATCATGAGGCTGGCTGCTGAAAACCCACAGCCCGACAGACCTGCATGCATTTTTACTGAGAAGTCATATGATAAGCCTTCTTTTCTTTTTTCTCCTTTTTTTCTAAAGCAGTCAGAAAAAATATTAAACTATAATTCAGCATAAATATTGGATGGAATTACTCTCATGGTGTCAGTTCATGCTGAAAAAGAAAAATGTGTTACAGCAACAGAGCCACAACTGAGGCCAAGTTAAGTCAAATAAACAGAAGAGATGATTCATTTAGTCTGATAACAAGTTTTTTATACGATGCAAAATATATGATGGTTCACACAGCCAGAGTTTCATGTCACAAACCTAAAGAACAAATCCTGTCAGGATGTAAAGCTAACAAACAGCATGAGATTTATATTACATTTATTATGTTTTGTTTCTCTGACACACCTTGATGCAGGGGGGGTTGTTTCAGTCCACTAAGCTCTGTGCTGGTTGGATTTTGGTGCAAACACCAAATATACAGTAGAGGCCCAGTAATGTGCAGACTTGATGTTCTGGTCTCCATCTCATTTCATTTGCTGCAGAAAACACATAAAAACTCTGTTAAGGGAACAGTGTTCAGGTGGTCGATGACCCTGAGGCAGGTTCTGACTCTGATGAGCTCTCGTCAACGCCAACTTGACACTTTTACCCAGTCTCCTGCCAGCCTCCACCCTTTATGCTCCAGCCTTCAGCATTTGAGTTCCAGCCTCCAGCCTTCAAACTCTAGCCTCGTAAACCAGCCTCTCGAGGAAATGCATTTCATTTCATATCAACGGAGAGTCTGGCCTCATCCCCCCTCTAAGCGTTTGGGGTGGGCGGGAGTAGTAGCGTTGACAGACAACCCCATTCAGCCAATCAGCAAGTTGGTGTAGTGACGGGGCGTTGCACCAGTCGGTCCCTGATTGGCCAGCGTGCTGTGTCAATCACAGCAGCGACGCTGATTGGCTCGGCCTTCTGAGGGTTTCAGTCCAAACGCTTAGAATGGGGATGAGGCCAGACTCTCCCTCAGAAATGAAATGAATTGCATTTCCGGGAGAGGCTGGTTTACGAGGCTAAACTCCACCCTCCAGCCTAAAGCCTCCAGTCTCCAATCTCCAAGCCCCAGCCCCCATCCTAAACCCTCCAGCCTCCAAGCCTCAAGCCACCACAACTCCAAAAAGGACTCCAGAAAGGACTTACAACTCAACTCAGACTTGAACACCAGGGACTCAAGATGTTACTTGGACATGAGCCTTAAAGGGATAGTAGCATTTTTTTAAAGTGGGGTTGTATGATCTACAAATAGCCCCTAAGTACTTTAATTGCAGTAGCAGACTCTCTACACTCCTCCCGTTAGCAACGCCAGCCCATAGCCCTGCCCAGAGATTTACAACATACAGGGCCCTAGTTTCGTTGACCGAGCGAAGTCTAAGTGCAGCGCAGCTTCGCCACGCCAACGGGGCTGGACCAGGTCCATTTCGCAAGATTCGTGGGCCGCGCAGTCAGACTTAGACCAGCGTAAACCCTCCCCTCGTCCCTCCCACCGGCGCAAACGGCGAAGAGGGAGGAGAGAGGGCGGGAGGGAGACAGAAGGAGGAGAGAAAGGCGTGGAGTGGGTTTGACACAGCCGAGTCAGATCTTCACCAATCAAATGAGCTCCTCTCCTCACCTTTAACTGCGCGGAGGGCGATGCGCGCTGCAAGTTTGTCATTTTATACTTGGACTGGACGGAGGAGACAGCGACGCCAGAGGCCGAACCTCTCCCCGGAGGAAACAGCTGTTTCCCCGGAGGTCCGAGATCAGAGTGACCAATAATGAGTTTACTAATAATAATACAAATATCCTTAATCAGGTTTGATCTGATACACTGAGAACCCCTGCCCAATGAAAGAAACAACAACTAATAAACTAATAAAGAAACTCACATTTATTCAAACCCTGTAAGCAAGATGAGAGGTATAATACAACATAAACAAACACCATGCGTAACGGATAAAATCAGCGTAAAGGACGCTCTCTCTCTCTCTCTCTCTGTCCTCCTCTCTCTCTCTCTCTCTGTCCTCCTCTCTCTCTCTCTCTCTCTGTCCGTCTCTTTTTTTCTCTTTTTTTTTCTGTGATAGAGATGCTGAGTATACGGCTATATACTGACTATCTGATACCGAGGCTGTGGTGGACTAAGAGAGATGAAGATTTGTGTTTTGTTTTTCATTACTGTACGGCTGCCTGATGCGCTAATGAATTAATAAGTAAATAAATAAATAAAGCGATCATCACAAGGGCAGAGTGGTATCTCAACACGGCAGCGACATGCAGTCATCCACCCTCAGTCCTGCTCTTGGGACATCCACAGCTGCTTTTCAGTGCCAGTTCTTCCCTGCTGTGTTAATTCAGGTGGAGTTTCCTTTACGCGCAGACAGCCTTTGATCTCTGCTTTGATCTGACGTCAGATGTGACGGGACAATCTATATAGATATAAATTCACGTGTTGATTCCATTAGTTGCATTAAATAGTGGTTATTGTGGATATTTATTGCATTGAAATGTGTCTGGAACTGTGGAGATCTGCCTGTGAGGTCTTGGTGACGTGTGTGCACTGCAGGTCAGTCAGCCAAACTTCCACTGCACCTGCTGCGCTCCGCGCTGCGCTGAGAGTAGACCTGGTTGGAGGTGGCGAGCTTTCAGCGCAACCTCGGCGGGACATTTTCGCACAAAACTTCCACTGCACCAAGCTGAATCTGTGACGCCTCCCCCTGCTGCGCGGCCACGCCTATCTCAGCGCAGCGCGATCTACAAATCTCCCAATCTGACTTTGCGCTCGGCTGCGCTGGTCGAAACTTGCATTAGACCGGCTGCGCTACCTTGCGCCACCTGCGCTGCGCCAGCAAACTAGGGCCCATAGTGTTGTGAACAGACCCAAAGAAAAAGATTCAGATTCAGATTCAGATTCATAATTTATTGTCCCCGAGGGGAAATTCATTTTCACAGCCTATTTTCGAGGCCTAAAAGAGGTTTTACCTGGAAAAAAAAAACACAGTTCCATTGTTCACTATAATACAATTTTTCCAGCCCCCCAAAGTGCAGGAAAAAAGCAGTTTTTATTTGGACCTAACCGACTGCTGATCGGCGGGCGCTAACCCTGGCCGGAGGGATACGTGAGTTGGTTAGGTCCAAATAAAAACTGCGGTTTTCCTGCACTTTGGGGGGCTGGAAAAAATTGTATTATAGTGAACAATGGAACTGTGTTTTTTTTTTCAGGTAAAACCTCTTTTAGGCCACGAAAATAGGCCGTTTCTTTGGGTCCATTCACAACAATGTATGTTGTAAATCTCTGGGCAGGGCTATTATGGGCTGGCGTTGCTAACGGGAGGAGTGCAGAGAGTCTTCTACTGCAATTAAAGTACTTAGGGGCTATTTGTAGATCATACAACCCCACTTTTAAAAAAAATGCTACTATCCCTTTAATGACTTACAGTAAATACTAGAGATTTCCCTTCACTTCCTGAATCATCTAACGCTAACAATACTTATTCAGAAAGAGGACCCTTTTCCCCAGAATTCACCTTGTTTGAAGCCTCTGACAGCATCCAATCAAGTTCCAGAACAAAACAAACCACAAAGTAGGTAACAATTATTCCCAGCTACCAAATAATTTTTTGTTCGCAGACAAAAACTATGAGGTCATTGACAAACAAAAAACAAAACAAATTTCAGTGTGCAGAACTAGCGATCTGACAACCTTTTACTGATTCTTATTTTCTTTCACATTTTCCTCTGGTGTCTAATTGATATGTTTGACTGTTGCAAACTTTTGAGAATTTGTAACAAGTACTGTTTCAGCTTTTAAGTCACGTCTCACTTTTATAGAAAGACCTTCCAATAATTATACATACGGTGTTTATGGTGCATCATATAATTGTGTTATTGTTTTGGTTTTATTGTCTTGAATGCTATTGTTCTGTTATGTAATTGTTTTATGTTTCCATTACAGTGTTTTATTTTATTGATATCACTTTGTAACATTGTTCTGAAATGTGCTAAACAAATAAAGTCATTATTTAAAGTTATTATTGATTGTGCTGTGCAGCCAGTACCTCCTCTTGCAGCCAGTATTTACTTTATGTCTATGACGGTGCTGCATTTACAGTGTCACACCAACCAACGCTTCAGTCTCCTCTGACCTTGTTCCTCTCTGCAGCTTCGAGCCACAAATACTCAATAATAAATAATCAATACTGCAGTACATGTGGAGTCTGTTGCCTCAGTGATGAGACAAGACGAGACAAGATGCAGATCTCCGCTGATAATCACCTGCTCATGCCTGAAGGCTTCGTGCTGCATTTAAACATCAATAAATCATGACTAAATTAATTTGCCGTAAACAAAAGAGATCCTTCAGTGAAAACACTGTCGGCGCAGATTTAGATTAAATCTGATTTATACCGACTTTAATGCATTTTAATCCAAATATATTCCAGCGGTCAGGTTTTTATGAGTGTGATCAACATTAAACAAACAAGACAGAAGTTAAACCAAACACAGGGTTCATTAATCACCGCCACAAAACGCTGCCTGGAAATACGGTTTCTTCATCTTTCATCTGTTTGATCTGATACTGAGACTCAGAGCGAGTGTGAAGGAGTGTGTGTGAGTGTGAACACGTGAACGTTCACCATCATCACCACCGCCGCTCTGAGTGTGAGTCAGTTCATGTCTCTGATCATCTCAGCTGTCAAACACGATGTTACTGTAGTATGCCATTAGTATGTGTGTGTGTGTGTGTGTGTGTGAAGGTGTGTGTCATATCAGATTATTTCCAGTTGAGTCTTCATCTCCAGAGAGTTATTGATCAGAAACAGAATAGAAAAACACATCTATCTATCTATCTATCTATCTATCTATCTATCTATCTATCTATCTATCTATCTATCTATCTATCTATCTATCTATCTATCTATCTATCTATCTATCTATCTATCGTTCTATCTATCTATTTATCTATCGTTCTATCTATCTATCTATCGTTCTATCTATCTATCGTTCTATATATCTATCTATCTATCGTTCTATCTATCTATCTATCTATCTATCTATCTATCTATCTATCTATCTATCTATCTATCGTTCTATCTATCTATCGTTCTATCTATCTATCTATCTATCTATCTATCTATCGTTCTATCTATCTATCTATCTATCTATCTATCTATCTATCTATCTATCTATCTATCTATCTATCTATCTATCTATCTATCTATCTATCTATCGTTCTATCTATCTATCTATCTATCTATCGTTCTATCTATCATAGATACATGAGTGTATAGTAATTCTAATGCAAATACAGTAAATAGATAGATAGATGGATAGATAGATAGATAGATAGATAGATAGATAGATAGATAGATAGATAGATAGAACGATAGATAGAACGATAGATAGGTAGAACGATAGATAGAACGATAGATAGATAGAACGATAGATAGATAGATAGATAGATAGATAGATAGATAGATAGATAGATAGATAGAACGACAGATAGAACGATAGAACGATAGATAGAACGATAGATAGAACGATAGATAGATAGAACGATAGATAGATAGATAGATAGATAGATAGAACGATAGATAGATAGATAGATAGATAGATAGATAGATAGATAGATAGATAGATAGATAGATAGATAGATAGATAGATAGATAGATAGATAGATAGATTGACAGATTGATAGACATGAAATAAACTGAACTGAACTGAATAGATAGATAGATAGATAGATAGATAGATAGATAGATAGATAGATAGATAGATAGATAGATAGATAGATAGATAGATAGATAGATAGATAGATAGACTCTTCCCAGCTTCAAAGGGGAAATAATATCACTAAATAGATGAAATGATCTAAATAAAGTATAATATATAATAAAAGAAACTACAACCTACTTCATCCTGAACTTTACAAGTTCTATTGATGTGATCCATATCTGATATCTGCATTTACACCTGTTTTTCTTGCGTGGAACTGGAATGACGCGGTTGGCATCTGATCTGACAATATCCAATATCATTAGTTTTTTTTTACCGTTTACACGTTCATGTTACAGATCAGATCTGCTGTATTCACAAAGCCTTTTATCTTACCGCAACTTGAGAGGAAAAAAAAAATCAGAATTGGGCCTCTTGAACCTTGTTGTGTAAAGACGGCCTTAGGCTACGTTTACACGGATGAACGATGAACAGAAAACGCAAAAGTCGCGTTGCGTTCTCCCTTTTAATTTTGCGTTTAGACAAGCGTGATTGTTTTTGGGGTGGTCATCTGCGTGCATACGGTGACGCAAAAGTCTGTGGAATTCAATGTTGTATGCACGCCAGCCGCCGAGGTGGCAGCGTGCCATAAGAAAACACTACACCACCAAGTCCGCACGCCCGAGTACAACCCAGAATTTATCACTCTTCCTTCCCGCAGGCTGTAGCTACGCCGGCCATCAGGTCATAGCAAGCGTTTTCAAGCCCCAAAAACGCCGTCGCCGTCTAAATGAAAAGGCACATCCTATGAAATATTTTACCATCTTCATCCGCGAGCGTTGTCGGAGTAGCGGCATTTTACTATTTTTCAAACATTCCGCTTTTCCGACATTGATTGATTATGTTATAGTCAGACGTGTCCTGATTTTTTTTTTTTTGCATCTGAGACACTGTTTTCTCATACACAAATACAAATGTCGGACGTCACACTAGAGTTTGTTTTTTTCTTCTCTCTAATAGGCCTATGTATTTGTGTATGAGAAACAGTGTCTCAGATGCAAAAAAAAAGAAAAGAAAATCAGGACACGTCTGACTATAACATAATCAATCAATGTCGGAAAAGCGGAATGTTTGAAAAATAGCAAAATGCCGCTACTCCGACAATGGAAAAAAAAAAGTCGGAATAGTGGGACGCTTGAAAAATAATGTTAATGCCGCTATTCCGACAATTAGAAGTCAATGTCGAAATAGCGGCATGTCGGAATAGCAGCATGTAACCGTAAACAGGGCCTTAGTGAATGAATGATTCTGACAAACTTGCAAACTTGTGTCGAGATGTTACAGAGACGTCCACGACACGTCCATGTCCATGACAACAACAGGACAGACAGAAAACAATATGGCCGCCCGTCGCTGTGCTTATAGCTGTGACTGTAACGGCCATTTAATCTGAACATCAGAGCGGCCGCTACACATGTTCTGTCATAATTAAACTTCCGTAGCTCCACAGGGAAGAAGTGAGTGTGAAACCAGAGCAGAGACGACGAGTGTGAGAAGAGAAGGAAAAAAAAACATCAAGGAGTTGTGGGTGTTTGTATGAAAACAGGCTGAAGGGAGGGAGTGTGTGTGTGTGTGTGTGTGTGTGTGGGGAGGGGGGCTGCAGCAGAGAGGGAGCCCCCACCCTCCCCCCTCTCCTCCCAGTCCACCTGCTGCTAAGTGAGACACACACACACACACACACTTATGCACACACATGCATGCTCACCCCTTGTAACCCAGCACTTTGCTGATGCAGCACAACAACAGCAGCCAGTGTGTGTGTGTGTGTGTGTGTGTGTGTGTGTGTGTGTGCGTCTCCATCTACTGAGCCGCCGACTGGTGCAACATGACAGATCAGTGTCGTCGCCGCTCGCCGCTCTGAGGCTGAACCACGGCGTTAAAGATAGACGTTAAGCACATGCCAGATGGAGAGCGTCAGCAGCGTGTGTGTGTGTGTGTGTGTGTGTGTGTGTGTGTGTGTGTGTGTGTGTGAGAGGGAAACAGAGAGAGAGAAAGTGTGTGTGAGAGTTTGAATGTGACAAAATAAAAGGAAAGAAGGTACTGTAAAGGATTTCCTATAGAATTACCGCTAAAAATAAACAACTTAACATATTTAACACCAACCACTCTCCATTATGTAAATGTTCATGTTAGTCAGATTGTGGTTAGATGTTGAAAAGTGGCTAAGACCCAAAAAGATTCATTTTGAATTTACACCACTAAATATTTTGTTGGGAGTAGCTACAGTACTGGATGCAAAATGCCCGCAGATTGTAAACACGATCATTCTTTTGGGGAAAATATTTAGATTTAAGACCCAAACAAAAACACAGGAAAAGCTCGTTCAGTCAGTCTGCATTCTCTGTTAGAGCTGCACTAGTGTGGAACTCCATCCCAGCTACTATTAGAGACCTGAATACGTACAACTTATTCAGAGCTCATTTGAAGAGATGGTTAACTGGTGCTCAGCTCTGTCAGCACTAGTTCTTTTACACCTTCCTTCCTCTCTCCGGTCCGTCTGTGCTGAACCTGTAGCCATCTTGTTGTTGTCTGTCTGCCTGTGTCGGCATGCATGTCTTTTTGTGGTCTCGTTTTTATTGTGTATGCATGCAGTTTGCATCTGTGCTTCTGCTTTTGCATGTTGTGGTGTGATGTGTCTTGCGTCATGTGTCTTTGCTGCATGTGTTGGGGATGTATTGAATTATGTTTTCTGATTGATTTTATATATGTTCTTTTGTCATGTTGTATGTTCTTTTGTCAAGTTGTTAATTGCTGTGCGTGTTTGTAGATTGCCTTGGCTAAAAACTTTGTAATTTTAATCATATTCATATTCTGTTTTTAGGGTGACTTTTTAACATCCGTCTGGGGACTACAGATGAAAAATAGCCTCTTGGCTAATTCTGGCGCATTTACAGTGATGTTATTAATGTGCACTGTCCCTGTTTTCAAATAAACTTATTATTATTATTATTATTACTTTTGAACTTGGTTTATTTTAGAAATAAAGTGCGTCGCCAATTTCTTTTGGAAAAAATTATCGCAACAAATCAAGATAAGGTGGAATTGCATAACAAAAAATGGGAAAAACTTAAGTTTGAGTAAATGTATATTAAAGCAGAAGTAAGCGATCTGGTCGTTTTGGCTAATGCTGCGTTCCAGGCAGGCTTTTGAAACCGTAAATTACAGCTTCATGTCACAACTTACGACTTTGTAGCGTTCCAGGCAACCCACTCGTGTTTTTCCGACCTGTTTTACCGGTGAAAGTCACTATAACGGCCACTCGTAACTTCCGACCTGTGAACTCGTACCAGATCAAACTGGTACGAGTTCACAGGTCGGAAAAACACGAGTTACGGGCTGCCTTGAACGCACCATAACAGTCCTCGTCCCTACGTCACCACATTCACGGCGTCCCTTGGCTGCACACACAGCCCTGCATGCCGTTCTCTCTCCTCATTGGATAAAAACTGTAGGATACGAGAAATGTTTTCTCCTCGGCTCAGAGCAGAGCAGAGTGACTGACAGACCCGTGTTTCAGTCCAAACACTCTATGTAAGTGATTGCTGTCGGAAGATATAACTATTTAAGACTTATATTAACACAAATATATCACTTACTTCTGCTTTAAGTAGTTACTGTTAATTTAATTTTAGTAGTTTTACATCCCTTTTTGTTGTTGTTGTTTTTTTGTTTGTTTTTTTACTTTTCTGTCCTGTTGTTTTATTATGTCGTCAGGTTTGTTCTGTCCTTTGTTTTCTGTCCTTTGTTTTCTGTTTGTCTGTTTTGGTTAGTGTATTGCCAGTGTATACATTGTGTATGCTATTGCCTGTTTCCATTAAAGAAAAAAAGAAGGCAAAGGAATAAAAAAAAAAGCAAGGAAAGCCTGAGAGAGTTTGTTTATACACAGGAAGAACATGGTGATGAAGATGATGATGAAGGAGCTCAGACGCCATGGAGCCTGAATGATCAGCTGTCACATCGTCTTCATCAGCATCAGGCTGTTTAATTAACAAGAAGAGTCAGCTGAGCGTGGAGATCGCTGCAATTACTGTAATTTTTTGACATGACGGGACACGAACTCATCAGAGCCAAACTCGTCTGACGAATACGAGCGCTTCTCCTTCTCCTCCTCCTCCAGTGCAGAGCGGTGCTGCAGGTGCAGGTGAGTCACCAGCAGCAGCTTCACTCAGTGTTACCTGAGCTGCCTTGCTCTCTGCTGGGGGACAGCTTCTACGTTTTTGCACCTTAGAGGACTTTTCTTTTAAGAGAAAGAAAAAAAAAAGTAAGAGGTATCACTCTGCTGCTGATTCTTAGAACCAAAAACAGTTCACAGCCTCTGTTTAGTGTCTTTAATGAACTTTTTTTTTAACGCATTATTTGGATTTAAAGTTTATCCCTGGAGCTCAGGAACAACAGGCCGGTGTCAGCCAATCAGAAGAGAGGAGGAGCCTCTCTTCTGATTGGCTGACTGTTTTCTGAGTGGTTCCGATAAAAAAAAAAAAAAAAAGCAGATTTCAGAATAAAACACTCAGAGAAACCAAATCCTGCAAGTTGTTGTTGGATGGTGGGTCCAGGTGGTGAGGGGGCGGGGATTAGTTGTGACATCACAAAGTGACAGGAAGTCCTGACGGCTGGTTTTAAGGCTCAGTTTCTGAATACAGGCTGTGTGCATTTCTCTGTGGACTGAGGCTTTGATACTTTCACAGTATTAATATAGAACCTGGAGCTGCTTTATAATCACACTACACATGGACATCTACCTTTATACTGTATGGAGCTTTAACACAAACATCTACCTTTATACTGTATGGAGCTTTAACACAAACATCTACCTTTATATGGAGCTGTGATATAACATTTACATATATTTCATCTACAGCAGGTGAATGTTTGTCCATGATGTTGGAGGAAGCAGTAACTTCGAGGTCGTCATATTTTCGAGTCTTGTGGTTTTCCGCAGAGAATAAAAATGACTCATTTGTCCCTTTATGACCCGAGAAACTGCAAATCAAGAATCAATTTTCATCTTCACACATACCGACCTCAATCTGCTGTGAAAGACATGATAAAAACAGAACACACACACACAAATACACACACATACACACACGGTGACCTCATGATGAACGACCGTGACATGATGCTCAGATTTATATAGCAGCAGCTTCATCAACAAAAGAGACGCAGTGGGCGTTTCTCTCACTGTGGAAATAAAACTCGAGCCGGCGTTCACACCTTCGCTGTGAATCTTCACACACTCCTTCGCTGCTGTGCTTTTCCTCCATTCAAATGAGCCTCAGTCACGTCACAGAGAAGTGAACACCAGAGAAGTTCCTCCTCCAGCAGATCTCCGACCAGTCAGTCAGTCGCTGCAGCACAGAGGGAAACCTGAGCTGGAGCTCTTCAATTATTACTGCGATGCTCCAACATGCAGCCGCCGCTCGCTGTGAGGCAAAGCTCCGTCTCACTGTGGATAGAAGACTCCTTGTTTATGATGGATGTAGTACTGTAAGTGATGTGATATCTAATAAACTCTGCACACACACTCACAGTGGAAGTGCATGTGAAGCACTCCAGAGAAACCGGATACTGACCGCACACACACTGACCCTAAAACCTACACACTGTACGGCATAGACGCCTATTTATAAAACTCCACAGGAGCTGTGAGGTCACTGAAGGGAACCAAGCTCACACACATCGAATTATGCACCAAACAAGACCGATGTATTACTATAAATGGGAAATTATCCTCTCAGCCAATCATGATTCTGTGTCTCTAAAAGGAAAAAACATATTACATTTAGATTATCCTGGGATAAGTCAGCCTGGAAACCATGGACCCAATTTTTCCCTCAACAAGGGAGCCAATCACAGAACAGGGGAGGGGGCAGCAAGACGATGACGACACACCGAAGCGACTTTGTTGATAGCTTGTCGATCCAACATGGCGGCAGATGCTTTACCTTTTGATGCAGCGTTAAAAAAGTGTTTTAAGTAGTTTAGACCGCAAGTTTATTTTGAATAAAGAGCAAAATGTATTTAGTGTTTTGTTCCTCATTGGATTTCTGTCGCTCTACATACGTCATTGGGTATGATTGATACGATTGGCTATAAGCTACGTACAGACGCATTTGATAGACATTCGTAGCACCCAATAAACAGCTCTGGGCTTTTGTAAACCACGCCTCAAATACGAAAAAATTAACAGACGGTTCCCAGATTGAATCTCAATCTACATTGAGACGAGGTCTGGTGTTAGCCAGGCTACATTTTTGATAGGAAATAGAATAAAATCCAATGTACATAATAAATAATGTAAAAAAGATAAATACATACATGATACAATATGAAAAACAATTTGTCTGAACACCGACAATCTGCCCTGATTGGTTTTTATTACATTCCTTAAAAAGTACAGTGGCAAATACACTGCCTGTCCAAAAGAAAAGTCACCACCCTCCCATTGGATAATTACTGCATGGATGATTATGTTTCAGCTGGCAACAACTTATCTACTGTAACTCTAACTGATGCAGTCTCATTTCTTAAACAACCATGTTGAAGACACATCCTGTTGTCATGGAGAAGATGTTAGGCTAATCTGTTTCAGAAGGGTCACATTATTGGCATCAAGCAAGTAAAACATCTAAGGAGATTGCTGAGACTAAAACTGGGTTAAGAACTGTCCAACACATTATTAAAACTGGAAGGAGAGTGGGGAACCATCATCTTCAAGGAAGAAACATGGTCCAATGTGAGACAGAGTCCAGACCTGAACCCCACTGAGAATCTTTGAAAAGTTAATGCAACTCTGGACGGAAATAAATGTTGTGATGTTGCAGAAGCTTATTGAAATGATGCCACAGCGAATACATGCTGTAATCAAAGCTAAAGGCGGTCCAACGAAATATCAGAGTGTGTGACTTTATTTTTGGACGGGCGGTGTAGGCCTACATGAACAAGGAACATGCACAGGAAGTGTTTCTGGGGACACATTAAAGTGAGGGACCGGTCTGGGGCCTTTGACTCTAGAAGTTGTGCAGACAGCTTCCTGTTAGTGGGTTTGACAATAAGCTGAGTTTGTTTGGTTTATCAGAACGTCAATATCACATGATTCACATGTTATTGATCACATGGACTGTTAGCTTAGCATTAGCATTTAGTCTGGTACATCAATCTTTTGTGTCCTCCAGAAACACTTCCTGTTGTGTCAAACTGATGAAGTTGATTTCTGCATTTGTTCCCTGTTTGTGTTTTTGCATGTGTTGCGATGAGTTGAGCCCTCTGGGCCACCGTAGATATCACTTAATTGATCCCCAAAAGGTAAAGCAACAAATAGAAAAAGACAATAGCATGTCATCCATGTAAACACGTTAAAATTATTATGATTTATTTTACTATTTTACTATTTATTGATTGTATATTGAGTACTCAGTGGAGTAGCAACATCATTTTGTTGTACTGATATATAATGACAATAAAGGCTTTCTAATGTTCTAAAAACCACCTGCAAAGAAACAAAAGTTTAAACTTTATAAACAGCTGAAGCATAATGAGCATAATGAGCTTGTGATTAAGGTCAAGGATTAAGTTACTGACGTTTTATCTGTTGTTTTACTTTACACATTGATTAAGTCATCAGAGGACGCGTTTAAACTTTACAACTGACACTGATCTGTATCTGAGTCACATGTTGGAGGAACATAACTTCATTTCCAGCCGACACGGCTGCCACATCACTGACCTCATGTATTTTAATCAGACGTGGCCGACACAGTGGGACGCTACAAAAAAAAAAAAAAGTCTTCTCATGGTGGGAAAAAATAGGACAAATAATGTTTCTGTCTGAGGTTCAAAGCACCGACGTGTAAACGAGCAGCGCTGCCATTATGAGAGTAATGACGTGGCTTTTTAACGTTTGATTTTCAGTCTGTTCAGAAGTGGAACGTCACATTTTCTGCGGCTCATCTTGCATATTTTAACTCCACACGCTGATTATATGGCAGTGGTTGACTTTGTTCTTCTTGTTGTGGCTCTCTGGGTTAAAGCGACCAGGCTGAGGTGCTGCACGCCGTGGGCCTGGGCAGCGTCCTGCTTCTGGAGCGGTTACAGGAAGCACAAAAAGACACCGTGTAATTGCACAGCAGTTGTTTTTTTTTCTTTTTTCAAATTAGAGGCTGTAGATGGAACAAACACGTGTGTGTTCGTGCAGCAGGGATTTAGTCCATCGAGGCCGAACCAGGCTGGAAAAAAAAGATTGTTGTGGGTAATCTTGAGCTCAGCTCAGACTTCACCGTGTTTCCTGATATCACGGATGGATTATGAGAAATTGGGCTCGGACGCGCGGACCGCTTCAACATTTCTTTGTGGTCATTATTTTTCTTACACGCATGTTGTGAACTTCATGATTCTCAAAAACAAGAAACAGTCGATTCACACAGATGCTTCACCTCTCTGGTCCAGGGGTGAATATAGGTAAACTGGGACAGTTAAGCTTAAAGCGATAGTTCAACCAAGATTGAAATTTCACTCATTATCTACTCACCCTCATGTGGACTAAGGGCTGGGAGAAGTTTCAGAGTCCTCCGGGGCTTCTCTGAGTTACAGGGGGTCTCGGCGTAGCAGTGCATGTCCATATAACGGTTGCAAATGGATACCAACTGTCTTTGTAACAAAAAGACACACCAAAAAACATCCAAATGCCTCCATGCTGCTCGTATGTAATGTCCGTCTTGTATTGAAGCCCCGAAATGCGACACTGTCCCAAGAAAAATTAAATAAGTCTATATTTCAAGCTTGTTTTGTAGCGGAAGCTTCTTGAAGCTCCTCTTCCCGGTTCTTCAAATTTGGACGAACTGGGAAGAGGAGCTTCAAGAAGCTTCCGCGAGGTTTTTTTTTAGGCGAACATTAAATTTATTTAATTTTTGCTGTGTGTCATCTTCATTTACTCTTATCAGCAATTTCTCATTTTTTCCCCCTTTACTATGACACCTGAAGTATTCAAATAGACCTTGTGGTTGCAGAGATATACTCATTTTATTATGGATATTCAACTTTTGAGATTTTTTAAACATATTTTTGCCTTATATGCTCTTTAGATAACATCTATCTATCTATCTATCTATCTATCTATCTATCTATCTATCTATCTATCTATCTATCTATCTATCTATCTATCTATCTATCTATCTATCGTTCTGTCTGTCTGTCAGTCAGTCTATCTATCTATCTGTCTCTTTCCTTCTTTTTCTCTTTCTATCTACCTCTTCTCTTTGTATTTTTCTTTGTATTTTTCTTTCTTTCTTTCTTTCTTTCTTTCTTTCTTTTGACCCCTCTCTCCATCTCTGCCTTTTTTCTATCTATCCATCCCTCTCTCTCCGTCTTTCTTTCTCTTTTTCTGTATTTTTTCTATCTACCCCGTCTCTGTCTTTTTTCTTTCTTTCTACCCCATTTCTCTGTGTTATTACTTCTTTCTTTCTTTCTTTCTTTCTTTCTTTCTTTCTTTCTTTCTTTCTTTCTTTCTTTCTCTCTCTCTCTTTCTTTCTTTCTTTCTTTCTTTCTACCCTCTCTGCATCTTTTTACTTATTGCTTTCTTTCTTTCTACCCCTCTCGATCGCTATCTATGTACCTCTTTCTATCCATCCAACCACCTCTCTCTGTCTCTTTTTATTTTCATCTATCTATCTATCTATCTATCTATCTATCTATCTATCTATCTATCTATCTATCTATCTATCTATCTATCTATCTATCTATCTATCTATCTATCTATCTATCGTTCTGTCTGTCTGTCAGTCAGTCTATCTATCTATCTGTCTCTTTCCTTCTTTTTCTCTTTCTATCTACCTCTTCTCTTTGTATTTTTCTTTCTTTCTTTCTTTCTTTCTTTCTTTCTTTCTTTTGACCCCTCTCTCCATCTCTGCCTTTTTTCTATCTATCCATCCCTCTCTCTCCGTCTTTCTTTCTCTTTTTCTGTATTTTTTCTATCTACCCCGTCTCTGTCTTTTTTCTTTCTTTCTACCCCATTTCTCTGTGTTATTACTTCTTTCTTTCTTTCTTTCTTTCTTTCTTTCTTTCTTTCTTTCTTTCTCTCTCTCTCTTTCTTTCTTTCTTTCTTTCTTTCTTTCTTTCTTTCTTTCTTTCTTTCTACCCTCTCTGCATCTTTTTACTTATTGCTTTCTTTCTTTCTACCCCTCTCGATCGCTATCTATGTACCTCTTTCTATCCATCCAACCACCTCTCTCTGTCTCTTTTTATTTTCATCTATCTATCTATCTATCTATCTATCTATCTATCTATCTATCTATCTATCTATCTATCTATCTATCTATCCATCCATCCATCCATCCATCCATCCATCCATCCATCCATCCATCCATCCATCCATCCATCCATCCATCCATCCATCCATCCATCCATCCATCCATCCATCCATCCATCCATCCATCCCATGGAGGCTTTCCATAATGAAATAAAAAACATAATGTAATATACTATAATCTCCCAGACTAATTTCTCTGGACTTTGTGGAACAGAGTGGATCATCTTGTCTCTCGACGATCTTTGTTTCGCAGTATTGGTCCGTGTGCGCAGGCGCGGCCGCATCCTCCGCTGCGCTGAGCGCTGACAGCGAACCGACCGGAGAGCGACCGGAGAGGAGACCCGCTGCTGCTGCTCCTGTCTCTCTGTTACTGCTGCTGTTGTTGCTGTTTCCTCTCCACGCTGCGAGCTGCCGTGAGCTGCTGCTGCTGTCTGTCCGGATACACAGCGACACCGCGGAACGGGACTTACCGTAATCATTTCTGCCACGGGACATAAAGACAAACAACAGTAAAGTGTTTCTCTGGAGGCTGTGGACACGCTGACCGCTGAGCCTCCTCTCCTCTCCTCCTTCTCCTCCTCCTCTCTTCCTCTAACGGACAGTCGGTGGAGGTAAGTGTCCGCTTTTTGTGACAGTTTTTCGGTGTGTAGGGAGCGAGAAGCTGCTGCTGCTTCTGTCCCGCTCGGCTCGGCTCGGCTCGGTTAACTTGAGCCATGCGACACGGTTTCATTCAAAGTGTCCGGCGGGCGGCCGGGGTAAGTTTCCCCCCCGCGGGGCCGTCCGTCCATCCGTCCGACCGACCGACCGGGGTACCGACCGTACCGACCGTCCTGAACGCAGCAGCGAGGGAAAACACTTTTGTGTCCCCCAACACGTCACCTGTCCCCCTCAGGCTGGAGCCACTCACCTGGTGCAGGTGGAGGGACTTCCTGGTGAGGTCAGTCAGCCTGCCGCTACTGTACCACCATCAAACCACCACGTTTCCTTTGTCCTGGTTGGTCCTGCATGTTTGTTTGTGGTCTGCTGGTCCAGGTGGGCCCAGGTGTGCTGCTGCTGCTGCTGCTGCTGCTGCACCTGTACAATGCATGGATCACGTGTTTGCATTTAACTAGTTTTACATCTTTTACCCCTCTCTAACTCACCTGGATTCAGTTAACTTAGAAACACTTTGTATATTTCTACATTTAAACACAGTTTGATTGGATTTAGCCTAATGTTGTTTTTAAAAGGCAAGGCAATTTTATTTGTAGGCTATAGCCCGTTTTTACAAACAGAATGTCTCAAAGGGCTCTACATGGCATCACAACAACATCCTCTGCCCTTAGACCCTCAGATCGACTGAGGAAAAACTCCATGGAAAACCCTTTTAACAGGGAAACATTGGAGAAACCTCAGGGTGAGCAACAGAGGAGGGATCCCTCACCCAGGACGGACAGACGTGACATAGATGTTGTTACATAAAAGACATTTACACACCAGAAATGTCAGAAAATACCCCACAAAATACTGTTTTTTTAAAGATGTATTTTAAATTTAAGTGTGACAAAAGTGGTTTTCAGCCTTTTTCATGCTGCAGGATCAGATGGTTGTGATGCTTGTGCTGGTTGTGAATGTGACCACACTGTGGCTGTGGACTGATATAAAGTATTTTGGGTGAATACCCTCTAAAATTGGTTATTTCTTGAATGGAGTTTTGCACAAAAGGAAGAAACCACCAGGAACATGGTGTTTTATGATATTATAGCCTATAATCTTTTATATTTTACCACCTTGAAATGCAGACACATTTGTATCTATATAATTGGATCAATGGCAAATTTACCGTTGCAGAATATCAACTCTCAGGTCTCCTTTATCCTCCCAGTTTTTAGATCGTTTTTATTTAATATATTAAAGTTTGTTCTGTTTTATTTAAAAAAAAATTGAATTGTTTGAAGTGTTTCTGTCTGAAAACTGCTGGTAAGGTTGTAATTATTTTGTCTCAGGAGAGCTGTGAGGCTGCAGCCAACGATTATTTCATCATCATCATCATCATTGTGTATCTGACAAACGTCCTCTTCATTAATCCGTCCATTGATCGTTCACGGCATGAAATGCCAGGAAAAAGTCATTCTCAGGATCATTATTCCCTGAAGCCCAGCAGTCAAACCAGTGATGAGAAAATGGCAAATATTCACATTTTGTTAAATGGAATTAGACATATTCTGATAATATTTCTTTAAAATGTTTTTATTAAAACATAAAATATTATTGTCTGAATACATTTTCTGTTGGCCGTCTCATTGATCAATCATTTCTGCTTATGAATAGTTTGGTTGGTTTTTTGTTTTGACTTTAAAATTTCCAAAATTGGCTTCATCTGAACTTCCTCATAGTCTTTAACTCTAACCAAAAATGGAAAGATTTAATTTCTTAAGACAAAGTGATTATACAGTATATTTAAAATTTGAGAACTCTCTTCTGATTGGCTGAATGTTTAATGAGTGATCCCATATAAAAAAAAAGAAGAAGAAAAGAAATCAGAGCAGATTTCAGAATAAAAACACTCCAAATCCGGCAAAGTTGCTTGGAGGGTCCAGGTGGTGGGCGGGGCTTGGCGGCTGCTTTGTTGTGACATCACAAAGTTACAGGAAGTCCTGACGGCCGGTTTTAGGTTGTATGCATCTTTAATATTTACATTTACTTGTATACTCTATGCAGCTTTAATACTGTATGCTTTAGTTGGAATAGGGTGTTGAAGGGAGATTTGGTCGAATTCAAAGTGAGATAAGAGAAAAACACTTAGTTTTATTTGAGCCTGACGGTTTGTTCACATCAGCTGTTTCCCGTCTCAGCCGAGGGAGGGGGTTGGTGGTGTTTGGTTTATTTCGCCCTAACCACTTGGTAGTGAGTGATTGCTGCTGCTGATGCTCAGTCGACACTGTGGCCTGTTAACTGTCCCTGATAACAGTTGTTGTTTCTGTAAGTGGACTCCCAGCAGCTCGTCCAGCTGCGTCAATCCCATCCACACTCGGCACTGCAACACATTATTTCCGTGGCAACCTCCAGAGGTTTTGGACACCACCGATGCCGATCAGTACCAATCTCTAAACGATCGGTGGTTTCGGTTTGATTTTCGAAAGCGGCCGGTAACGACTGAAGTCTCAGGTTTGATGTCCCCTCTGTGTTTACGTGACGGGTCGAGTTTATTAACGAGGGTTAAATGTGAGGGGGGTGAAGCAACTTTGGAGGCTCGGCTGCTCGGGTTTTATGGCTCCATGGGCCGGTTGGCAAACAGGACACTGACCCATAACATAACTGTCCCCTCCTGCTTAAGTGTGTCATCAACAGAGATGGACAGAGTACTCGACCCCAGTACTTGATTAAGAGTACGAATACTTCTGGTCAAAATTTACTCCGTTACAAGTAAAAGTAGCTCAGTCGACATGTTACTCTAGTAAGAGTAAAAAAGTACTTGCTTCTAAAGGTATTTACAGTAAGTATCCAAAAGTACATGCTTTTAAATTTACTTTAAGTAAGAGTAAGAGTAAATTTCTTATTTTTCACATCAATGAATTATTATAATTTTTTCTAAATGCATTTCAGGACCTTTTAACTCTTGTTTCTGAGAATTAACTCTTTGAATCCACCTGCACTGATGTGCTGCTTTTAGGGGTTAGGGTTTCCTTCTTTGACAAACACAGCTTGTGTCCAATAGGATTTTAGAAAAAAAGAAAAGAAAAAAAGAGCAGACCTGAAAGTAACGAGTACTTTTCAGCCTTCCTAGAAATTAACTCAAGTAAAAGTAAAAATATTTGTCTTGGAAATGTATTCAAGTAAGAGTAATAAGTACCAAAGAAATCTAATACTCAAGTAAAGTATAAATCCTCTTGATACGTACTTAAGTACAGTACTCAAGTAAATTTACTCCGTTACTGTCCACCACTGGTCATCAAGACCCCCCTCCCTCCCTCTCCTCCTCCATCACCTGTATCTCTGTGGAAACAAAGAGCAGCTCTGTGGCTGATGTTGAACGTTGCGTCTCCATTTGCATTTCCCACATTTGCCTGGATCTGATAAACACTCTGCTCTGCCTGGACGTACGTCACCGGTTCGGGTTTCAGCCAGGAAGCCGGTATGAGCGTCGGTAAGCACAGCGCGGGGCAGCGAGCACCGGCCGGAGCAGGTGGCCCCTCCAAGTGTGAGGAATGTAAATAGAAACCGGTAACCGGAGCTTAGTGTTGAGGAGTGCAGGATCCTCGTGGGGGGTGGGGTTGGGGGTGGTGGGGGTTGGTGGTGCAGCAGCAGCTAAAAGTGTTGACGAGGATGCGGCACCGCTCTAGTAAAGAAGGATCAAGTGTGTGTGTGACATTTTGTTTTCAATTAGAGTTGTCCTGTGCTGTGTGTAAGGAATACACAAATGTTGTCCCGACAGTAAATCCTGAGCACGGACACTGACAGAGGTTGGACCGGTCAGGACCGGTCAGGACCGGTCAGGACCGGCCAGCTGAACCCTCAGCAGGAGCTTTTAGGGGCTGTGGTACCACTTCACTGAGGTGTCCCTTGGTAGAACCAGGTTGGGCCCTTTTGTCCTTAGAACTTGCCCTGTTCCTCACACCCCATTCACCCCTGGTATCAACATGGAAATTAGCTCTTTGGCTATAATTGGGTGCGTTTACTTTTTTTTTTTTTCTAAAGGTACATTGTGTAGGAATTGCTCCCATCTAGCGTTGCGGTTGTATATCGCAAGCAACTCATGATGCATTCACGTAAAATTGGGCAGGCGGCAGACGGACGACAGCCGCTGCACGTAACGGCATAAACAAGCTTAGTAGTAGAGGGGTTATTTCTGCCTGTGTAGTTGTATGCGGATGCAGGACACATTACCGTTTACACTTCAATGAGGTCACAATGCGTCCCTGACCGCCTTCGGAGGTGGTTTGGCCGATTGGATCACAGTCCGTCTTCAATGTGTCTTGGGTGCGTTAACATCTGTACTTTCATGAGATCAAGCACTGTCCGATCACTGAAGCCGCATGTTAATGCCAGGAGTAAATGGAGTGTCAGAGGTTTTGATCCATATCTACATGAGGGCATCAAGGATTGCTGCACATCTCTTGATCTGGAGGCTGTAGAGGCCGATTGAGTCCAGCGAACACATCGTCATGTTCAAGAAACCAGACTGAGATGTTGTGACCGGTTTGTGACAAAGAGCGTTGAGAAGAAGATGGTCCATTGTGGTCACCAAGGGATGGAGATGGTCAGCAGCAGCTGTGGAGTTTAAACAATGCTAAGTCGGTGCTAAGGAGCCTGAAGTACACCACCACCACCACCACCACCTCCAGCCTGAACCGTTGATATAAGGAAGGATGGATCTGTGCTTTAATGTGGCTAATGCCCAATTCTGACCTGACCATCTGCAGAAATCTATAAATCACCAGACTGCGCAACGTTTTTTCCCCCATTCTTGTATCATCCGGTCTCAGTTTCCTCTTCTGGCATCAACAGGACATTTAATTTTCTCTTTTTTGAGACCGTTTTCTGTAAATCCTACGTGCTTGGAAATCCCAGAAGATCAGCACTCAGTCCAACTCTCCTGACACCAACAACAACTACGAGGCCACATACAAAGTTGGTTTTTATCACCGTTTGAACTAGAGCAGATTGTCTCCTCCATTGACCCGTCAAAGAGATGTTCCTAATGAAGTGGCTAATGAGTGGGAATAAAATGACATAAAAAAAATCTAAGCCAACTAAATGTACCAAACTTTTTTAAAGACATAATTTCACACTTTAAGATGAATGAACTCCTCCATCGTCTTTAAACTGCTGCCACATCTTTTCAAAGTCTTTTGATTTCCCCTTTTTTAATGAAGGATGAAAGTCAGAGAGCCGCTGGCTAAGAAACAGTGTTTTTAATGTATTTTTCCTGAACACAGCCGTTGTGCAGATGCATGAAGATGTTTTCATCACATGTAACATACAGTTAGATGCAAAAGAAAAACAAGATCATAATTAATAATATCAGAAAAATGAAATACTTCTTTCTTCCAGCTAATGTTGGATAACAGGATAATCCCATAAAGCAGTGATACAGTTCCCTTCACCGTCTTCAGTCCTTTTTTGCCTCTAGTGTCTTTGTTTGTCTTGGTCTTTGAATCACAATACAACAATTACATATCAGTTGATATCCAGGATAAGTCGTCCTATCAGATCGGCGTGGCTCAGGAGTTTGCTGTTGTTGTGTTTTTAAATTCCAGTTTTCTGCTCCATTCCTCTGAATCAGCTTCAGTCAGCTGATCGTCTTTTTTTTTTTTTTTTTTTTACGACTGCACATTAAAAATGGAAAATGTTTTTTTTTATCCAGAGCTGAAACAATCTGTCTATTATCAGCCTGGCAGAAAATTAAACCTTAAACACCAAGTAGTGGTCTCATTAAATTAAATAACAACAAATGTGTTTGTTTAGTTAAAAGTGAATTGAATCACAATTATTTTTTAATAAATTGTCGCTTTCGACTGAAATGGCCAGATTAGAGTCACTTTATTCATCATCGTAATATTACAGAGTGAAAATTAACTGCAGTACTTATTAGGGATGGGAATCACCAAAGCAATATGATATTATCATAATACTTGTGTCTTGATATGAAATTATATTATATTAAAAATATAGCAATATGCTTCAATACATCATGATTTATTAGCTTTTTTCCAAATGCAATCACCTGTCTCCAAATGAAAACTTTAACATCTGTTTTTTCTAATAAGATAAACTCGATACAATATCGCCTTGCAAAACAATGCGATACTTTGCTGTATGATGATTTTCCCCCACCCCGAATAAATATGTTTCTGTTTATCTGACAGTTTTCATAAAGCTGAGACATTGAGAAGAGAACACCAAAATGTGACACAGTCTATATTTATTTTAATAATACATGATTATATTATTGTATTTTACATTCCAGATGTTTCCAAATCATGTAATATTGGACTGAACAATATACAGAAAAAACGTATTATGATAATTTTAACATGTACAGTGTTTCCGCCAGGATTTTTTTAAAGAGTGGCGGCGAGGGTGGGCTGATCGACGGGGGGGGGGGGGGGGGGGGGGGGGGGGGGGGGGTGCGCGCGACCGGATCGTCGACTAGTCGCTGATGACATCATTCATATTTTTCCCATCATAACTAAAATCCCAGGAGGAGGGAAATGCTCTGCAACAATCTGTTTCACTGACTGACAGCTCATGCACAGAAATTAGTCCACAGAACAGCAGCTTTATAAACAACAAGCTGTAAATCAGTTTGTTTTTTTGTAACATATAGCCTACAGGTGCAAAAGAAAATACTGTAGCTACTGTTCATTAAACAAGTAGGGAGGAAAACGACACACAGGCCTCGTCACCATCACAGTCCTGCTCAGTCACAGTTTCACTCACAGTTTTTGTTTTTCCTGGTTGGTTACTGCTGCTGTTGTTGTTGTGCGCGACGTAAAGCTGTCGATATGAGCGGAGTTTTTTTTTTGTTTTTTTTAATTGCCGGCAGCCCGGACACACTGGCCGCGGAAGCGGCAGTTTCTCCTGCTCTCTCTCTCTCCGCGCCGGTCAAACATCGACCTGTCTGTAGCTACTCGGTTTTCCACACACACAGCTCTGTCTCTAGCGCTGTATGTAGCCTATGGATGTGTGTCTGTGTGCAGACGCAACTGACAAATATTTATAGACGGACAAGCAAACTTAATCATCATTTATTTTATTTTGAAAATTGACCGGATTCTCTCGCCTATTCTGTGCCCGACTTCCTGTCTGGTACGCGCTCGTTCTATCCAGCTTGACTGCGCTCGTATTTTTTTCATGTAGCGGAAACCCTGATGTACGATAACGGATTTTGCATTTCCTGCGTTTGTTGTTGGTCTTGTACCAAACAAGTTTTCAAAATGAACATCTTTACAATGTGATACCCACAGCAGTCCATGCTGATAACTGTAGCACTGCAGCACTTAACTTGATTAATCTATCTCGTCACCGGACAGAAAATTAATCAATGGCTATTTTGATGATTGGGACGGAGGGGGCAACAGATGTTTGGCAGCTGTGCGAGGTGAAAGCCAACGACAGGTGGACAGTGAAAACTTAATTTCATCACCGGGCTGTGATCTATATCTGGCGCATGGAGCCGGAGCAGGAGCAGGCTGGGTGTGGGTTATTGATCAGGCTGTTAGATGCAGATCAGAGGCCATTCCTCAGCCTACACACACATCAGCGCTCTCGTTGTTGTTGTTACTGTAGATTTATCAAACTCACCCAAAAGTTTTGTCTTGGCCTGAAAGCAGGGAACTTTTTTTTGGTGGAAGGAGCAGAGTCTGACCGGATCGGCTCATAATTTATCAGCAGAAATCAATGAAAACATTTCTGCTCAGAAATAATAGTTTTATGGCACTTTGAGCTCTCAGAGGATGAACTCTCCACGAGGTCCTCTTCTGCACTTTCACTGGAATAGTTCTTTACCAATTCAGTCCATCGTCAAATGGAACAATTGATTTCCATTTTCATTGCCAAGTTAAAGCACCAAATTTTAAAAATCTCATGCTCCGTCTCCTTAAAAGTGAAAAAATATTGCTTGTTTGTCAACTTTACAGCTGTTTGACCAATGGGGTCAACCAATTGTTGGCATGTCCAATAATATCGGCCAATATTCAGCATTTTTACCACAATTGGCATCCATTTTTTCCCCAATAACCAATAAAAGGGATCCCTAGTTTGAAGCTTTTTTTTCTTTGTTGACATATAAGGATCAAACGATCAATCTGTCATTCAATAAAACAATCCACAACTTAATCAATAATAAAAATACTCATGGTCCTCAGAGGATGAACTCAACCCTGATATTTTGTACGAACAACATTCCCATAATCCTCAGCTTCACTTTGACTTCACTCAACATTACACCTGCTGCGGATTGACACGTTAGCATCGCCGTTAGCTGCGTTTTCATTGTCGTCTTCTGCACAAAAGAAGCTAGAAGCTTGGTGGATGTCTTGACATAGACACAGATGGAGTGATTGTATTTCACTTTTGTGATATATTGCTTTGTTCAATAGTCTGAAAAACACCTGATGAGACTGTTTACATTCCGTGTGACAATTTTCAGGAGAGTTCAAGAGTTCTTGTTTGTTTATCACAGACAATTAAGGTTTTCTTTTTTTTTACCTTCACAAGTTTCTACGGCTGTCATCCATCTTGAACCTTAATTGTCAGTGATAAACCAACAAGAACTCCTGTTAATCCCAAAGACATAATGAATGTGTTCAGTATGTGACAGTTCTTTTGAATTTATATGTTTCTTTTACTGTTTTTATTTGTAGTTTGTAGCTGTTGTGAACATGCTACCAGGCTGATGTGTGTGTTTGCAGCTGCAGGATATTGTTCTGCAGAACCAGTCTGTGATGTTTCTCTGCTTGTTGTTATAAACTTAAATGTTTCCCTACATGTCCGTAGTTGTGGAGCCGTTGTGTCTCTGTGGTGCATCACACACAGTGAATATCTCAGGGTGTTAGATATTCTCTGTTGATGCTCTTAAATTTTTATGGTGGAAAAACACGTCTGAAAACTTCAAACTTCTCCATGGCAACCAGACTGTAGGACAAGTTCACCAGTCTTCAGTGCACCTGCAATGTGATCTCCTGCAACACATCTTATATTAGGTTGTTGTGATTGTGAGTCTGTGGTCACAATCACAAATGTGTTTTTTTTTTCCTGTGCTGCTGCTGCCTCAATATCCATCCATCCATCCATCCATCCATCCATCCATCCATCCATCCATCCATCCATCCATCCATCCATCCATCCATCCATCCATCCATCCATCCATCCATCCATCCATCCATCCATCCATCCATCCATCCATCCATCCATCCATCCATCCATCCATCCATCCATCCATCCATCCATCCCTCCCATGAGTGAACCTGGCTGCAGCAGCATTAGTGAGGTCCAACACTGATGCTGGGTGATGATGAGGTCCGGCCCAGAGCTGCTGGACGGGGTTGAAGCCGGAGCTCGGTGCAGACGAGCCAATTTCCTCCACGGCAAACTGTGAAAAGTGAAAACCATTTGAGTCAGAAGCTGCTGGTTTGTGGTTTGTGCTCGGGGCCGTCGTCATGTTGAAACAGGAAAGAGACAAACACACCGTGTCCAACGGGGCTGAAATAATTGGACGGTTAATTTGTGACATCTCTGATAATCAGTTAACTCTTTAAGTTACTTCGCTGCCGACGATGATGATGAGTACTGATGCTCTGTGTTCAGAGCAGATGTCTAAAATCTGATCTGATACCAGTGTAAATAAATTATAGCCTGTTTTAGATTCTGCAGCAGGTTTGTTTGTTGATCTTTTTCTTTGTCTTTAGCAGAATGAAGTCATCATATTTGCATACCATACCCAAGGTTTGATGCCAAAATAATGTGATTTTCTTGTAGTTTGGATAATTTTGTTTCTGAATTGTCCGCCCATACGTCTATCTGTCTCATTCTTTTGGACATGGTATGGACAGAATATGGCACCAACACCCCCTTGTACTCGAGGACAGACTGATTAGAATTTGGTAGTGAAAGTTCAGAGCTCAAAAGTCAATGTGACCTCCCACAAAACACTTCAGTTCCCAATCATGACAGAATTTTACTCATGGTTTACATTTTCTATGATTCTGGATAAAAAGGATGTAACATGAAACCACTCTCAGTGCATTAGACAGGTGACTGTGAGGTGGTGATTATAGTTGATATAAAACAACACAGTGTGATCTAGAAAATGTCCAAGTATAAACAAGCCAGCCAATCACTATACATGCAGAAATGCTCATGTGTGCAGAGTGCAGTCACCATCGCTGCACAATACGATCGCATACCCCGCATTAATTATGGATTGATATTAATATTTAGTGATAGCTACGTCAGCATATTGTTTACTCGGCTGCATCCTGAAACCGAGCAGGTCTGCTGAGGTGAAACCTGTGAAACCTGAGCTGAGAGGTTCCTGCTGCCATCAGCTCCATCTCCTCTCCTTTCAGCTCGTCTTTCCCTCTGCGTTTCACCGTCACATGGACCCGGAGAGCTCGGCCCTGCGCTATAAAGCAGCAGCCGTGTTTTAGAGCCCTGATGAGTCCATCTGATCTGAAGCAGCCAGCTCTCTCTGTCTCTCTCTGACTGAAATAAATACCACATCATCCGGGGCACACTGTTTTATTTTTTTATTTTTTTTATTATGAGGGTCCCTGAGGACGTCTCTTCTCCTGAGCCGTTTGATGTGCTCTGAAAACACAAACCCTGCAGCACTCGGCAGTGTTTGAATTGCGGTAGCTGCCAGTCGGCTGCTCCCGGCAGCACCGGGACTCATTTACCAAATCCCACATGGAGCTCCATCACAGGGGCACCTGCTCACATGTTACATGCACTGTTTAATGTACGTTCAGGAAACACGTATGTTCCAACACACTTAAAGGGACAACGAGGAGTTTCTATTTGGTTATAAAAAAGTCTCACGTTAATGTGGATGAATCTACGCTACCCACACTTGTTAATGGGCCCATTTTCGATAAATATATAGTTTTGTCTCTAGTTATTTTGTTATTATTAGTGGTGGTGGAAATGTTGGGCGAGCCGACCAGCATTTCTTTACTTTCGGTTTCGAGGCGAGTCATGAGAATAACGCCGCCGAATCGCCGTTTACGGTCGGAACTACGACGGTATGTGATCGTCTTCGAACCTCTGACTTTAATTCTTGATGAATGAAAACATGAGTCTGTCTTGCGCCGGTCAAAGAATTTGGATCACTGCGTTTCAATCGATCGGCTGTTTAGATTGAAGATTCAGACCAGAAAACATTTTGCATAAAAAAAACTAAACAGGATTTGTTGCTCTGGGTTCTGGAAACATGATGAAATACTGTATGTTATTATAACATTTCCTTTGAGTTAGTGCAGTCTTAATGTTTTCAAGCAGATCAGCTGGATGTGGAGACGGGTTCTTCAGACTGCTAAGGATAGTGGGGATGGGTGCGGATTTATCCTTGATTGCGGGGGTAGTACTTTATACAGGTCGATTAACTGACTGTTTTACATCATTGGTCAAGTCTAGAAGAACGCCTATGACAGATGGGCTGATGATGAGGTGAAGGCTTCACTCAGCATTTAGACGGATAGATGATGTGTAAATGCTGCAGTAGGAATTAGAATTGGTGTCCACCCAACGAAAACCTACTGGCCTGAAGGTGTGGTGCAGTTACCTCTTTTGTTTTTCCATTTATCCTCAGTCTGATTTGCAGAAACCTCCCAGTACTCTAGTCCATAGTGGAAACACAGACAACAATAGGCCAGAAAAACACCCAAACTAAAAGTTTGAGGAACATTTTGAACTTTCAGCTGGAAGTTAAGGGGGCAAAGTCAGTGGAGCAGCTCACTCTGAGCTTCGAAACCTCTCTTCAGAACCGTGTATAGGAGAAACTCATAATGGCCTGGTATAGTACCCTATAAACGTTGATTAACTGACTGTTTTACATCATTGGTAGGGCTGACCCAAAAAAATCGAAGCTTCGCTCGTTGCCATGGTAATCGATCATGAAGTCCGTGATCGATTGTTTTTTTGGTCAAGTCTAGAAGAAGGCCTATGACAGATGGACCGATGATAGAATTGGAATTGGTGTCACCCAATGAAAACCTACTGGCCTGGAGCTGTGGTGCAGTTACCTCTTTTGTTTTTCCATTTATCATCAGTCTGATTTGCAGAAACTTACCAGCAGTTTAGTCCATAGTGGAAACACAGACAACAATAGTCCATAAAAACACCCAAACTAAAAGTTCGAGGAATATTTCGAACTTTCAGCTGGAAGTTAAGGGGGCAAAGTCAGTGGAGCAACTCACTCTGAGCTTCAAAACCTCTCTTCAGAACCGTGTAGGAGAAACTCCATTAATGTGACATTCACTATTGATCCTACCTTTAGCTCTGGTTTGGTCACCTCTTGAAATACACTTGCCTCTTCTTATCTGTCTTTGCCGTGTGCTTAAAAAGGTAAAACACCAAAACACTGAGCTGAAAGAGGCTAAAATGAAACAACCAGCGACCCCGTTCACCTCTTATATTCCACATTGACTCGTCTGTGATATAAAGATATTGACAAGTGCAGCTTTAAGACTCAGCGGCGGCAGCAGCGGGGCAGGAGGCTCTATGCTCCTAATGTTGTGTTTCAATAATAAATGAGGGCGTGTGAGTTCAGGTCAGTTGTTTTAAACTCAGCATGTGCTGATGCTGCACACACACCAAACACACCAGCATGTACGTGGTGTGTTGTGTGCTGCTGCTTCCTGGTCCGTGCAGTGAGTAGCGACTAGCGAGTGGTTCAAAGAGGTTAACATGAGTCAAAACGATGTGTTTACTGCTCAGTTAAAAAATCAGGTGATGGCTGGTGGAAGGTCCAATGAAACATTTAGGGCAAATAAAATTTTCAGACAGAGGTTGGTGCAGCAGAGACTGGAAACCAAACCAAAAAAAAACAGAAGCACCCAGACAGATAAAGCTGGAACTGGAAGACAGGAGCTTGGTTAAAGGGATAGTCTGGTGTAAGTTTAACCCACGTCGAGTACAACCCCCCCCCCCCCCCCCCCCCCCCCCCCCCCCCCCCCCCCCCCCCCCCCGATCAAACACGATCCAAAAAGCCACTCAGAGCCACAAATAATGCTCAGAACAGCACCAAACTTCATCAACAGTACAAACAGGGTCCCAGCCCATAATACGAGGCATCAAACACCTGCTAGCTTTGCCTGGTTTGCTAGTCGTGGGAAAGCCCTGACAAATCGATTACCGAATGCATCAGTGTTCCTATCTGTCTTCCCTCTGTTTCTAACAATAACTAGCGAGTGTTGGGACAGAGAAATGAACAGAGTTGAGTTGCTCAAAGTCAGCAAAGCATGTGTGGATTTTTGGACCTAAACATCCCTGCACTCGGTAATCGACTCGTCAGGGCTTCTGCATCAGTAGGAAGCAGCTGGAGGAGAGTGTGTGAGTTCTGTTTTCGTCTCTTTTCTTTCTTTCAAAGGTCTCTTTATTGATGACAGAACATGAATAAGACCGTCACTCTAGAGTAAAGATCATTTTTTGATTTTCTGAAAGACATTCACCCATGACGCAACACATAGCCCTGCCCAAACAAACACATACAACCACTGAAAAACATGTGGTTAGACAAAATAAAAATGAACAGCCATGCTTAGAAAATATAAATAGGTGCAGCATGAATGAACAATGACAGAGAAAAAAATACATGAGGATAAAGAAAGAAAAGGAATTATTGTTGTGGGTTTCTCATAAAATACCGAGAAGGCACCATACTTAGTCTCTTTTCAATAGAAACCAAAGCTAGCAGGCGTTTGATTCCTCGTATTATGGGCTGGGACCCTGTTTGTACTATTGACGCAGTCTGGTGCAGTTCTGAGCATTATCTGTGGCTGTGAGTGGCTTTTTTTGTCCATGTTCGATTGAAGTCGCTACAACTAGAGAAGTTTGCGGTCGGCAAACTTCATCTCTTGAGGTGTTGTTTCACCATGGGGTTAAACTAACGGCGGAATATCCCTTTTAACATTCTCGATTTGAGTGTTTACGTATATATGAAACATTGGTATGGCTTTAAAACCCTCCTGTTGTCCTCCTGGGTCAAGGAAGGAAGGAAGGAAGGACGAAGGGAAAGATGGGAGGAAAGAAGGAAGGGGAAAAGGAAGGAAAGCTAGAAGGAGGGAGGGAACAGATTGGGCCAATTGGGTCAAAAAGGAAGGATGAAGGGAGGGAAGGAAAGAAGGAAGGAAGGAAGGGAAAAAGGATTGTGGAAAGAAGGAAGGGAGAAAGGAAGGAAAGCTAGATGGAGGGAGGGAACAGATTGGCTCAATTGGGTCAAAAAGGAAGGAAGGAAGGAATTAGGGAAAAGGATTGTGGAAAGAAGGAAGGGAAAAATGAAAGAAAGAAAGCTGGAGGGAGGGAACAGATTTGTTCAAGGAAGGAAGAAGACGGAAGGAAGAAGGGAAGGAAGGAAAGAAAGATGGAGGGATAGCGAACAGATCAGGTGAATTGCATCAAAAGAAGAAGGAAGAAGTAAGGACGAAGAGAAGGAAAGAAGGAAGGGAGAAAGGATTGTTGAAAGAAGGAAGGAAAGCTAGAAGGAGGGAGGGAACAGATTGGGTCAGTTGGGTCAAAAAGGAAGGAAGAAGTAAGGATGGAGGAAAGGAAGGGAATAAAGGACTGTGGAAAGAAGGAAGGAAAGATGGAGGGAAGAAACGGATTTGTTCAACAAAGGAAGAAGAAGGAAGAAAGAAAGGGAAGGGCAAAGGGGAGGAAAGAAAGATGGAGGGATAGGGAACAGATCAGGTCAATTGGGTCAAAAGAGGAAGGAAGAAGAAGTAAGGACGAAATGAAGGAAGGAAGGAAAGAAGAAGGGGGAAAAGGATTGTTGAAGGAAGGGAGAAAGGAAGGAAAGCTAGAAGGAGGGAGGGAACAGATTGGGTCAGTTGGGTCAAAAAGGAAGGAAGAAGGAAGGGCAAAGGGAAGGAAAGAAAGATGGAGGGATAGGGAACAGATCAGGTCAATTGGATCAAAAGAGGAAGGAAGGAAGAAGTAAGGACAAAGGGAAGGAAAGAAGGAAGGGAAAAAGGATTGTTGAAAGAAGGAAGGATGGAGGAAGGGAACAGATTGGGGTCAGTTTGACCCAGAAGGTCAACAGGAGGTTAAAACTGAGGTGTCAGTCGTCCACGCTGTTAGGAGATGATCCGACCCTTCTGATTGTTGTCAACCACCTTTACATCCCATCGTGTACCTTTTTTAAGTGCTGCTCGGCTCGTGGAGGCTGAGCGCGGCGCGGCTCGGCTCGGCGCGGCTCCTGGGAAAAAAAAAGAAAAAAAGAAAGACCCACAGAGAAGCAGAGCACTTTGCCAGCAAATTCACTACTGACGACTGAAATATTCACAGAGGCATTTCTGCTCCGGCAGCATGAAAGGACGCTCTTCACATCCTCCCCCAGGTGAAGGACGGAGCTCGTACACAAATCTCTCAAGTCTGAATAAGCATTCAGAATGGATTTCAGGGTTAGACTCATACACTGAGTCAAATTTGGTCTTTTTATATTCTTGTCTTTTTTCTCTGAATCACGTAGTCGGCTGCCAGTTCTCCCCCTCCGAACCCAACACGAAGAATTTTCCTGATAATTTCTCACTGCTTGGCAATGTGCATGGTCAATTAGCCATCGATTTTAAAGGGATAGTTCACCCAAAATTCAAATTTCACTCATTATCTACTCACCCTCATGTCGACTAAGGGCTGTGAGAAGTTTCAGAGTCCTCCGTGCCTTCTTTGAGTCCATTTGTCCATATAATGGTTGTGAATGGGTACCACTTTTCTTGGTCCAAAAAGACACACCAAAAAACATCCAAATACCTCCATACTGCTCGTCTGTAATGTCCCTCTTGTATTGAAGCCCCGACATGAGAAATTGTTCCGACACAGGAAGAGCAGTGAACTGAGACAAGAGGAGCTTCCGCTACAAACAAGCTTAAAATATAGACTTATTTAATTTTTTTCGGAACAATTTCTCATGTCGGGGCTTCAATACAAGAGGGACATTACAGACGAGCACTATGGAGGTATTTGGGTGTTTTTTGGTGTGTCTTTTTGGACCAAGAAAAGTGGTATCCATTCACAACCATTATATGGACAAATACTGCTGCGCCGACCCCCCGTAGCTCAGAGAAGGCACGGAGGACTCTGAAACTTCTCCCAGCCCTTAGTCCACATGAGGGTGAGTAGATAATGAGTGAAATTTGAATTTTGGGTGAACTATCCCTTTAAGAGGAAGATGTAAGAGTTTCACTCCTCATGAGTGGAGGGGTCAAAGACAAACTCTGCTTCTGATTAGATATTATCAGAATTAAATATTTATCTGGTGGCGGCTGTAAGGGAGTAAACTCATCGCACCTTATTCTTCACGATCCTCCGTGATCCAAACGCTAGACATCTTAACTAAAAAAAAAATGTAACGATCATAAGTTTAAACCACTGAGATAATATGAATAAAAGTTTAATTAGAGAATGAGGCGATGCAGTCAGCTAGAGAGCTACAGAGACTGTTGTTATTGGACCAGAGATCATTTTAAGATACCTGGATCAGCTGCTGTTGGTGTTTAAAAAGCTGATGAAATTTTTCTGTTATGTGTTTAAAGAGCAGAATCTGTCAGTATTTTATAATGAAGCTTTAAAGACTCAAATATTGATCCTGGCATCTGTCTGAAAGGGGAAATTGGAAAATCAGTTCGAAAGGAGAAAAAAAAGGGAAATTCCTGTTTTAAATTCAAAAGAGCTGTGTGTTTTTTATTTGAACTGTTGATTCATAAGAAGAAGTGTTTGTGTTTTCAAGAGCCAAAACTCATCTCAGTGGAGCTTCCAGTTAAACAACCAAAATCCTGCAACTTGTTGTTGGATGGATGGTGGGTCCAGGTGGTGAGGGGGCGGGGCTTAGTTGTGACTGCGTTGTTGTGACATCACAAAGTGACAGGAAGTCCTGACGGCTGGTTTTAAGGCTCAGTTTCTGAATACAGGCCGTGTGCATTTCTCTGTGGACTGAGGCTTTGATACTTTCACAGTATTAATATAGAACCTAGAGCTGCTTTATAATCACACTACACATGGACATCTACCTTTATACTGTATGGAGCTTTAACACAAACATCTACCTTTATACCGTATGGAGCTTTAACACAAACATCTACCTTTATACTGTATGGAGCTTTTAACAGCATCTACTATCCATATTGATTTCTATATTTGTACTTCTCTATTTGTACTTGGAGTACTGAATTGGATGCATTCAGGAACAGTACAGTGGTGCACACCTCAGCTTAAATTGTGAATGGGCTGCATTTATATATCATGCTCTTCTAGTAGTCTTAACCACTGTTCAAAGTGCTTTGGTTCACACACACACACACACACACACACACACACACACACACACACACACACACACACACACACACACACACTGATCAGTAGACGACCCTCTCTGCGTCCTGTCGACCCTACATGGTCTTAAAGAATCTGTGAGCGTTGACATTTTCCTCATGCTGCCGTATTCCCAGTCGTCGTCAGAAAAACCCCAGTGAGCTGTTAAATCTAAAAATATCACCTCCATTGGAGCTACTGTTGCTCCTATAAGGACTCGGCCCCAGGTCTTTTTACTGCACCATCAAATTGACCTGTGGCTGTGGCTGTGGACATGTAGAGGAAGTCAGCACCGGCGGTGGGGGAAGCTTCAGGTCAGGAGGTGAAGCTGTGTGGAGGGAAACAGGACTGCTGCTGTAAAACTGCTACGTGAGCTGAGAGCGCGATGAGGTGGAGCCGAGGAGTGGAGCTAGTGGCGCCTAGAGCACTGGAAAAGAGAGTAACGACACCACCATTGACTCCCGTGGTAAGGGTTTTGCGCCCCGAGTGGCAGGATATGGGTATTGCAGAAGCGCCCAGAAAACTCATATGTGTGTTGCCTACTTGCTTGTAAATTGATGAAAACGGCCGTGTTTTTGTTTTTAGGTGTCTTGGTCATATCAAATTATACTTATAATTTGTTTATTACAAAATGTAGATTGAAACATTAATGACAACTGTTTTTTTTTACTCGCCTATGTGTTAAAGGGATAGTTCAACATTTTGGCAAATTGGCCCATTGCCATAATCCCTATAGTCATAGCAGTAGGTTTATTACCTTTAATTGTCGGTGCAAGCTACTTTTAGAACGGCGGAGCAGAGCCGTGAGCTGCTCAGAGCTACACTATGGAGGCTAATGGAATTTCTTGGTTTCCCTCATCAAATACACAATCCAACAACTCCACAACGCTCTGGTGGACAAGTTGTGACCTGCACATTCACCACGCTATGAGATAATAACACAACGTTACCAGACAGAGTTGTTTTAGAGGGAAATTCAGAGACTGCTTGATGAAAAACTGTCCCTGAACGCAACGCGCATCAGCGGTTTTGCATGAATTTACCTCTAAAACAACTCTGTCTGGTAACGTTGTGTTATTATCTCATAGCGTGGTGAATGTGCAGGTCACAACTTGTCCACCAGAGCGTTGTGGAGTTGTTGGATTGTGTATTTGATGAGTTTGATGAGGGAAACCAAGAAATTCCTTTAGCTTCCGTAGCATAGCTCTGAGCAGCTCGCGGCTCTGCTCCGCCGTTCTAAAAACAGCTTACACCGACAATTAAAGGTAACAAACCTACTGCTATGACTATAGCGATTATGGCAATGGGCCAATTTGCCAAAATGTTGAACTATCCCTTTAATGTTTATCTGTAAGGGGTCCCTCAATGATGCTATTAACGTAGGTGATCTATAAATGTCCTTAAATGATTGAAAACACCACACTTGCTCATTCACCAACAATGCAGAGATGTCAGTTCTTGGGCGCTTTTGCAATGTAATACCCATATTCCACCATCAGGAGGCGCTTCCATTGGACCAATGCGTGTCGTTACTCTCTTTTCCAGCGGCGCCGTGCATCCACAGCCGCGCTAATGAAAGCCATTAGTGGAGACGACGAGACTCCTGCAGCTTCACCTGAGCTGGGAATAAATATTGCGTCATGACCCACAAAAGCTGGAGGGGTGAGGAAAGGAAGGGGGAGAGGGAGAGGGAGAGGGAGAGGGGGAGGAGGGATGCTGGTTTTTTGAGGCGAGGAGATAAAAGCTGAACTTTATTTGTGCGCTCTTCAGATTGTGACACCGAGGGACATGTCGGTGGCTCAGCTGCCTGAGATTACGCAGCCACATACAAAGCCGGCTAAATCTGAAGCGGCTCTTCACAGGACACGTGTCGGTGCATCCAGTCCACATTACAACCAGCAGCTTTTCTTTTTATTTTATTTAGGTCATTACACTAAAGATGTCAGACCCAACACACAACACACAACACAGGGAAATCCCTCTTTCTTCCTGTTCTGTCGGCCGACAAACAACAGGATTGTGTATGGAGACGGCATCTTGTCGTCGTTGTCGTCTCCTCCAGCTGACAGCTCTGACAGCTCCTAAATGCTGTTACCTCAGCTGAAGCAAACCTCACAATTAATCGATCTCATGGACGTGACAAATATATTAGTTTCTTGAACAAGCACATGATTTGAAAGCAAGCAAAAGAGGTTTTATCTATTTATTCACTAATACAAGACAAGACAGAGAAGGAAAGAAAGAAAGAAAGGAATAACATTCAATAACAATGGGGGAAATGATAACAGGCTGGTGTGCTGTCAAAAACAAAATCTGTGGAGGAAGATGAATAAACACAAAATATCCGAAAGTAGGTGAGAAGATTAAGCAAGGATCCAGAAATAGACTTTAACAGGTTGAATGATGCCATGTGTCTTTTGAACTTCATTTTAAGTAGAATCGAGTCAGATTTTCAGTATTTCACAGTAATTTATGTTTAGTATATTGATATTGACATGTTTAAAGGGATAGTTCAACATTTTTGAAAATTGGCCCATCGCCATGATCCCCCTAGTAATAGCAGTAGGTTCGTTACCTTTAATTGTTGGTCCAAGCTGCTTTTAGATCGGGGGAGAAGAATACCGAGCGGCGCAGCTACACTACGGAGGCTAATGGAATTTCTTGGTTTTGCTCATCAAACTCAGCAAATACACAACCAAAAAACTCAAAAACGCTGTGGTGGACAAGTTGTGACCTGCACATTTACCACGCTATGAGATAATAGCGGAAAGTTAAGAGAAGTGAAGCAAATACTCGGAACTACTTTCTTCAGTGAACCACTGGTCGGAGGGACACAGTGTGCGCACCTCAGCCAGTGCCGTAGCCGTAGCCGTATCTGCAGTAAACAGGCGCTTTTGAAATCACTCCGCCGAGCAGCCGTCTAGAGTGTAAAGTCCGACTTTGCCTCTAAAACAACTCCATCTCGCAACTTTCCGCTATTATCTCATAGCGTGGTGAATGTGCAGGTCACAACTTGTCCACCACAGCGTTTTTGAGTTTTTTGGTTGTGTATTTGCTGAGTTTGATGAGCAAAACCAAGAAATTCCATTAGCCTCCGTAGTGTAGCTGCGCCGCTCGGTATTCTTCTCCCCCGATCTAAAAGCAGCTTGGACCAACAATCAAAGGTAACGAACCTACTGCTATTACTAGGGGGATCATGGCGATGGGCCAATTTTCAAAAATGTTGAACTATCCCTTTAAGTTCAACGAGGCACATTTGGCTTAAGTGCTTTGATTGAAAATGTCTTCAGCTCATCTTTTATTTGAAATATCAAGCGTATTTAATTTGCGTAAAGATTTTATAATTAAAATGATAAAGTTTTCTATTGGGTAAAATATTAACCATGGCATCATTCTGGGAAATAAACAAACAATAACTAATAAAGTCAGTGGTTCCCAACCTTTTTTGGCTCGTGACCCCATTCTGACACCACAAATTCCTGGCGAGCCCGCGACCACGTGATATTTTTATATACCGCATTTTATTTGAACTTGATTTATATTTGAGAAACTGAAAGTATAGAATATAGTTATTTAAGATCGTGTGTGGTGTTTTCAATCATAGTTTTAAAAAGGATAATAATTAGTTAAGAAAATATTCTCATCAGTAATTTTTTTTAATCAATTACTTGAGTTCTTTGTAGCTCTGCAGATCCATCCATGCAGACTGAATCGTTTTAAATTCTCTTTCGTACCCACCTCCATCAAACTTTTAAACAGCTCTGTAGATGGTGTACGCTGAGGCCCGGGAGGTGTGCAATAACTCTGTTCTATTTTATTTTTTATCTGGGAGATGTGCAATAACTGATGCTTGTTTGTTTCTTTGTTACTTTTTAATCTTTTAACCCCTAACTGGGTGTGTCATGAGTGTGTGTGTGTGTGTGTGTGTATATGTATGTTTCAAACTGTCATTTATGTATTTTATGTACATATTAAGGCAGCTATTACTATGCACTTGAGTCCACAACAAATTTCCCCTGTGGGACAATAAAGTTTATTCTATTCTATTCTATTCTATTCTATTCTATTCTATTCTATTCTATTCTATTCTATTCTATAACATTATTCATTTTCTCCATGAACGTAATTGATTAAGGTTAGTAACAGATTGTAATAGAAGCTACATGCTAACTAGGAGAACAACCTTTGTGGCTTCGATCTGTTGTCTAGTTTCTGTTGATGCTAAAAACTTTCGTATTTCCAGTCATCAGTTACCATAGTTACAGATGTGATTGTCACCTACAGATTTAGCTGTTTTCTTCGTGACAAAAACGTGTCAACATGAAGCCAAATTAGAGGAAGTTCTGTCTGGATGTGAATGTTGAAAGACCAACTTCATAAAGAGGAAAAACAAAGCGGTTTAAGATCTCTTGAAGCTGATACCCAGCATCTCATCCAGATGTGGCCAGATGTGGACCTCCTCCTCCTCCTAGTTCCTCTTTAACTGAAAAGGCTCCTTGACTTCCTTCTTGTGATGAGCCAGGAGGGACTCGACATCCGCGGTGACACTCAGGGAGACACTTTTTTTTTTTTTTTTACTGCTTTGTACAATTAATTCCTGGCAATATCAGTTAAAAGAAGAAAAAAAAGTCTGTTTGATGTAATTTGAGGCTCTGGAGAGCGGAGCTGCTTCAAAGTCTCGTCTGTTTTCTAGCCGTGTTGTCGGCTGCTGAGTAAAAGGCTGAAAGTCCCAGAGATAATCTATGAAGGAAAATTAGCAGCTTTTATGTGTAGTGGCGGTTGAACTGCAGAGCGTGTGCTGACTCATGAACTAATAAGCTGCCTGTGTGTGTGTGTGTATGTGTGTTAGTGTGTATTCAGTGACAACATCACAACACACTTGTTTGTGTGAGTTGTGGTGACTCTTTTGTGCGTGAGCTGAAAAGGTTTCAGAGCGGCAGAAAGGCAGCCGAGCTCTGTTGGACCGTAGAATGAAAATCGATTTATGTTCATATGTGTTTGGTGTTTTACAACCAAAGTTTGTTCTCTTGTTACAACGAAAAACAGCTTCTTCGAAAAAATGAAATTTATTAAAGAAAAAATCACTTTAGTTTCAGCCCAACAGCCGTGGATTCACACAAGTTTGAGCTTCCGTAGCCGCGCTTCACTTTCAAAATCTATTATCATTGCCGAGTGGTAAATGCAAACAATATAAAATTAAATGACTAGCGCTACAAAATAACCTGTGTACTTGTGTCTCTGTTGTTAAAGTTTAGTGTTACTTTTCAGAGTTTCATTTATACAAAACGGACTCATGTAAACAAGATGTACCATGCATCTTTTTCCGGTCAGTCGCCATGGAATCATTACACACTAGCGAAAACAAATGTGTGTGAATGTGAACCGCACAAGCTGAAAAATGAAACGATTCATCATCATTTTTGCATCGGGTTCTGCACTTGGTCCACATCAGTATGTGTGAAAACACCCTCAAATTCTGTCTTCCGAGCAAAACTGGAACGCACCACGTGCTGATTGGATGTACTCAGATGGGATGTGATGCCAACAGAAAGCGCAAACTGAAGAATTCATGCAAAACCACTGATTGTGGTTGCCTTCAGGGACAGTTTTTCAGCAAGCAGTCTCTGAATTTCCCTCTAAAACCACTCTGTCTGGTAACGTTGTGTTATTATCTCATAGCGTGGTGAATGTGCAGGTCACAACTTGTCCACCAGAGCATTGTGGAGTTATTGGATTGTGTATTTGATGAGTTTGATGAGGGAAACCAAGAAATCCCATCAGCCTCCGTAGCGTAGCTCTGAGCAGCTCACGGCTCTGCTCCGCCGTTCTAAAAACAGCTTGCACCGACAATTAAAGGTAACGAACCTACTGCTATGACTATAGGGATTATGGCAATGGGCCAATTTGACAAAATGTTGAACTATCCTTTTAAGGTTTTATGGCGCATATTCAATGTCAATGAGTATATTTCTATGAGTGGGCGACGTACTGTTCAGACAGTGTGAGTGGCAGCTGAGCCGTCAGCTGGTCGCTGGTCGGCTAGGAAACCGCACTTTCTTGTCCTAAAGGGACAACTTGGATGTGTTCTTTCTTTCTTTTCTTTACTGCATTGCCAAAGTATCGGATCGGGACTCAAAATCAAATGACTCGGTCTCGGTGGCAAAAAAAGGTGATCGGGACGGGGTCATTCCTATGTTCCCACAGCCTTATGTTCCCACATTTCTAACTTTTGTCGTCACTGAAAATAAGGCCCTATGTTCCCACAGCCCTTTGGTCCCACCATTGGTTGGGTTTAGGCAATGAAGAAAGGAGTTGGTTAAGTTTAGTATAAAGACCAGGTAGAGGCTAGACAGGCCAGATAGATAGAGTCCAGATAGGTAGAGAGAGTCCAGTGGGAACATAGGGCCTAATTTTGAGAAAAATCTTAGAACTGTGGGAACATAGGGCTGTGGGAACATAGGCATGGACCCATCGGGACATTCCTACACGACAAAATTGGAACTGTTGCACGATGATTATGTCGCCTCAGTGGTTCAGCTGGTCCGACTCTACCTCATAAATATTACCGGGAACTTCCTGAGTGGAATCGGGGCTGTAAGGGTTAAAAACAAAACACTCAAACTGCCTGTTGAGTGAAAAGGTTTCCCTGCTGGGAGCTGCTCTGTCATGGTGATGTGATGCTACAGTACAGTGTCATTTTCTATGGCAGAATTAATACATAATGATGAATCAGGCTTCTAGTCGCCTATACTGTATAAAGAGTCAAACCAGCTGGTTCTTCCTCCTCTCTGCCTCCGTCGCTGCTCCGGCTCCTGCAAGAACTTTGTAAAGTGGATTTGAAGTGCGACTCACAGCTTTATGTGACACCTGAGGCGTCGCGGCTGCAGGAGGTGAAAAGCCTGGTGCGGAGATAAAGTCTCACAGGCTGTGGATTGTAGCTACGAGGTGAATGGATGTAGTGAATTGGCCTCGGCCCATGAAGCCTGCCTGGACCGCTGCCCAATACTACGCTGCTGGATATTATAATTAGCTTCTTAGAGTGGGAGGGCTTTTTTTTTTTTTTTTCTCTTTTTTAGGCTCATAGGAAAGTCTGGGAAAGGAATTTGATTCTGTCCACGTCCACAGAAAATACATTCAACAGCAGTGAAGAGGAATCCTATGGAAGAAGGAGAGAGAATAAAAAAAATGTGTCGGGGGGGAAAAGTAGGTCATTACAGTGAAACAGGATTAGGTCGGAGACATGATTGAACAAATACTCACTGTTTTCCACGCCGTGTAAACAATTTGTGATGGACACGTTGTCTCCGGGCCGTCGTCCATCTTTACTTTTGTCTCTCTTTCAAACATGATTCGCAAATTATGACACAGTTCCATGTGACGGCATTAAATATCCAAATAGTCAAAGGTCGACTTCTGCAGAAATATTCCACTGTATCTCCTGCAACAACCAGGCTGATAAAACTAAATCACAGTTGTTCACGTATCAGAGAAATTTGTTTGTCCAGTCAATCAGGAAGTCGGTGGTCGATGCGTCATTAGATAAGATGGACAGAAGTTCTCCTACCAGGTTTCTCCAAAGGACAGTTGATGTTGTTTATATGATTGTTGTGGTTGTTTCAGTCTGTTTTGTATCTGTGGAAGTGGGAGGAGCTATAATGATTGATAATTGTCGGTGCAAGCTATTTTTAGAACGGCGGAGCAGAGCCGCGAGCTGCTCAGAGCTACGCTATGAGATAACAGAACGTTGTAGTAAGAACAAAAACACGCACATCCCAAAAACGTGAGGCTAGGTGCAGGTCCACAAAAGGAGATACAGGTAGAGAAAGAAGAAGAAGACCGCACACTAGTTTTTGCTCCCGTGACAATTTATTGGCACACACCAAGTGGTAATGTTTCAGGCATCTCAGCCCTTCATCAGACATGAAGACAGTAATTAACACACCTGCTTAAATAAATGCACAGAACGTTACCAGACAGACTCTGTATTTACCTCTAAAACAACTCTGCTTGATGAAAAACTGCCCCTGAAGGCAACACGCATCAGCGGTTTTGCATGAATTTCCCTCTAAAACAACTCTGTGTGGTAACGTTGTGTTATTATCTCATAGCGTGGTGAATGTGCAGGTCACAACTTGTCCACAAGAGCGTTGTGGAGTTGTTGGATTGTGTATTTGATGAGTTTGATGAGGGAAACCAAGAAATCCCATTAGCCTCCGTAGCGTAGCTCTGAGCAGCTCACGGCTCTGCTCCGCCGTTCTAAGAATAGCTTGCACCGACAATTAAAGGTAACGAACCTACTGCTATGACTATAGGGATTATGGCAATGGGCCAATTTGCCAAAATGTTGAACTATCCCTTTAAGGAGAGTTGGTTGATGATGTAGACGTAGCGTGACGTCTCTAAGCTTTGACCCTCAGACAGTGATGTCCAATACCGTACATGTCCAACAGCCAAGAAAATACGTTTTGTTACATAACTCATATCACATCGTCATGTTGAACACAAATTCTCGACAAGTCCAAGTATGAATATGTGTGTGTGAATGTGTGTGTTGTGTTGTGCACTTTGAGTTAAAGACTAGAGAAGTGTCAGTTTACCAATCGCTTGTAAGTGACAGACAATCACCATCCCACAATGCACTTCTCCTCTTGTTTGTCATCATGGGTCGACCTGACAGCTGAGACGTCGGCTCATGTACACATTAGGGATGCAACACTCAGTGGAGCGACTGTTGCACTTGTCCTTGCTTGCACTTTTTATCTGTTGTTGGTATTGTCGTTATCTCTGTCTGTTGTTTGTCTTTGTTTTTTTCTTTTCTTTGCTGCTGCTAGCTGCAGAACTAGTTTCCCCTAGGGGATAATAAAGATAACCTTGACCTTGACACCACAGTCGGTCCCCGGTTCGATACGTGCTTTACTTGTCATAGTTTAGCGTGTCGGGGCTCTCAGAGGGTTTTTCTTCTCTCCCTCTGCATTATATTCAACACCAAACCCAAAATGTCTCCACACCACAGATTTAAAAGATGGCGGTGCATCCTCGCACTGTTGCCGTGTGAAATCTGACACCAGTACAGTCGGCTCCCCCCCAAACCTTCGCGCGTGGTGATTGGATGTTACGTTTCCTTATCCCAGTGCAGGGACTCACAGGCACAGACACACACACACACAGAGAAATATAATGCATGGAAACTGTAAGTCATATGAAAAACTGAAAACATTGTGATTCACGTGCACGCATTGATCCATGGATGCTGTACCGAATGGGTAAATAATATATTTTGAGTATCGTTGCATCCCGAGTACACGTGTAGTCAGGGATCTGAGGAAAATATTTATCTTCTAATGTGTTTTCTCTTTTTATCCACATTAATAATCAGTTTATCCCTCCTGTTGTCCTCCTGGGTCAAGGAAGGAAGGAAGGAAGTAAGGACGAAGGGATAGATGAAAGGAAGGAAGGAAGGCAGGAAGAACAAAGTGAAGGAAGGAAGGAAGGAAGGAAGGAAGGAAGGAAGGAAGGAAGGAAGGAAGGAAGGAAGGAAGGAAGGAAGGAAGGAAGGAAGGACAAAGAGAATGATGGGAGGAAAGATATGGAGGGAACAGATTGGGTCAAAAAAGAAGGAAGAAGTAAGGACAAAGGGAAGGAAGGAAGGGAGGGAGGCAAAAAGGATTGTGGAAAGAAAGAAAGATGGAGGAAGAGGACAGATTTGTTCAAGGAAGGGAAAAGGAAGGAAAGAAAGATGGAGGGTGAGAAAACTGGATCAAAAGAGGAAGGAAGAAGGAGTAAGGACGAAGAGAAGGAAGGAAGGAAAAAGCAAGGGAAAAGGGATTGTGGAAAGAAGGAAGGGAGAAAGGAAGGAAAGAAGGAATGATGGAGGAAGGGAACAGATTGGGTCAAGAAAGGAGGGTTAAGAAAGTTTAGTCTCTCAAAATGACTATTTCTGAAAACTAAGACCAAAGACAGTTTTAGAGATTTGGGGAAAAAAAAGAAAAAATAAGCTTTTGGTTTCTGAACGTCACCGTATGTGACATCAGATTGGTTTACCATGAGATCTGATAGACTCAACAGTGTATTAATCCAGGTTTGTGTATTATGCAAACGATCTGGTGTGTATGTATGTTATTATTGAAAACAACCTACAGAGTATAGTGCGGTCCATGGTTTGATTCCCGACCAGTTCGACCTGAATTTCCTGTTTCTCTCAACTGGAACTAAATGTATCTGATACAGAAAGAAAATGTCCAGTCGTCGGTCAGTAAAAATCTTTGTGATGTTGATTCTGCCATGAGGAAGAACTCTTCATCTAAAAACCCCTCATCTCTGTTAGGAGTGAAGAGCAGCGTGACGTCAGACCACCACACACAGGTGGAGACGTATGATGTCTCTATTACTATCACACACACACACACACACACACACACTACAGCATTACAGAGAGCTCGTTTCACATGATGTGATGTGCAGCCACAGATATGAGACGCTCCTCAGCTCCGTGTTTGTGACGGTCTCCGCTGGAGGTCTGTTGGAACTGATTGTGTTTCCTCCATCATCAGTTTTATTCGGCAGCCGGTTGGATCTTAAATCTGAGTCCTAACACGGTGAAGTTAATGAACCAAGCAGCTCCTTCCTCTGGTTCCTCGGTGAATGAATCGACTTCCTGTTTTGATGTTGTTTACCCTCCAATTTAAAAAAAACAAACTAAAGTAAAGTAAATCACAAATCAAACCTGAGGTTCTACAAAGCTCTTTAAAAGAAAAGGAATAATCTTATTGATATTTTTCCTCAACACAATTTCACTGGTTTGTAAATTCTTAATAATTTCCTATTAAGTTTTCCTTCAAAGAGCTTTGTTAATTAACTGTGGTTAATTATGGATTAAACACAGGTGGTGCCCACTTCAGTCCAATTAACTGATAAACAGTCGTGAGTTAAAGTCTCAGTCCGTGCTCAGAATTTCAACGTGAACGTGCAGAAACGGACAGAATAAAGTTTCTAATAATGAAGCAGAGATGAACTGTGATTCCACAAAACAACAGGAAACGGAGCCGTCAGTCATGTTTGTCTTTGAGGAATTATTATGAAATAATTAGTGTTTGGGTTGATTCATTTTTCATAGATGAGTAAACTTAACATCACTTTATTAACCTTTTGGGGTCTGAGCCTGTGCTGGCCCTTTTTGAATACTTTTGATTTTTACCTGTATATACCACTTTAAAAATCTTCTTTTTTTTAGCACAACTTCACCTTTATGATTTGTATGGGTGGGAATCGCATGATATTATCATGATACATTTGTCTCAATAAGATATTATTGCAACATTAAAAGTATTTGCAATATTTTTTTTCGCTTTTTTCAAATACAAATGGCGTCTCCCAATGAAAACATTGTTGACATCTCTTATTTTTCCAGTAAGATAAACTTCTTAGTCTTAATCTATTCTGTAAAATGACAAAAAAAAAAATGAATATATGCAAAGAAATGCAACACATGTCCACCACAACATATTTTGTATTATCAAATTAAAATGATCATATTAATGTGGATGAATCTACGTTACCCACACTTTTCAACGGGTCAATTTTCAATAAATATATCGTCTTGTCTTTATTGTTATTTTGATATTATTATTTAGTGGTGGACTCGTCCAGCATTTCCTAGTTCCGTTTCCCGGACGCTGCCCGGCGGGTCATGGGAATAACGAAGCCGGATCGCTAGTTGGCATCGTTTATGGTCGGAACTACGACGGTATCTGATCGTCTTCCAACCTCCGACTTTCATTCTTGATCAATGAAAACATTCTTGGCAAATGTTTTCGCTTTCATCTGTCGAAGAATTTCACCGTGCACCCGGAGGCTCATGGGAAATGTCGTGTGAAAGTACTTCCGCTTTCCGAAACTCCTCAGTCATTTAAATGGTCTATCAATGCCAAAGAAAAAACTGGTAGAGGAGTTTCAAATCTGCACTTTCCAGTGAAATCGACGCCTGATCATATTGTTGTTATATCAGCAGATGCCTCACATTTACATTTATATAAAACTAAAAACGCGATGATCATTGGTTGTTGTACCAAACAGTCAAGTCTGTTTACATTCAGGGCGTCTCCTTCTCCTTACCTTTAGCAAAAATGTAACTGTAGTCTCTGTGATTTGATTTGATGTTAAATTTAGTCAGATTGTGGTTTTGATTGCATTTATTCTTAATTAGTCGTGCAGCTTTAGTTTCCATTCATTTCCATGCAGCAGGAGAAATGTGTAGTTTTGTTAAAACAGCAGAAGTCCCAGCGGTGCAGAGACGGTCATAAAAATGGCTCCGCTTCATTTTCCACGGACACACACTTGTAAACAGAAACACACCCACGTGCATGAAATGTAAACTTAATCTGCTGTATATAAAACTTTCCTGGGGCAGAGCAGAAAGTGCTTTACAAACAATATAAGGATAATAAAGGAGATCGTATATGGCAAGCAATAAAAATGCAAGGCAAGCTAGTTTCTGTGAACTGGAGGAATTCAGCAGCTCTCAGCTCATCATCTCCTGGCACCAACCCTCTTCCTCCTCCTCATCATCATCATCATCCTCCTCTCAGTCTGTGCGGATACAGAGGTGGTTTTATCTGAGACGCTTTTCGCTTCATGACATTATCTAATCCTGACTTTCACAGCTCTGCTTCCTCACACACACGTTTTGGAAAAGTTTTGGCAGCAGATTGTGATTCACCGACTGATCAACAGAGGGTTGATTTTTACCTTTTTAAAGGGTTTGTTCACAGCTGTCATATAGCTGCATTGTTGCTTATTGACAATGTGAAGACTTATCTCACCATTTACATTGTGTTTTAAATTTTACATTAACCCAACACAGAGCCAATCGTAGTATTTTATGTGTTAATTCTGTATTGGACGCCAAGTATTGATCTCTGTGGAGTTTTTAGAAGTAGAATACCAGAGTGCTTTTTCTCACTGACAATTATATTTTGCAAGATTAAAAATGATTTAAGAGCAATGAACAAGCTGAGGACTTATTGTCTTATTAGATAAAACAGATGTTTGACATAGCCTAATTATGGACATGATGATTGGCATCCACAGTATGATCATCGTATCATTGGTGGGACCTCTGGTGACTCTCACCCCTGAGAGCCATCCAGATGTTTCAGGCACTAGCTAACATTTAAGTTAGGTGTTTTAAATATAAAGCAATGAATAGTCGTTATCTATCAGTTACTTTAAGATAAAGTGCAGCAAACAAACGAGTGGCGGTGACAAAGTTCTGCTCACAAACATTTGAACCAAACCAGCCAAAAAACTGGCCCAGTGATGTTTCCTGTCTAATAAACTATCACTGGTCTCGACTCCATGATGCTGAGGTCGGGTCTCTGTGGGGGAGGGGCCCTTCTTTTGGATGGCGCCTCCCGATGGATGGGAATCTAAACAAGTGAAGTGCCTGTTGTGCACAGAGCTGCTACACGTTTGAACAGATAACTGAACTAGGACATCAACAACACACACACACACACACACATGTGAACGTCCCAGGAGCTACAAGCTGAACAACACGACAGACACTAACTTGTATCCAGGACTTGAAGACCCCCATATCGTCCTAGATGTTATCTTCATGTTGTGTCTGTGCAGCGGCGCAGGAAGACGCTCTGTGGAGGAAGCTATGTGCAGCTGTTGATGTTTTAAATGTCAGTGCGAGTCGGCTCACAACAACCTGTAAACAGTCGTCCGTCTCAGATTGGCATCGGCTGTTTTCCGTCTCACTGGTTTTTGGCTCTTGTGCAGGAAGACAAACACAAACTTGTCTCTCATCCCACCTACAAAGCGCTGATTGGATCAAATGTTTGTCCAACCCGGAAAATGGCTGGTGTTTAACACAACACCACAACCACTGGAATCACTGAAACATCTGCTGCGTGGAGACTATAAAGGCCCTTGGGTCAAACACGATCAGCTATAGGCTACCACCTATAAAAAGTCAATAAAGTCACACAAATTCAACCAGTCTGCTCAGAAATTACATGTTGACAACTTAACGAAAAATCCAAACTAACCATGTTCCACTCAGGAGTTGGTAACAAGTCAGAAAAACAACCCCTTTAGTTAGCTGTTATTGTTGTTAGCATTGTTAGCTAACACCAGGAGATAGCGACACGCTACCTGATAGTTATTGCGTGAAAGCAACATAACATGTCGACAGGTAGAAAGCTGCACAGTACTGTTGGTATGACAAATATAATGACACAAAAACAAAACTAAGTGTCTGATAAACAGAGTAGCTAATGTTTACGTTTTATTCACAATGTGGCGGCCATCTTGGATTGTTAGCTCTGGGTTCTGTTGACGTAGCGATGGGGAGTTTGGAAAACGACTTCCAATGGAAATTTTAATGGAAGGGACCATTTAGTTTTCTTAAAATAACCACTCAAGCAGCACTGACCCAAAAAAATCACAAGGGTGCTTGACTTTCGTCCCCAGTTGGTCGAGTGGTCCCCAGTTAGCTGGTTTTTAGTCACACACATACACACACGTCCTTGTCTTTCTACAATTGTGGGGACCCATAATTGAAATAATACATTACTTAGCCCCCAGACTCAAACCGAAAGCTGAAAGCTCTGACTCCCAAACGAAGAGAAGCCTTAGCCCTCAAACAAACGTTGAAGCACCACTTTGGTCCACACAAAGCTGACAGGCCGACGGACACACACATACACACACACACATACACAATGCTGCCGCTGCTGCTTTTAGCACCAGACAGGGATGAGAGTGTTGTGCTTACTTGGATGTTTTCAGGCTCACAGCGCAGCACTGATCCATTAATGCATTAATGAAGCTCTAATCCTCGTCTGAAAAAATAAAAACACTGAAGCTGCTGTTTCATAACAAAGCAGCTGTGGTTCCTCGTCTGTGTCTGTGTGTGTGTGTGTGTGTGCGTTGCTCAGCTGGGCTCTATGTAAACTAAACCCCAGGCTCTGCTCAACCTTTACCTCTCCAGGGAGCCCTGGCTGCAGGTGAGGCTGCAGCTTCACCACCAGCGAGGCCACGGCGCCGCACAGTCGGAATCGGGTGGAAAAACGCACAACGAGTCGCCAGCCAAGAGCCTTTTGTGTGTGTAGATTTGGCCGTTTGTCTGCTGCTCTTATCTCACAGACGTTTTTTTTTGTGTGTCTGAAACTGGAAAAAATTGAATTTCTTCACCGACGCGGGCTCCTGTGTGTCTCCTGCTGAAAAACCCACCGTGACACACGTTGCATCAGATATTGCATCCCCGTTTCACTTCCTGTCTCCATCATCCATCACAAAAAACGCGCACGTTACACACAACTTTTGTTTTTTTTGTTTTTTTGTTCCACTGATGACACGAGCATCTGGGTTTTATAATAAAATCAGTGAATCACCTTGATTCACAGAGTCACGTCGTATTGTGATGCCTGCCTGGACCTCTGATGTCAGCGTATCCATGGCAACGGCACAAACACACAAACAGCCAGAGAGTAGGGTTCACTGACTAGACCAGGTCTTAATGGTCCGGACCAGGTTTTAATGGTTCAGACCAGGTCTTGATGGTCCAGACCAGGTTTTAATGGTTCAGACCAGGTCCTGGTGGTCCAGACCAGGTCTTAATGGTTCCAGACTAGGTTTTAATGGTTCCAGACTAGGTTTTAATGGTTCCAGACTAGGTCCTGGTGGTCCAGACCAGGTCTTAATGGTTCCAGACCGGGTTTTAATGGTTCCAGACCAGGTTTTAATGGTTCCAGACTAGGTTTTAATGGTTCCAGACCAGGTTTTAATGGTTCCAGACTAGGTTTTAATGGTTCCAGACTAGGTCCAGATGGTTCAGACCAGGTCCTGGTGGTCCAGACGAGGTCTTAATGGTTCCAGACTAGGTCTTAACTCATTGAGTGCCAGACCTTTTATAAAATGGTCAGTGCCATGTGCCACCGCGCTGATCTCTCGGTTCGTCGTCATGTCGGTTTACAGCTGAAACTCTGCGATCCACTTTCGCTTCGGCATTTTGGTGCTGATCATCTAGATGAGTTTACCTTTCCTGCCTCCTCCGATCACTTCATGCTGGAGCTATGCTAATAGCATCCGTGGCTAAGCTTTCCTCCAGCTCCACGTTACACTTGTTCCAGGCTCTGCACGTCGTTTTTCTCTAGAAATAGAAACTTTTTCCGACTTTGTTATCTCTGTACCGATCGCGCTCGTCTTCTCCTCCTTCTTCACTTCTTGCTCTGATCTACAGTCTTCTTTGTTCTACACATCCCAGAAGCCCCAAAATTACTCACAGCGTGCGCAAGAGCGTCCCCATTTACCAGCCGCAGAAAAGTGCATTTGACGTCTATGGACGTCAATGGCACTCAAGCGTTGGATTTTGATTGACGTCTAGGCCTGGGACGATAATAAATTTTGCTGGACGATATATTGTCCCATAAATTATTGACGATAAACGATATTATTGACACATTTTTTTGAGAACAAATTAACCACTAATATAATAATAGTATTTCATAATAATGCAAGTAGACCCTTTTAAATGCGATACACTTTTATTTCTCTTGAGTATTTCTTTTTAACCATTGTAATTGGAATGACAAGAACTTATATAGCTACTATCCTAAATAAATAAAATAAACAAAACATAATAAACAGTGCAGCTCTTCTGTCCAATAACGTTACACACCTGAAGCTCCACTTTTCATTCAAACAAACTAATATGACTTCCACAGATGTACGATTTCATCAATGAGACCAGCATTTATCTCCTATAAAGTATTAAACCAGCCGGCGGTAAACCTCTAAAACCTGCTGATAAGTTTTCTTAGTCGTTTTCTCCCCCAGGTTGACCGGCCCGTGAGCTGCTGCAGACGGCTGCAGACTGTGGGAAGCCCCGCTCCTCCTGCTCGCTGCTACCACATTAGCTCCAAAAACGTCGGAGAAAATCTCCCAACAGGAGATATGTGGATAAACTGACCACAGACTGGGATCTAAACTGTGACTTTCTGGCAAGAAAAAATATTAAAACTTTAAAAAGTGACGTGTTAACTCATTGAGTGCCAACCACGTAATTTCTCGTTTTTCGTTCCCATGCGTTGAGTGCCAACAACGTAATTTTACGTTTTTTGCTTTTTTTTTAAATTATGAAAATAGACACTTTAATACACATTATATGTAAATTTGGGGACTCTACGATGAGGAGAACTGAAATAGATGACGATCAAAGTCACATGACAGCTCATGATCTGGAAGTTTTTATCATAACTCGGCTTCTGCAAACGAGTTCTGCATGCAGATGCAGCGCAGCTGCTCCGCTGCTGCTCTGCTCTCACCCGCGAGGCTGCAGCAGCTGCTCGAGCTGCTCGGAGCTGAACCAGGAAGCTCTCAGCCGACAGTCCGCCCGGTCTTCAGCTGGAGCAACACCGTGTCCTCCCCAAAGTCCCCCCGCGGTAAAATCTGATGGTCTCTGGGCCAAAGCAGACCGGCATCACCGACCCGTACCACAGAAGGACCGCGACCACCGGCGGGACCGGTCTTCCCGAGCCGCGGTGGCCGACTGACCCTCACGCTCCGCGGCGAGAAGCTGTGACACGGCACGGTGCGTCTGTGTTATTGTTGTTTAGTGGCGCCCCCCCCGCCCCCGATGGTGGTTTTGTGAATAGAACAACCATTGTTGTATATATTTATCTTATACGAGCCCTTTGATCCAGAAATGCGAGTGTGAGAAGAGCGACAGACACAAACAGAGCACCTTTCATAAAAGACGCTCTATCTCCTTTTCTAGAAAAAAAGGAGGGATTTTGGTGAAACCCAGCCATGTTTAGCTTGACTTTTCTCAGGAACGGAGGCACGTAGAAACAAACGGTTTGTGGCCACTTGAAGCATTAAGTTAAACCTTTCAATTGAGCCACAGTATGTGTTGGTGGCAATAATATAGAATACACTGTGGCTCTACATAAAAAGTCAAAAATGGTCTAAATTGCCGGTACACTTGACTAAAACTTTGGAAAGGAGCGCGGCACTCAATGAGTTAACAGCGCTGCAGCGAGAATTACAGTAAAATAGCTTTTAGCTGCTTAGCTTTACAGCTAGCGCTGCCGGTTGCTGAGAAATGCATTCTGGGAAACAAAGATCCTGGATGACTGAAAAGAGGGTTCACTCCTTTCATTCTGCAAAACAAACGGCCCAGGTGCTGAGACCGATGCAGAGTGAAGCCTCTTGTCATCCAGCCTGGTTGGAGCATGGATGTATTAGGGTTGGAGGCGAGAGACCAGGAAAACAAATACGTGCGCACATGGCGATTTATCGAGGCCGGAAAAATGACCGAGTTAATTTTCATTTATCGTGCGATTAATTGATTAATTGATTATCGTCCCAGGCCTATTGACGTCCATAGACGTCAATGGCACTCAATGAGTTAATGGTTCCAGACCAGGTCCTGGTGGTCCGTACCAGGTCTTAATGGTTCCAGACCAGGTTTTAATGATTCCAGACTAGGTCCTTATGGTACCAGACCCAGGTCCTACTGGTTCAGACCAGGTTTTAATGGTTCCAGACCAGGTCCTAATGGTTCAAGAGAATGTGCTGCTGGTTCAGTCCTGGTCCTAATGGTTCCAGACCAGGTTGTGATGGTTCAGACCACATTTCGTGTGGCAACTGTTTGTACAGTTTGTTGTTTTGATGCATCAGTTGATTTATTGATGAGAAGCAGCCGTGTTGAAGCTGAGTTTATTGCAGTGTGTTTGTACCTGCAGTGTGTGTGTGTGTGTGTGTGTGTGTGTGTTTGTACCTGCAGTGTGTGTGTGTGTGTGTGTTTGTACCTGCAGTGTGTGTGTGTGTGTGTGTGTTTGTACCTGCAGTGTGTGTGTGTGTGTGTGTGTGTGTGTGTGTGTGTGTCTGTCCCTACGTGATGTTCTGTTGGACCACAGGACCAGGTTCTAGGTCGGCTCCTGACTGCTCTCAGGTCAGCTGCTGCTGCTGCTGTTGTTGTTGTTGTTGTTGATGTGAGCGAATAAACACAGATGAAGATAAAACCTGAGACGTCGGATCGAGTTCAGACACGTCGGCTCCGTCAGGTCTCAGCTTCAAGGTTTAAGAATCAGATTTGTGCAAAGAAACTGAAGGTTAGAAATTATCAGTAACATTGGATGTAACTCAGGGAAAATACTCAAGAACCTGATGAAATGTTTGGAGGAAGGCTGTGATTTTCATTTGTCTTGTTTGTCTCATTAAGTTTTTAACAGCCACATGTTTTGGCCTCTCTCCCCCTGAAGACCTGGTTTGTTTCCTTTTAACATGCTCATAAACTACAGGCTCATTAAACCTCCTGTTTACTTCACCCAGAGCATGCTGGGAGTTGTAGGACAAAACCTCAGGAGCTCAAAGAAAACAAACACTGTTGACTCACTGTTTATTTACATTTCACATTATCTGCACAGTTTATGTGAGGAGCCGAAGTTCAAGAATTTCCTTCAGGATTGATAAAGTTTATTAAATTCAATTCGAGTTAGAACAAAACAGAACATGAATATGGATCATCAATTAAAATGAACTTTTGTGGGAATTAATAACTGAATGTTCTGCTGGTTTATTTCAGCTGGGTAAACTTGATGAAATGGCACCAAACATTTTTTTTTAGCTTCTCCTGTGACGGCGCCTGATGTTCGGAGCTGTCAGTCTCCCAATTATCACTTTTCCTGAAAAAAAAAAAAGCACCAGATCTTGATCCTGTTTCTCGTCTCGTGTGTGAAAATGTGCAGCTGTCGGTCTGAGGCGGAGGAGAGCGTCCTCCTAACGAACGAAGGAACGAACGAACGGCGCTCCTTCCTTCAGACGAGCGGGTGTTAATTAAGATTCTAACATATTTTGATGATATTTCACACGTTATTTTCACTTCCTGCAGCTGTTGGAGCTTTTTTTAGACTTCTTCCTTCAACACGGTCACACAGTTTTCTCTCCTCCTTTCAAACACTTTTCTTCTATTCTTCTTCTCCTTCTTCTCTTTCTCTTATCTGGCTCATGTGGCTCTGACCTCTCACCTCTTGTCTGAGTGCTGCTTGACTTGCCGATAATCATTTTTTGAGGCAGCGGCTGACACACACAGAGGATTTATTACATTCACTTTTTGCACATCTGCTCTTCACCTCCTGCTCACATTCAGGCTTTAAAGGGATAGTTCACCCAAAATTCAATTAAAACTCATTATCTACTCACCCTCATGTCGACTAAGGGCTGGGAGAAGTTTCAGAGTCCTCAGTGGCTTCTCTGAGTTACAGCGGGGCTCCGTGCAGCACTGCATGTCCATATGACGGTTGCGAACGGAGCTCACTTTTCTTCGTCCAAAAAGACACACCAAAAAACATCCAAATACCTCCATAGTGCTCGTCTGTAATGTCCCTCTTGTATTGAAGCCCCAACATGAGAAACTGTTCAGAAAAAAATTAAATAAGTCTATGTTTTAAGCTTGTTTGTAGTGGAAGCTCCCAGTGTTGCGCTGTCGGAATCTCGTGCGATTTGCGGAGCCGTGAACTGGGTGTCGATGCAAATCACGCAAGATTTGGACGGACCAGGAAGAGCAGTGCTGGGAGCTTCCGCTACAAACAAGCTTAAAACATAGACTTATTTAAAGCAGAAGTAAGCAGAATATTTGTGTTAATATAAGTCTTAACTCATTGAGTGCCAACCACGTAATTTCTCGTTTTTCGTTCCCATGCGTTGAGTGCCGAAAACGTAATTTTACGTTTTTTGCTTTTTTTTTAAATTATGAAAATAGACACTTTAATACACATTATATGTAAATTTGGGGACTCTACGACGAGGAGAACTGAAATAGATGACGATCAAAGTCACATGACAGCTCATGATCTGGAAGTTTTTATCATAACTCGGCTTCTGCAAACGAGTTCTGCATGCAGATGCAGCGCTGCTCTGCTCTCACCCGCGCTGCTGCTCCAGCTGCTCGAGCTGCTCGGAGCTGAACCAGGAAGCTCTCAGCCGACAGTCCGCCCGGTCTTCAGCTGGAGCAACACCGTGTCCTCCCCAAAGTCCTCCCGCGGTAAAATCTGATGGTCTCTGGGCCAAAGCAGACCGGCGGCACCGACCCGTACCACAGAAGGACCGCGACCACCGGCGGGACCGGTCTTCCCGAGCCGCGGTGGCCGACAGACCCTCACGCTCCGCGGGGAGAAGCTGTGACACGGCACGGTGCGTCTGTGTTATTGTTGTTTAGTGGCGCCCCCCCCGCCCCCGATGGTGGTTTTGTGAATAGAACAACAACTGTTGTATATATTTATCTTATACGAGCCCTTTGATCCAGAAATGCGAGTGTGAGAAGAGCGACAGACACAAACAGCGCACCTTTCATAAAAGACGCTGTATCTCCTTTTCTAGAAAAAAAGGAGGGATTTTGGTGAAACCCAGCCATGTTTAGCTTGACTTTTCTCAGGAACAGAGGCACGTAGAAACAAACGGTTTGTGGCCACTTGAAGCATTAAGGTAAACCTTTCAATTGAGCTACAGTATGTGTTGGTGGCAATAATATAGAATACACTGTGGCTCTACATAAAAAGTCAAAAATGGTCTAAATTGCCGGTACACTTGACTAAAACTTTGGAAAGGAGCGCGGCACTCAATGAGTTAAATAGTTATATCTTCCGACAGCAATCACTTACATAGAGTGTTTGGTCTGAAACACGGGTCTGTCAGTCACTCTGCTCTGCTGTAAGCCGAGGAGAAAACTTTCCTTGTATCCTACAACCTTTATCCAATGAGGAGAGAGAACGGCATAAAGGGGCGGTCCTCTCTGTGTGTGCAGCCAAGGGATGCGCGTGAATGTGGTGACGTAGGGACGAGGGCGGGGACTGCTAACTCCATCTGCTGACAAGAAGTTAGCCAAAACCACCGGATCGCTTACTTCTGCTTTCATTTTTTTCGGAACAATTTCTCATGTCGGGGCTTCAAAACAAGAGGGACATTACAGACGAGCACTATGAAGGTATTTGGATGTTTTTTGGTGTGTCTTTTTGGACGAAGAAAAGTGAGCTCCGTTCGCTACCGTCATATGGACATGCAGTGCTGCACGGAGCCCCGCTGTAACTCAGAGAAGTCACGGAGGACTCTGAAACTTCTCCCAGCCCTTAGTCCACATGAGGGTGGGTAGATAATGTGTGAAATTTGAATTTTGGGTGATCTATCCCTTCAACCTCAAAGCAAAGCATGATGGGAGATTATTATTACTGAGCCTTCCTAAAGGTAAACACAACCTCTATATACATGTTGGTGTTTCTGAGTGCTGTTTCCTCTGCAGCCCCCTCCCCGCTGGCCGTGACTCACTGGTAGAACGTTTGTAGTGGGTTTTATTGGCTCTGCAGCAGAGTCGGACGTCTGCAGCTCTGCCAGGAGATCACACAGAATCTGTGCAGCGAGTGAAATATGTTCCCTCCGCTGTGAGGAGTCAGAGCGTCCAGGGTTACAGCACCTGCACTGAAATACATGAGCTCCTGGCTGTTTCTTTTTTTTTTTGTTCTGCAGTGCTGCTGAGTCCGGAGCACGAGAGGAGGAGAGCTGCTCTGAGGTCAGAGGTCAGAGGTCAGACCTTGTGGTTCTCCTCAGATAAAGTCCACCACATGTAGTTCAGAACCACAAACCCCGGTGCTGTCAGGACCAGTCTTGTGGTTTCAAGTGGTTTAGTTGATGATCAATTTACATTATAAATAATTGCAATTATTAAAGGGATTGTAACGCCGCATTATGTAATAATGCCGCATTATGTAATAATGTAATAAATCTTCACGTCATTATGTAAAAACGCCGCATTTTGTAATAATCTGCCGCATTTTGTAATAAAAATCTTGAACGCAATATGTAATAAACTTTGCCGCATTTTGTAATAAGTTGTTACATTTGGCATCACTTATTACATATTGCGGGTGTTGCACTTTTTTATGAAGAAAATGTAATAATTTGGTGCATTATGTAATAAACCACCAAAATGGATGTCTTAATTAGAAAAAAACAGACTCTGGTGACATCTTGTCACCAGAGTCTCCCGTGTCACGCTGCTCCTCCTCCGACAGCGGATGGTAACCCCCCCCGCCCACCGACAATAATACGCCCGAGTCATGTTCGTCTGTGGAGGGATGACATGGACCACAGTCCGACTGGAGCTCCAGGCCGGGTCCAGTTCTGCTCCAGCAGCGGCAGGGGCGGCTGGGATCACCGCGCACCTCTGTGCCAGGCCCGCGCTCTGCAGCGATTTGTTTGATGCCCTGCCCTGAAAGCGGTAGCCTATTATAATTAATACACTTATATTTGATTTAGATTTGACCGTCCTACTGGTTTTAGAAATTAATTCATGATTCATGCATGCTGGTATGCTTAAAGTCAGTGTTGTTCTGATGGTCCTAATGTTTGTTTTTTCTAATTAAGACATCAATTTTGGTGGTTTATTACATAATGCACCAAATTATTACATTTTCTTCATAAAAAGTGTAACACCCGTAATATGTAATAAGTGATGCAAAATGTAACAACTTATTACAAAATGCGGCAAAGTTTATTACATATTGCGTTCAAGATTTTTATTACAAAATGCGGCAGATTATTACAAAATGCGGCGTTATTACATAATGACGTGAAGATTTATTACATTATTACATAATGCGGCATTATTACATAATGCGGCGTTACAGGGATAGTTCAACATTTTGGCAAATTCTCCTCTCACCATAATCCCTATAGTCATAGCAGTAGGTTTGTTACCTTTAATTGTCAGTGCAAGCTATATGGTTTCCCTCATCAAATACACAACCCAACAACTCCAAAACGCTCTGGTGGACAAGTTGTGACCTGCACATTCACCACGCTATGAGATAATTATGTATAATTATGTAACATTACAACACATGAAGCAAAAACTCAGAACTACTTGCGCTTTTGAAATCCCTCCGCCCAGCAGCCGTGTCTGTAATGTAGTTCCGGCTGCATTTACCTCTAAAACAACTCTGTCTGGTAACGTTCTGTTATTATCTCATAGCGTGGTGAATGTGCAGGTCACAACTTGATTTGATGAGTTTGATAATTAAAGGTAATGAACCTATAGTCCTAAAACCATTGGGATTATGACAAGAGGTGTTGGGGATTCCAGTTTTGTGGATGTACGTTTGTCCTGGTATTCTGTACTACTTGTCGAGCTTTTGCAGCATTTCTTGAAATGCTGCAGAATTCATGTCATTGTCTATACACCGCGTCTATAAATGAGCGCCATCTGGTGCTGTCATGTTTATATTTAGACACTCGTCTGAAAGCTTCAGGAATAGAGAATTGTCAGGATGAAACTGCGGCTGCTGCTGTCTTTCCAAGTTCTGTGAATTGGGTGGAGTGGTGGACCTGTTGTTTGTTTGTTTTTTAATGTTTGGTATCAGTGCTTCGACCACCAGTTTTTTGCTGCATATCTGAGAAATGGCTTCCTCCAAGTTATTGGGCTCCTTTTTCATTTGGCTCAAAGAGAAACTATGCAGGATTTCTCCCGTGGCTATGCTACATTTTTTTTTACCTTAATTAAAAAGCTCCGGAGTAATTGTGATAGTTAATTTTATGACTTGTTGTGACTTGTTACAGTGAGAACGGAGGCTCTCTGTCTTCACCTGGCGTATCATGGCTGAAAACCAACCTTCAACATCAGTGTAGTTACTCGGTTGCCGCCCCGGTGTCCCAGCTCTTGTCTCTGCACAAACGCGCTCCGTAACCCGTAAACTTTTGTTTATGACAGATAAGACTACAAAAACATACACATTGTAACATTGTATATGTTATGTAACGTTATCCACCGCCCCATGTATTGATTTTTTTGCCGGCTACGTCGTAGACAAATGCACATGGCTAGGAGGAGGGTTAGCAAAACAGCAGAAAAGCGACCAGACTGGCATAGTTCCTCTTTAATTTTGACCACAATGTTTAGCTTGATGCTAATGTCAACAGATGCTCACCGACACGTGGTCATCGAATATTAGAAAAGAAGCTCCTGAAGATAAACAGTTTGAGATGCTAATTCTACACTCATGTACAATTAAACCATAAGAAGAAGAAGAAGGAGGCAGCGTAACGTGATAATGTCATTAAAAGAGGACCAGTCAAAGGAAATAGTGATGAAACCTATGACATTTCTGTTAGTTTTTCTGGAAAAATTCATCATTGATTCACACAAACCCACGGGATGATGGTGATGGTGGTGTTGCAGTCACTGTGACACTGTTGATCAAACTGTAAGACACTTTATATGTTGATCTTTATTATTATTATTCCATAAAATGCAAAGTTAATGTAAAAGTATAGATATCCCAATGTTGTTTATTGGCATTTGATTAATAATATTGTTAATATTCTTAAAATGTAGAACAGATACGATGTGAAGAAAACTACATGTTTTGTTTCAGCTGAACTAAAAACACACACACACACACACTCTCTCTCTCTCTCTGCAGAAGAGAAGTGACACACATCCACAGTTCTGACTTCTCTGTGTCAGAGTGTCATGATTTGGTTTTTAATTAGTTTTGCAGTTTGGATGGTTTGTGCTGTCGCTGTCTGAGTCTGAGAGTCTGATCCCGGCTCTTGGATTATTACCACAGAGTTTGCGTCGGCTTTTGTTGTCAGATCAAATGTTATTCACAGACGCTTTGTTACAGAGAACAAGGCTTTTTTCTTTTCTTTTCTTTTTTTTTTTTTTTAAACATTTTTTATTTTATTTTATTTTTATGACTTCCATCCTGTCCTGCTGCAGGCTGCATGGTGCAGGCTCTCAGCATCGTTATTTGAAGTCTTGTATGAACATAAAAGTTCCCCGCTGTGAAAACGACCTACATAAACACAGACCCTCCTTCTGCAAAATGGAGCCGGCGACAGGAAGAGGAGCTGTTAGTGAGATAAAAACCTGTTCTCTGTCCGGTGAGAGAGAGAGGGAGGGGGGAGGGGGGGGCTGCAGCGTGACCTTTGACCCCTCGTAGTGGTTCAGCCTCACTCTGCTCGGTCAGTTAATTAATATCACTCAACGTAGAAGCTGCTGATAAATCAGTTTTATTGATTCATTCATATTCATGCTGTACAACCATGTTTTAAAACGAAAATAGTGAAACACAAGAGCAGAAAGAACAAATTCTTTATTTAATCATGATGCTATTTATCATCCAATAACCTTCTCAGTCTCTTAGAGTCTTGTAGTTCAGCTACAGCATTAAAACAGGAGGGATGCAACAATACTCAATTACATTGGTATCTATCTATCTATCTATCTATCTATCTATCTATCTATCTATCTATCTATCTATCTATCTATCTATCTATCTATCTATCTATCTATCTATCTATCTATCTATCTATCTATCTATCTATCTATCTATCTATCATTGAAGTGTTTGGTACGGCATCCACGGATCAATACGTGCATGTGAATCGCAATATTTTCAGTTTTACATATGATTTATAGTTTCCATGCGTTATATTTCTCTGTCTCTGTTTGCTCACTTGCATTGGGGTAAGGAAACGCCTTGTCCTATGTAAACATCCAATCACCATGCAGGAAGGTTTGGGCAGCCGACTGTACCGGTGCAAGTGGAGAAGAGAGACAACGCTATGAGGATGTAGGGCCCTAAAATAAAATCCATTTTATTTTTCCCAAATTCCGTTTTTCTGGTTGTGCCACCCAGATTTGCTTCCCTCTGTGCAGTTTCCCCCAGACATTGGTGCATTGGTGTAAGGATTCAAGTTTTTTGAGTGTTTGTTGTGATTGAAAGAATTGCCCCCATAGGTTAGTGTTGTCGCTATCCCGAGCGCCGGGTAGCCATGGTGTAACTCCGGTTTGCCTGCATCAATTTTTTCTCCCCCCAACACTGGGTGACCATCAGGAAAACGATTTAGCGTTCAAAAATGGCCAGAATTCTCCTTTTAAAGGGATAGTTCAACATTTTGGCAAATTGGCCCATTGCCATAATCCCTATTGACTTAGCAGTAGGTTTGTTACCTTTAATTGTCGGTGCAAGCTATTTTTAGAAAGGCAGAGCAGAGCCGTGAGCTGCTCAGAGCTACGCTACGGAGGCTCATTATGGGATTTCTTGGTTTCTCTTCATCAAACTCATCAAATACACAATCCAACAACTCCACAACGCTCTGGTGGACCAGTTGTGACCTGCACATTCACCACGCTATGAGATAACAACAGAACGTTACCAGACAGAGTTGTTTTAGAGGCAAATTCATGCAAAACCGCTGATGCACGTTGCCTTCAGGGACAGTTTTTCAGCAAGCAGTCTCTGCATTTCCCTCTAAAACAACTCTGTCTGGTAACGTTCCGTTATTATCTCATAGCGTGGTGAATGTGCAGGTCACAACTTGTCCACCAGAGCGTTTTGGAGTTGTTGGATTGTGTATTTGATGAGTTTGATGAGGGAAACCAAGAAATCCCATGAGTCTCCGTAGTGTGGCTCTGAGCAGCTCACGGCTCTGCTCCGCCGTTCTAAAAACACACCTTGCACCGACAATTAAAGGCAATGAACCTACTGCTATGACTATAGGGATTATGCCAATGGGCCAATTTGCCAAAATGTTGAACTATCCCTTTAAGGCCGAATACATTTGGAGAAGCCCAGTCTGAGTCGGACCAACGCGTTTACAAGAACTTTAGTCGTCCAGTTCCAGACGGATTAAGGCCATAATTGGGGTTTTTTCAACTGACTTGAAACCTGTATCCATGTGGACAGGCTTTAGAGTTCCTGTAAAATTCACCTGAACACCAAAAACATGTGTAGTTGCAACAATTTTCAGGGAGAAATTGGGGCATTATCTAAAAAAAACAAAAAAAAACAGTATTTTTGGCCATGACTATTAGGTCTCGTTCACATTCGCTCCGACTCCGTCCTCTCTGGTCTTTGTGGTGATTTATTTGTTCTCTACATCTGCACCGTGTCACGGCTCCGCTGTGCTGTGGTGAACATACTAATTGTGCTTTCATTGCTTAATTGTTGTAAACATTTGTCTTGGACTTGGAGTTTAATGGCGTTAATTGCTGTTTGGGTGGAACAAATGAAAAAAAAGCTCCTTTTTTTTCTTTCTTCTCTCTGTTGAAGATCTGAGGTTGGAGTGTGTCATTTTCAGTTGTTGTCTGCTGGTGTGGGCGTCGTGAGGACCTCTGTGATTAAGGGCTATGCAAATACACTTGACTCACAGCAAAGGAGAAAGATGCACCCAGTGTTTATCTGCTCCACTGTACCGGCTTTTCATGTAGGAAAAAAATCTATTTTTGTTCAGAGGAAGAAAAAAAAAAACTAACAACAAAAAAAAAAGAAAAGCGTTTGCTCATTTGTTCTCACTCTCACACTCTCGCCTGTTTTTTTTCCTCTCTCTTTTTAAAGCAGCATTGTCTCTCCGTCACACGCTGAGCTCGCCATCTGCCACTGTACCGCCGCACCGTCAACGTCCTTAAAAAGTCATTGCTGTATTCTTAATTATCTTGGTTTAATCGCCTCCCCCTCTTCAGGGAGATGAAAGGTTATTAGAAAATGAGCCCACATGGGGAATTTTATTAAAAGTGCAGCAGAATACTGTACAGAGCGGGACGGTACTGTACGTCCCGTTGTCCTTGTGCCGTGTGCTTCACCGTTTGATGCTTTTTTTTTAATGCGATTTTGGCTGAGTTTCCTGCTCACTGCAGGTCTGGACTCACCTGGGAGTTCAGCTTCATCTCAGCTTTTAAAGCTCTGTGTTTTGTTCTTCTTTTACTTCTTCTTTTCCTGCGTTTTGTTTTGAAGAGTTCATCTAAAAACCATCTCAGTGTAGTTTTCCAGCTTCTCTCTGGAGCTCTAGTAACAACAGGTCGGTATCAGCCAATCAGAAGAGAGGAGGAAGCTATGAGCCTCTCTTCTGATTGGTTGACTGGTTTTCTGAAGTGATCCAATTCAAACATAGAGCAGATTTCAGAACAAAACACTCAGAGAAACCAAATCCTGCAAAGTTGTTGTTGGATGGATGTTTGGGCCCAGGTGGTGGGGGGGCGGGGCTTAGTTGTGACATCACAAAGTGACAGGAAGTCCTGACGGCTGGTTTTAAGGCTCAGTTTCTGAATACAGGCTGTGTGCATTTATTAAAAAAATTTAATACAGAATTAATGAATCTATATGTTTCTTTTTCAATTGTTTCAGGGGAAGCTTTCCGTCTTTCCTGTGTAGCAGTGTCACAGCGCCACACACAGGCCTGGAGGATGTACTACAGCGTTTAGAGTCGTTTTCAGTGGATCTGTGTGTACGCAGATATTTCTTGAAACGATGCCGCGTTTACAGAGATGATTTTTTTTCAAAATAAACAAGAAAAAGATCGTCTTGGGTGAAGGCATAAATCTAAATCTACCTTTATTCACCATAGATTACTGAAATGAAACAGAAAATGAGCCGAAAATATATTATTATTTGTATTTTTTGCTTCTCTTCTCTTCTCTTCTCTTCTCTTCTCTTCTCTTCGTGACAGCTGATGCTTCCATGTTTATAGTAAATATAATTAGATTTACAGCATGTCTCAGGATCTGCCTCATCTCATGTGCACATCTCTAAAACGTCAACTTCCTCACATGCAAAATAACTGACGTTGGGTTTATTTATTCTGTCTGCAGCTACAAAGATGAATATTTTCAACATTTGGTAACAATGAGTGAAAATTAAAGCTTAGAGATTTAAAGTTAACGTTAATCCCTGACCTGTCTGCCACCTTCATCCCCTCCTCCTCCTCCTCCTCCTCCTCAGCAGTAATCTGTCATTAACAGTCAATTAAGACTAATTTTCTCCTGGTGAAGCAGAGATGTGAAGTGAAGAAGTGATAATAACACACACACACAGAGAGAGAGTCCTGTGGTCTGTCTGAGTCTGAATCAGGCTCGTTAGCATTCTTGTGTTGCGTTCATGGCCTCTTGCAGCAGCAGCAGCAGCAGCAGCATCCTCCATTATTGAGCAGTTGTAAAAGCTTTGAAGTTCTGCTGTTCCCTCCAAAATAAGAGCGCGGCGGCGGCTCTGAGAGGCAGAAGTCTCAGCAGATGGCTCGGTAAATCGTCGCCTCGCTCTGATCAACATCCTTTTTTTAAGAAAAAGCTAAATTCCTGATGATAACTCAACTCTGCAAACACTTTTACTCGGTGTGTTTAATGTTGGGCAGAGCAGAGAGGAGGATTGTGGGGAACGAGGAGGCAGAGCGGCTGCGGCGTCATTGAAAAGAAAAGAAAAAAAAAACAAGGTCAAGGTGACGGAGAATCTAATTGACACTCCGCTCGACCCCGCAGAGCAGAGGCTCCTGGGATATCCCACCTCCACGGTCACACGGCTCGCAGCTCATTAGCATGTGACCGCGTGGGCGAAGCTGCACCTTCGTCTTAACGTATTTAATCATGAGGATTCATTAATTAAATTCAGTCTGTGTGGCAGAAAACATGAAACCGTATGACACCGCCACCGCAGCAGCAGCATCACACAGAGTCGCGTTGTTAAAGGTTCATTTATTTCTTTTATCTTTTTTTTTTTTTTCATCATAAAAGAAATGAGTTTTTCCATCATGAAGCATCAAACTTATTAATGTGAGAGGAAGGAGAAGATGAGCAGCCATCTTTACACATAGTAGTTAGTTACGTTTATTTCGGACATGTTAAAAGAAATAAAACATAATACAGTGATGGACAGACATAACAAATAAATACTTTGCAAAGACAACACATGAACAAAAATAAAATAATAGAAAATAAAGATAATTTGTTTTTGTTTTTTTTTTCATATCCGAAAAGGAGTGGGAAGAAGTAAAACTTATTTACTCCCGCCTCTTATTCATAAATTAATTAGCTATCACGCTTCCTTGTCATTATAATCTATACAATAAGTTAATTTATGAGTTTATCTAGCTGGATTTATTCTAATATTATCACTAATCTAATGTATAGTACATATACATATAAAGACATATACAATGTCAGTGAATGAAGTGAAATAGACACAGAACAGAAACAGAAAAACGTCTTGTTATTACACACACATTGACATTGAAATTGACATAATAAAAGACAATAAAAACAGAGAATATCACCGTTAGCTCTGGGCTAATCGGCCTATTCCCCTCCAGACTCAACACAAAGGCTAGTAACACTGTGTGTGTGTTAATGTGTGATACTAATTCATACATACATAATACATTTTCTGTTCTTTATCAATTTAACGATCTTTATTAATTCATCCAACAGCTCAAAAAGTCAAATATATTCAATTAAAGGTTAAAAAAAATGAATAAAAAGCTGCTTTTTTAATTTATTGAAGCACAAACCCACATGTTGGTGTAATGTTCAGGTGTGTCTGGAAAAGGGAGCGTCCGTCAGTGTAGATCTGCTGCTGCTTTTTCCTCCATGAAGCTGAAATAACCAAAACAAGCTTTGATGGGTTTTTTAATTTATGTATCGTCATGTTGCTGCGGAGACGTTTGTGTTCTAGTTGTTGTGGAAAGTGAAGCAGAGTGGACGACGTCTGACGTTTAGGATCATTTTTATCACTATTATCACTATTATTATTATTTCACCCTCGATGATGCAGCTCTGCATTTTATTTGAAGCATTTAGCCGATGCTCATTCAGAGCAGATTAGAATAAGCTGTAAATCCTGGATCACTCGCATTATAAGTAACAAACGATACAAAGGTTAAAGCTGCATCACCAAGACGACGCCTAAACCTAAACCTAAACCCTGTTTGTTTTTACTTTGTCTTCCCACAGTGAATCTGACGAAGAGGCCGACAGCTGAGAGACACCGGACTGCATGAAGAGGCCGAGTGACGGGACCTAGACCCACAACCCCCTCCCCTCCCTCCCCCCACGGCCTGGACATGGTGAGTTTCCTGTACATGTACACATCTGCTGCTGCTGCTGCTGCTGCTGCTGCTGCTGCTGGGTCAGTGATGTTATTTAATGTCATTTAGTGGTCAGGTAGATGTTTGTATTAAAGCTCCATACAGTATAAAGGTAGATGTTTGTGTTAAAGCTCCATACGGTATAAAGGTAGATGTTTGTGTTAAAGCTCCATACGGTATAAAGGTAGATGTTTGTGTTAAAGCTCCATACGGTATAAAGGTAGATGTTTGTGTTAAAGCTCCATACAGTATAAAGGTAGATGTTTGTATTAAAGCTCCATACAGTATAAAGGTAGATGTTTGTGTTAAAGCTCCATACAGTATAAAGGTAGATGTTTGTGTTAAAGCTCCATACAGTATAAAGGTAGATGTTTGTGTTAAAGCTCCATACAGTATAAAGGTAGATGTTTGTATTAAAGCTCCATACAGTATAAAGGTAGATGTTTATATTAAAGCTCCATACAGTATAAAGGTAGATGTTTGTGTTAAAGCTCCATACAGTATAAAGGTAGATGTTTGTGTTAAAGCTCCATACAGTATAAAGGTAGATGTCCATGTGTAGTGTGATTATAAAGCAGCTCTAGGTTCTATATTAATACTGTGAAAGTATCAAAGCCTCAGTCCACAGAGAAATGCACACAGCCTGTATTCAGAAACTGAGCCTTAAAACCAGCCGTCAGGACTTCCTGTCACTTTGTGATGTCACAACTAAGCCCCGCCCCCTCACCACCTGGACCCACCATCCAACAACTTTGCAGGATTTGGTTTCTCTGGGTGTTTTATTCTGATATCTGCTCTATTGTTTTTGTTGGATCAGGCAGAAAACAGTCAGCCAATCAGAAGAGAGGCTCAGAGTTTCCTCCTCTCTTCTGATTGGCTGACACCGACCTGTTGTTATTTGATCTCCAGAGAGAAGCTGAGTGAGAGAGGAGATGAAAAACTACACTGAGATTAAAATCAAACACAGGAGAAGTAGAAAAAGAAAATGTGAAGCTTTAAGAAACACATGAAGAATATGAAAACATATTTTCCCTCGTGTCGTTCAAAGCTTCTGAAATCACAAAGCGCTGAAAAAACCCGACTGTTCCCGTTCCCGTACCTGTTCCCGTCTGTTCATCACTTTTTCATGTCCCCTGGAAACACATCCTGTCACCTGCTCTACTTACTGCGAGTTTCTGTTTCTGCTGCTGCTGTGTTGTTATTTATTAGTTATTTAGCACATGTGTTGTTTAGCTCTTTCATTTAGCCTATATAACGATGTCCTTAATGGAGTTCAACTCTTAAACTCTTAGAGCTCGTGTCTGTCCAGATGTTTGGAGAACATGTGTTAAAGAAGCTGATAATCAAAGTATCAATAACCTCCTCCCTCAGTATGAGCCATCGGTTCCTCTAAACAAAATCGTCCTCCACGTGTTTTTATTATAATGTTCATTAATAATCTGAGAACTGCTTCACTCTGAAGTCTCTGTCTGTGCTGCCTTCACAGACCTGAATGTGTCAGGCCTCTCGTCCTCCCCGAGCGGCGTTACAACAGGAGGAAGAATCATCCTTTCTCATGTGTGTCTGTGTGTGTGTCAGGTTTAGGTTTAAGGGGAGACACTACAGGTGAATAGGGTAAAAAAAATTAACTAACAGATATCACCATGAAACTTCCCAAGTTTATCACTTACATTAAGACAAACATTTTTTATATTACAAGTTTTGTCAAATTTTATGTTTAAATATGTAAATGAGGCAATCGCTGATGAAATGTGCGCTAATTTGCATACATTTCCAGAACCGAAATCTGAAAAATGGATAAAGCCTCTTTCAAAATTCTTGTTTATACAGAGTGGATTTTGGATTTCTCTCTTTATCACTCTGTAAATGAGAAAATACTGTCACCAGCCCTAAAAAAAAAAATCTAATTTCTCCATGTTTTTAGGAATAAAATGTTGTATAAATCAGGCTGTGAATGATATATCAACAATCCCCTCTGTAAAAACCTTCAGAAAATAGAAAGGGGTCAAAGTGGAAGGTTTGGTGTCTGTAAGTGCTGCTGAAGTGGAGATTTCTAGCTCAGAGTCTGAGTCTGAAAAACTCTTTCTGAGAAAACGGCCTTTAAAGACTTGTACTGTAAAATTCCATAGATTGTTATTGTAAGTCATACTTTTACGATTGGTTGCTGATACGGAGAAAATGACAGTTTTTGGAGCCACATCATTGTTCAGCTTTACAACGAGACCTAACATGACATGGGTCAGACTAACTTTTGGTGAATTTAGTAGAAATCTACTGATGAAAGAGACAAAATGAAGTAAAATAAAAACCTTAATGTGGATTTTCTACCGTTTCTTTTGACTTTTCTGAGAGAGAATACATGTTAAGGAAGAAAAATCTCAAAATTGATCAGTGTTTTTGCTTGTTAGTGTCTCGCCTAAAACAAAATTGTTACATCCACCGACCGACGAACCCCAACGATGCAGATGAATTAAAGCAGTGAACGTCTGTAATTTATCTTGTAACCGCAGCGCTCCCAGCTGAAACTCCCAGCTGTCTCGTAGCAGGTAACAAATAAAATAAAAAGCAAGATGCAGAAAGTCTTAATCTTTCTTTAAAAAAAAAAAAAAAAATCTTGTTAACGTTGCTCTGTGTGTGTGTCGGTTGTTGATGCCGCTGCCCACACTCGCTCGCTGGCTGCTCTGCTCTGCTCGGCTCGGCTCGGCCCCCCCGGCCAGTTGAGCCAGAGATTAGCCAGGTCGTGATGAATGACCCTCACAGCTCCAGCACGAGCCCCCAAGACTCACGGCCATGAATTATTAAAGCGCCGTCATAAATAACTCACCGTAATGAGGGGAGCTCGCAGGCTGCAGGCGGGGAAGGGGGGGGGGAGAGAGGGGGGAGGGAGAGGAGCTGGAGAGGAAGCCATGATTGAGAGGAATGACAGTTTGACCTTGGACTTGGACGCCTGGTGCGATGCATTCACAGGCCGGTAAAACGCAGCGCTCACTGAGCTCATTCTCTCCTCCTCCTCCTCCTCCTCCTCCTCCTCCCCCCCTCGGAGAGATGAGCTCCTTCCCTGACAACGCGTCGTCGAGCAGACTCAGGTCCGACTGTGACGAGCTGCTGCAGGATTTGCTTTGCTTTGCTTTATTTCGCACATGTATGAGACGTAACACAATAAAGTCATCTGAGAAACAAACAAAACCAATGAGAATATTCAAAACAACAATAATAATGTGAACCCAACATGTGTGAAAAGGAGTAGGGTGGAGCGTTCATTTAAACCCCTACCCCTTCTCCACTAGTCAATTAACAATCTCTCCTCAGGGTTCTCACGCGTCCTGGAAAATCTGGAAAACCTGGAAAATGGTTGACCAATTTTCCAGTCATGGAGAACACATGGAAAATGAGAAAAAAAAGTCAAATGTCCTGGAAAAGCTTGAGTTGTCCTGGAAAATAATTTATCACAGCTACCAGAGCTCTATTTGACTTTTTCAGACCCTGCTAAGGATATCGCTTCCCCACCAAAAAAAACATGTTTGTGCTGTTCTATGATAAATTTGTCATAATCTCTAAGCATTTAAGAGATTATTTCATAAATTAGAGCCATAGACTGCACATCTTTAAATCAGACTTCTGGGAGAGAGAATGCGAGAAGAATAAACATAGAAACACACTGATTAAATTTACAAAATAAGGTACCATTGTCGAAAAGAACACTTCTCCAAAGCATGAATGGGACAGGGGATAAATCAGTGTACGGCGTAAAAACTAATGTCTGTCAGACTGTAGCAGTTGAAAATGTCCTGGAAAACAATTTCAAGAAAAGAGTGGGAACCCTGAAACATACTGTACATATTTACATAATATATATTTACAAAAAATAGAAAATAAATAAAGAGATACATAAATCATTTATGAAAACACAGGACTGTTAAAGGCTTTTTGAACTGGGTCATGCTTTAAAAAAAAAAGACGTCAGCGTTTAAGTTCAAAGAAGTTTCAGGTTCATTTCTGTGGGATTATTATTATTATATTACGAGACCGCGTCCAAGGCCGAGACCAAACCGATGCGAGACCATCACTGTATTCAGTACCAGTCCTCATAATATCGATGTGTCTTGATATTTACATTATTCCTCCTCAGATAAAAAGGAAAAGATGATTTGATCTAAAATCTAAACTATAATTAATGTAAACAAAGAGCCCGTCCAGATCGATAGAGGTTTAATTAATCCTAATAATAGTCTTTTTATCACTAGTACCACAACACTAGAGATGAGAGCAAAACTGGTCTAAACTAACAATAAATTACGTGATAATGTCAAGAAACAGCCCAGAAATAACGGTCAATTTCATAGTAACATCATGTTTTCCATAAAGGTTAAAGGTTCCCCTTACGCTTTTCATACTTTTGGGAAAGGACAGAATCTTTCTCCACCAAGTCTTCCTGCAATTGACCGATATTTCTAGGCTATTTCTGGGCATTATGACACAATTAATTTGTTATTTCTGGGCTATTTCTGGGTCCAGGGTTTAATTAAATTTAATTAAAGGGTTACCAAAAAACTTTAACAATATTCAGGCGTCATATTCAGAAGTCTGTGGACTGAATGTGATTATAAATCCTGACTGTCAGTGTCATCACAGCTGTCAAACATGATCAAAGCCTAGCCACAGTCCAGGTGAAGCAGCTTCAGGATTTTACACCTGAGCAGAAAGAAAAACTTTATTTAAAAAAAAAAGAAACAACCTCCTCTCCGGCTCGGTTCCTCTTCTCTCATTAAGTCGCTTCACGTCCCCTCTCTCTCTGGCTGTCAATCATCTGCGTTTATGCTGATGAGCGGTAACGATGCGGCGAGGGTCAGGGCGCCGCGAAGGCCACAGGTTTGATTCCCATTGAAGTCCGTCAGCGTGAACGTGAACGTCCTTGAGCTTCACTCTGAACCTGAAGCCTGAAACCTGCTGCTTCTCTGTTCATCACCGTCATCCACTTAAAGGGATAGTTCACCCAAAATTCAAATTTCACTCATTATCTACTCACCCTCATGTCGACTAAGAGCTGTGAGAATTTTCAGAGTCCTCCGTGGCTTCTCTGAGTTAGGGGGGGGGGGGTCCGCGCAGCAGTATTTGTCCATATAATGGTTGTCAATGGATACCAACTTTCTTCGTCCAAAAAAACACACCAAAAAACATCCAAATACCTCCATAGTGCTCGTCTGTAATGTCCCTCTTGTATTGAAGCCCCGACATGAGAAATTGTTCTGAAAAAAATTAAATAAGTCTATATTTTAAGCTTGTTTGTAGTGGAAGCTCCCAGTGTCTCGGTTCACTGCTCTCATGTCCGGGGTTCAATACAAGAGGGACATTACAGACGAGCAGCATGGAGGTATTTGGATGTTTTTTGGTGTGTCTTTTTGGATGAAGAAAGTTGGTATCCATTCACAACCATTATATGGACAAATACTGCTGCGTGGACCCCCCCCCCCCCCGCCCCCCCGTAACTCAGAGAAAGGACAGAGAGAGGACTCTGAAAATTCTCACAGCTCTTAGTCGACATGAGGGTGAGTAGATAATGAGTGAAATTTGAATTTTGGGTGAACTATCCCTTTAACAGCGACATCAAATAAAAATGATTTCTCTCTCTCTCTCCCCTTCTCAGAGGTCGTTCCGATCGTTTGCGAACGACGACCGCCACGTCATGGCCAAGCACGCCAGCGTGTACCCGGCGCCGGAGGAGCTGGAGGCGGTGCAGACGCTGGTGTCCACGGTGGAGGGAGCTCTGAAGAAGGTCTCTGATTGGATGGACGGCCTCCACTCGTCCTCAGGGAAGACGTCCACCAGTAACGAGGCCGCAGACGCCACCACGGTAACAACGACGACGACGGCAACGGAGGAGAAGGAGGAGGAAGAAGATGCTGCCGAGACGAAGTAGGTTGCATTCATTTCTCAAAAAAAGAATCGTAAATCTTGGCATCATGTAGGGCTGTTCGATTTTGCCCAAAAATAAAATCTCAATTTTATTCTCTGAAAAATCGATTTTCGATTCTGATTTACTATCTATCTATCTATCTATCTATCTATCTATCTATCTATCTATCTATCTATCTATCTATCTATCTATCTATCTATCTATCTATCTATCTATCTATCTATCTATCTATCTATCTATCTATCTATCTATCTATTCATCATCATTGCAAATAAGAACCTGTTCTTAATGATTTTTCGCCTGGTTAAATAAAGGTTAAATAAAATAAATAAAAAATATCTATCTATCTATCTATCTATCTATCTATCTATCTATCTATCTATCTATCTATCTATCTATCTATCTATCTATCTATCTATCTATCTATCTATCTATCTATCTATCTATCTATCTATCTATCTATATCTATATCTATAAACGTGAGAGCTGTAACTGTGTAGTGGAAAAGGGCTGTTGGTCTTTTTGCCAACGAAATCCTCGCTGGTCTTAGCAAAATGCCGACATGCTTGTTTACAGTGTGTGGGGAGAGCAGTGGGAGAGCGTGATGGGAGGAAGGAGGCAGCAGTCATTACCATAATTCAGCACAGCCCAGATTCATGAACGGGGGCTTACCGTAATTACCCTAGTTGGAGTAAAAAATCAATTTTTACGATTTCAAAAAATCAATTTTTACAATTCCAAATAATCGCGATTACGATTTTAAATCGATTAATCGAACAGCCCTAGCATTGTGTCACATAATCGATTTTCAAAGTCAAACAATTTCTTTAAAGGTACATTGTGTAGGAATTCCTCCCATCTAGCGTTGTGGTTGTATATCGCAAGCAACTCAGTCGTATTTTTCATGCTGCATTCACGTGAAATTGGGCAGACAGCAGACGGACGACAGCCGCTGCACGTAACGGCATAAACAAGCCTCTATGTAAACAAGTGGTCCGTCAGCACGAGGCAAAACAATACATGTGACAATATGTTGTCATGGCGATGTCGTATTGTTTTACCGTCTTTCTCTGGACTTTTGTGACTAAAATGACAACTGGTTTGTTACCGACGGCCGTCTGCCCGACTGCAGGTGAATGCAGCATCAGTGTAACAGGACTTTGTGCCCTAAACTAATTCTAGATGACGTTTCTTCCGAGTCCATTGGAATGGCCGATTATCTTACAAATATCTCAGTAAACAGTTAAATGGACAATGGTAAAGCATGTTCACCAGCATTTGACAACAATAGTGCAAAATATATACTTTAGGAATGAATCAAAAATAAATGTTTCCCAATCTTTCCAATTCATTCATTCAGCGTTACGTTGAAAAAAAATGAAGAGAACACTCCAAAACTGTTTTTAATAAATCAGCTTCTCTTCTTGTTTATTGAATTTCGACACAAGCACAACTCACTCTGCTTAATGAGGCAGTGATGAGGTGATACCTGAACCAAATCATGTTTAATGAAGATTATAAAAACCACTGCTGTGATTAAAAAATGAGGTTATTCCACCAATGTTGATTTCTGAACTCTTCCTGAGTTAAAAATGATTGTTGTTTTGTTTAAAAATGAATATGAATGTGTTGTTTTTGCATTATTATTATTATTCAAGGTCTGAAAACACTGGAACGTTTTTTGTTATTTTGACCAGTTGACAATATTTTTATTTCAAATTCGGGAGAAATGTTGTCATTAGTTTATAGAATAAAACAAAACATACATAGATAGTGGTGCCGAAATTAATAATTTCAAAGATGCATCAAGATTCTTAATGGGATTGATGCAGTTATGTCACATAATCAATTTTTAAAGTCAAATAATCCCTTCAAGTTTGATGATGTTGTTCACATACAGAGACAGTGATTTATTTTAATTTTAAAGCAGAATGCCAAGATTTACATTTTGTTTTTCAAGAAGGGACTAAAGTGGGAAGGGAAAAAGGAAGGGAAAAAGGAAGGAAAGATGGAGGGAGGGAACAGATTCGTTCAAGGAAGGAAGAAGGGAAAGAAGGGACGAAAGAAGGAAGGGAAAAAGGGAAGGAAAGAAAGATAGAGGGAGGAAACAGATCAGGTCAATTGGATCAAAAGAGGAAGGAAGGAAGGAAGGAAAGAAATATGGAGGGAGGGAACAGATTCGTTCAAGAAAGGAAAAAGAGGGAAGAAAAAAGGGAAAGAAGGGACGAAAGTGCGATGGGGAAAAAGGAAGGAAAGAAAGATGGAGGGATAGGGAACAGATCAGGTCAATTGGATCAAAAGAGGGAGGAAGAAGAAGGGAAGGAAGGTAGGAAGGAAGGAAGGAAGGAAGGAAGGAAGGAAGGAAGGAAGGAAGGAAGGAAGGAAGGAAGGAAGGAAGGAAGGAAGGAAGGAAGGAAGGAAGGAAGGAAGGAAGGGAAAAGGATTGTTGAAAGAAGGAAGGGGGAAAGGAAGGAAAAAGGGAAGGATGGAGGAAGGGAACAGATTGGGTCAATTTGACCCAGAAGGACAACAGAGGGTTAAATAATGAAAAAGAAATGAAAATGTGGCAACATAGACCAGAGCAGCTTTTTTATGCAAATGAGAATGACCGATGCATTCGGGGTAATTTAGGGGCAGCTACCAGCATCCCTCCATTGAAAAGTTCAGCCTAACTGGCTTGACAAACTATCTAACAATAAGTTGGCTCTTAACAGGTTATTAACAGACAACACTGAGCCAAAACCTCCCCGGTGATTCGACCAAATACGTGTAGATGTCTGGGTCAGACATTTCTGGCCACTGTGTGGGGTCATTGATCATTGTGGGAGGCTAAAGGAGCATACCGGCAGATTCATTAATTGTAATTTTTCAAGATAGCGTGAACGGTGGGTTTCAAAGAGGGTGTCAAAATAATTATGAGACATAGTGCTACAAAAGAAACAAAAAATAAAACATTCAGATTAATTGTTAGTTAGTCTACGCTCCATCAAAACACAAAAAGCCACTGAGTGCAATGTAAAAATGCCGGTAGCTGCCCCTAAATTACCCAGAATGCATCGGTCATTCTCATTTGCATAAAAAAGCTGCTCTGGTCTATAGAAAACCGTGGATATGATGCATCAACATGCATCATATCGAACCGTATCGTTATGCAGACCTCTACCTACAAATAGTAAAACCAGAGAAATGGATCATTTTGAAGTTTTTCCAGAGCTGTTTGTGTGTATGTGTGTGTTTGTGTGTTGTCACCTGTCACCTGTCTGACGCTGGCCGTCCTCCACGTGTCCTCAGGCCCGAGGCAGCGGGGACGCCGGCGTCTGCCCCGGCGGCGGCGGCGCTGTCGGTGCTGTGCGGCGTGACGCGGGTCGGCCTGGTGGCCAAAGGCCTGCTGGTCAGAGGAGACATGGACCTGCAGCTGGTGCTGATGTGCAGAGACAAACCAACCAAACTGCTGCTGTTCACCGTCAGCGCCAACCTACCGCTGCAGATCCAGGTACACACACACACACACACACACACACACACACACACACACACACACACACACACACACACACACACACACACACACACACACACACACACACACACACACACACACACACACACATCCTCGTAAATCTATCTTTGTGAGGACATGTCATTGACATAATGTTTTCCCTAGCCCCTTACCCTAACCTTAACCATCCAAAACAAATGCCTAAACTTAAAGCAGAAGTGAGTGGTCCGGTCGTTTTCGCTAATGCTGCGTTCCAGGCAGGCTTTTGAAATCGTAAATTACAGCTTCAAGTCACAACTTACGACTTTGTAGCGTTCCAGGCAACCCACTCGTGTTTTTCCGACCTGTTTTACCGGTGAAAGTCACTATAACGGCCACTCGTAACTTCCGACCGGTGAACTCGTACCAGATCGAACTGGTACCACTTCACGGTCGGAAAAATACGAGTTTCCTTGAACGCACCATAACAGTCCTCGTCCCAACGTCGCCACATTCACGGCGTTCCTTGGCTGCACACACAGCCCTGCATGCCGTTCTCTCTCCTCATTGGATAAAAACTGTAGGATACGATAAATGTTTTCTCCTCGACTCAGAGCAGAGTAGAGTGACTGACAGACCCGTGTTTCAGTCCAAACACTCTATGTAAGTGATTGCTGTCGGAAGATATAACTATTTAAGACTTATATTAACACAAATATATCACTTACTTCTGCTTTAACCGTTACTCTAAACCTAATTTAAACCTAATTTAAACCTAACGTCTTAACCCTCAAACAGCCCTTTGAAAAAGTGAGGACTGGCCAAAATGTCCTCACTTCCCAAAAATGTCCTCAGTCTGTTGGTTGAAAACTCGTTCCAGTCCTCACAACGTAGCATGTACAAGAACACACACACACACACACACACACACACCTCTGCAGCGCTGCGGTGCATCTGACGTGACGACACCAAAGCACAACAGAGGACACGACCTTGTTTTAAAAAAAAAAAAAGACGTGTTTGAGTGAAAACTTCTGTCCACAGAGGACGAACGTCTTCATGTGAAGATAAAACAGCAGAAAAAGAAGAAAAAGAGACAAAGACGTGATCGTCATGGAAATAATAAAAAAATATATAGTGCAAACCAGTGGTGTAGTCTATGTGATGATGCTGTGTGATACTCACTCAGTATAGCCACTGAAAATGCATAAATATTTCAGTATACCCAGTTTGTACAACAAAACTACATGTCAATGGTTCTCAAAGTGGGAGGGTTGACAAGGTTCAACTTTTTCTTGAAATTTTACCAATTTTTCCTAGACTGTTTTCCCTTTTTTTTTTTATTGTTTTAATTTTTTTTTCTTTTCTTTTCTTTTTTGAAATTTTACCAATTTTTCCTAGAAAGTTTTCACTTTTTTGATTATTGTTTAAATTTTTTTTCTTTTCTTTTCTTTTCTGAAATTTTACCACTTTTTCTAGAATTCTTGAGTAAATTTAACAGTTTCTTCTCCATTTAAAAAAAAAACTTTTTACTACGTATTTACTATACTATTTTTACTTTTACCACTTTTTCTTTTTATTATTGTTTGATTTTTTGTTTTTAATTTACCACTTTTACTAGAATTTCTTTGAGAAATTTTACCAGTTTCTTCAAAAAAAAATTAATTTTTTTATTTTTTTTATTTTTTTTACATTTATTTTGTGAGAATTTTTACCCATTATTTTTCTAAAAATGTTTCAACTTTATAGAAGAAATTGTACCACTTTTTTCCAGAAATCTCTCTATAATCTTTCAAAAATGTACGCCTAATTTAAACGTACATTGATTGTTTGTGTATTTCTGGTGTTTGCTTCAAAATTTTGTCCAATGGGGGTCCGTGGTCAAATTTGTGACAATTTTAGGGTCCTTGATATGAAAAAGTTTGAGAACCACCGGTCTATGTAAAACACTCTCTGGAGCCAGTGTTTGGTTTGTCCGCTCTGGGCCACTGTAGAAACCCACACATGTCTCTGTGATTCAACAAGTTTCAGTTCAATTCAAGAAACTTTATTTGTCCTCACATGAAAAACAACAGACGGCACACATGAAGAAAAACCAAAGGATAATGACAGGGTGAAACATGGACGGTGCACAGTGAAGGCATCGTCCTGCGGGGAGAGAGACACAGTTTTAAGAAACACATAAACCACAGAAAGCAGAAGCAGTGGTTTCATTGTCGTCGTCTCTGTGGGTCGATAACAAACCAAGTGAAGACGTTTTTTTTAATTTAGAAGACGCCGTCCCTGCGTTGGTCGATCCACCAGAGGAAAATAATGTTTGTTACTGATTTCTATTTATTTTATTGACAATTCACTGTCTGTTCACTGCAGAGCTGCTCTGAGGTCGTTCTGAGTAATCAGTGTTGTTTTATTTTGTTGACATATTAGAGTCAGAAGTTTTTACAGAGGGGATTCTGGATATCTCTTTTTATCACTCTGTAAATGAGAAAATAGGTCACCAGCCCTAAAAAAAATCAAATGTCTCCATGTTTTTAGTAATAAAATGTTGTATAAATCAGGCTGTGAATGATATATCAACAATCCCCTCTGTAAAAACCTTCAGAATATAGAAAGGGATCAAACTGGAAGGTTTGTTGCTGCTGAAGTGGAGATTTCTAGCTCAGAGTCTGAGTCTGAAAAACTCTTTCTGAGAAAACGGCCTTTAAAGACTTGTACTCTAAAATTCCATAGATTGTTAATGTAAATTGTACTTTTACGATCTCCTAAATTGTCGAATTTGGTTGCGGATACGGAGGAAATTGTCATTTCCTCCGTATCCGCAACCAAATTCGACAATTTAGGAGACGGAAGAGACAAAATGAAGTGAAATAACCACCTTAATGTGGATTTTCTACCATTCCTTTCTATTTTTCTGAAAGAATGCGTGTTGAGGAAGAAAAATAGCCCAAAATCTCAAAATTGATCAGTGCATGAAAAAAACTGTGTTCTTGCCTATAGTGTCTTGCCTAAAAGGGGCGGGGCCTGTGTTTAAGAGATTTATCCACAAGTTTCCGAACGTCATCTATGGTCAAAACCGAAGGAAGCCGGTTTTGCATTTCCGGTGGAATTGTACGTTTCCGTTTCCATGGTTTTCAGTCATTGTCATAGTTGCGGTAAACGCATGGACCTATTAACGTTGGCTTTTTAAAAACGGATGTCTATTTGTGTGATATCCATTGTTAAAAGCTGGTGTGATGATCCATGCGTTTTTACAGATTTTCATTGAAAAAAAAAAAAAATCCATGCATTTACCGCGACTACCGAAACCATGGAAACATAAACATAAAATTCCACCGGAAGAGCAAAACCGGCACACGTTTTTGACGTTTGGAAAAAGGTGGATAGCAGAAAGAATAGCTACTGTAATAGACATGTTAATATAAAAGATTGTGGGCGACGTCTTCACACTGAGATGAGGAGACTGAAATCAGATAATCAGCTTCTAATTAAAAAGTTCATGACATGAACAGGAGGATTTTCCACATTGGACCTGAACACAACACAAACACAACAGCTCAGTCAATTAAAATGAAAATACTGAAGCAGCTGTGTGAACACCTGCAGAGACGGTGAAGCCTTCATCTGAAAAATATCACTTTATTTATTGACGTTTTAATTCAAGCCGATTAAAGTGATGCTTCGATGAAGAGACGAGTGGAGGAGAGGAAGAAGAGTCTGAGCTCGACTGCAGCGAAACAACTGAAGAGATGAAACGTTGCTTCACATGAATCAAGGATCAGTTCCAGGGGCTGATGGGAACAGGAAGTGGTCTGAGGACTGAAAGACTTCACTCCCTCGCTGCCTCGTCTGTAAACGCAGCGCAACATCACGGCGATCCTGAACGAGCTTCCTGTTAATTAGCTGCCGGCGTCGCCTCATCACCGAGGAAGGAAACTGTCTGAAGCTCTCATCTCCTGGCCCGAGCTCAGAGAGAAGGAGAGAGAGAGTGACGGGCGGAGGGTGATGGAGGGAGACGAAAAAAAAAAAAAAAAAAACGTGTCAGTGAAGGCAACACCAGTCCTGAGGAAAAACAACAACACACAGAGGAAGAGCTGCACCTGAACAGAGTTTTACTAAAATGTTTTTATTCTAGTTTTCATTTTCATGCAGTAAGTTTTCATCCAGTAACTTTCTGTAGATCTCATTTTAAAGTTACTGAACCGAACAAACTTTATTGTCACTGTGGTGCAGCAAATTACAAGGCAATTAAAAGACTTCCTCAATGAAATATAAAACAAAAACACACAACATAAACTCAATGCTGTTCCGGATTAAATAACAGTGCTGTTGAGATGGTAAATCACGGTTGCAGAATAAGATGCACAAATATAAGAATACAACATAAACATGTGTTAGAACTGCTTTAAAATCTTAAAGATTATCATTTTGAAGTGATAATCCAGCGTTTTTTTCTTCTCATAATAAACTGATGGTAATTAGCTTCGCTGTAAATGTGGTGCACCCATCTTTTCAGGTATTTTTCTTTTTAAAAATTTTATTTTAAAAGTGCACATTGACCCTAAATCAAATCAAATCAAACTGTTTCAATCAGATTAAAGATTTGACACTTTAGGTCTCATTAAGATTTATTGGTCAAGTACATGCAGCACACACACATACAAGGAATTTGACTACGACTTTTTTGTTACTCACTTGTACTACAGTACTACATATAAAATACAGAACGGAGAAAACAACAACAACAACTGAGCAATGATACCATATACACATAATACACATATAGTTAAATAAAGTGGCCGGTGGAATGAAAGTGGTCAGTGGGCGGTCACAGCAGTGAAATGAAATAAATAATAAATTCATTATAAATATGAATAAATATGTCTGTGTATTATTATATTATATACTGTATATTATGTCTGGTTCCTTCTCTGTGTTTGATGACTTTATAAGTAAAAGAGACAATATTTACATCTCAGATGAAACTGTGTTTATATTTGTTTATTGGTTTAATATGAGTCTGATTTAGATAGATAAATGTATGAATGACTGTGAACATTTGATTTGATTTAGCTCGTTGTCCACAGTCACTGTTTCCACTGTGAAAGTTCATTTTTATTTCATTTTATTCAAAAAAAATCTAAGTTAAAGACGCACTTTTTTAGATTAGCATTTAACTCTGACTATAGGGAAGTCCTGCTCTTAGGTGTACTTATTTTGCCTGTTTTACTGTATGCACTTTTAGAGGACCTTTAACACCCTGCAGCACTGTGGCACTTTCTTGTGTTTTTATGTATTGTTTTATTGCTTTGATGTAAAGCACTTTGGCTACCGTCTGGCTATTGTAAAGTGCTATACAAATAAAATGTGATTTGATTGATTGATTTATTGTTTTTCTTTTACTGCAGCATTTTTTATTTTAAAAATTATTCTTATTTCTTTGCAGACGATGACCGAGGACAAGTACGAGGTCCGGTCGTGTGTTCCCGAGGCGGCGATCCGAGTCTGCAGCGTCAAAAACCCTCAACTGTCTCTGAAGATCACGCTGTCGTCCTTAACCATGAGGGAGGAGCACAGCAGCTCAGAGGAAGGTACTGACTCCTCCTCCTCCTCCTCTTCTTCTTCTTCTTCTTCCTCCTCCTCCTCTTCCTCCATCTAACCATCCCTCTCTTCCTATTCATGACAACAGAGTGGGTTCAGGAATGTATAAAGGTATTAAAGTGTTGAGAAACCTGAGCTGGAACTGGGAGGCGTTCAGGGGGAAATGGGAAAACAGATGATTCACGGTGAAGGAGTGAAAGCTGAGAGGAGAACGGGGACGATACGGATCTAAGAGAGAGAGAGAGAGAGAGAGAGAGAGAGAGAGGTGGGGTGGAAAGAGCAGATGGACGGACAGGGTTGATTTCCACAGAGGGACAAGGAGTCTCAGGTGTCGTCATGTATCATCCTGCATCAGTGGCGAGGAACGATTCACTGATCCTGGTTCAGATTGAAGAGAACAAACACAAACACATAGAAGTGTCTGTTTTAACTCTCTGTGGCTTTTATTTTGAAAAACCAGACACATCAAGACACATGATATGACCATTTCTGGTTTCAAAAGCAGATTAAACCTCAGAAAGATAAAGACGTCGGATTCATTGCGGTTTAATTTCCGTTTTTATTTTATTTTTTTAGAGTTTAATTAGTGCAGTTTCTACTGAATCTGATGATTAAAACACATTAAATTAGAAAAAAACAGCTCAACAATGAACCGGAAGTTTGTGTCTAAACTTTTAGATTAAGTCATTAGCGCTCAGTGAGTTTGCTAGTCATTATAGGTATGTTATTTTGTCGTTGAGTCATAATTTTTCTAAAATATTCTTTAATTTAAACTTGTCCTAGTTTTATTATAATGAAAGTAAGTAAACAAACTCATTTAAAAGTCGATATTTGAATTAATTACTTGTCTTAACTTCGATCTCTTTAGACTTTAGACGTTAGTGCGCGGGCTAGTTTGTTAGCCTGGTTGTGAGAACGTTTCTTTTTAGTCATAACTAATAGTTTTTCTAAAATATTCTTTAATTTTAACTTTTCACAGGTTGGTTATAATTCAAGTAAATAAACAAATGTCTTTAAAAGTCGACAGATCACTCGTTAGGCTAGTTTAGTCACTGCTGAAATATTCTTTAGTTTCACTTTTCACAGTCCGATTTCACAGTTGCATCAAAAAATAGGGGAAAAAATAATATTTTCCTTACCAGACATGGCAGCCATCTTGAATTTTTGAGTGTTTAACCTGAAACCCGACAAGTTTTTTTCTTTTTTCTTTTTTGTGCCACGTTTAAAAAGAGTTTCCACAGAAGCTCCCTCACTCTCCAACCAGGAGGGGGTGAAGATAATGAGGCATTGGCTGATGGGAAATCTCACGTATTTGTGTTTTGATGTGATTGAGGACACACAGTCTCATCCTTTTTTTGTTTACGATAGGTTTTTTTTTACACCGTAAAATCCCATGAAGAATAACAATCGCTGCTCGTCTGCTGCTGTTTACACAAAAAGCTCCGAGCAAAACGTTTAAGTAGCTTATTCAGGCCAAACCACTCTGGGTTTACAGCGGGGGGAGGGGGAGGAGGGGAAGGGGGGGGGGGTCAGGCTCCAGTGGATTGTTCCATTTTCTGTTTAGGTAAGAAAAACCATCTTGTTTCCATAAAAGCTCAGCCCAGACCATAATATTTGTGCTACTTCACTGACCGTCTGACATGTGAGTCCTATTTGAACATGTTCTCAGATGACCCCCCCCCCCCCTTTCCCTTCTCCTCCCCCCTCCCCTCCCTGTTTTTTTTTTTTTTCCTTTCTTTTTAACATGTACTACTACTTCCTGTCGTGGCCTCTGCTCACTCACTCTTAGTTTAGTTTAGTGGGTTTATTTCGGTCTTATAAAAACAAATACAATAGACAAATATAAAGGTATAAATACGAAACAAAACAAAACAAATCAGAACAAAAACACAACAAGCAATACAATTCACTTTGACCGAAAAGGTGTAGGCTGAAGCATCATCTTATTTTGCCTACCCTTCTACTCTTAAATTAACATTTTCCGTTCACTCATTTTAAATTTTTTTTACAGAACAACAAAAAGAAAACCTGCATATTCTACATACAGCAGTTACATACAGCACACTGTAATTTATAAATCAGTTTTATATTTATTAATAATAGTATTTTTTAATAACGTTTTGAATCTGTTAAGTGTGTTACACAGTTTGATTTCTAATTCTAGATTATTCCATTGATTGACTCCTTTAATCGTTATACATCTTTGTTTCACATTATTTGTTCATACTTTTACTTTTGTATACACATACGTAAGTCCCTCTTAGTTCATATCTACTGGTTCAAGTCTGAAACATCCTCTGGACACCGTTTGGAAGCAGATTATTATTATTTACTTTATACATCATTTTTTTTAACTCTTGGTTTTGTTGCCGTATAGCTCCACAGGTGGGCGTCGCCGTGGGGACCGACACCTCGACCACCTGACCCCCCCAACCTGTACACACCCAGCAGCAGGAGACCCTGGGTACAAGGGGCTAATCCTCCTCCTCCTCCTCCTCCTCCTCCTCCTCCTCCTCCTCCTCCTCCTCCTCCCCCTCTCCTCCTCTCTGTCTGGTCACCATGAAATTCTGGTCCATGTCTGCACTGCACTGACAAAAAGACTACATTACCCAGAAGCCCCTTTGCTCCACATCTGATGCCTCTGTGCTCTGTTAGTGTTTAATTACTCGTCAATATCAGTCGATCAGTCAATTTCTATTGGGGCCCAGAGTGACATCCCATAATTTCATGTTGTAAAACAAACAAGGTGTTAATTGAATTGATCTGATGTTCTGGTCGCTAATCAAAAGTCTCACGATGATGACGACGATGATGATGATGATGTCAAGGAGACCTCAGTGGGGAGCCTCCGTCATGACCCTGCCCCTGGGAGACGCCCAACATCTGCACATCTGGATCATCTGGAGTGAATAGTTTTTAAAAACAATATAAATTCATATATTTTAATCTGATTCTTATCACTCCTACGGAGTCTGTTATTGATGTAAATTGGATCTAATTTACAATTTTACATTTTTAATTTGTTAAAAAAAAATTGTAGTCAGCATAAATTGGATCTAATGTATAATTTTTTATTTTTTTTTATTTGTTTAAATTAAAGAGAGAATTTTTTTTTTGATGCAAACACCAGAAATACACATATTTGTTCTGAGATTGAAGAACATTACTTTTTTAGTCAATCTACGTTCAAATGAGGGCCAATGGCGTGAATTTCTGGAAAAATTGTAGAGAAATCTCTGGAAAATAGTGGTACAATTTCTCCAAAAAAAGTTTTTTAAAAGTTCTAGAAAATAGTGGTACATTTTTATTTTGAAATTAGAGTATCCTAATAGATCATTAGTGTTTTCACAACACTAGTCTGCACGTCACAGACTTTATCGTTGATACAGAAGTAATAAGATAAAATTTAATTGACATTTGAATTGAATTTTAAATGCCCTAATAATGGAGAATGTAAATATTATCCATATTGTAGGCTTATTTGAATATTCCTAGACTCCTCTGAGGATTACATTTAATATCATTACTGACAGTTTTTAAAATGTTGAGTCCAGGTTGAGGATCCTAAAAAAACATTTTCTTTTTCTTTTTACTTCTGAGTCGTCTCACGTCTTTTTGTTCAGTTTCACTTCAGTTCCCAGTTTGATTTGTTTTCCAGCTCTCAGTTTCCCTCCAAAGTTAAACACAACTCAGAGAGCAGCAAAGAGTGCAAGATAAAAAAAAAAAAAAAGTTTACTCCTCCTCCTCCTCCTCCAGCAGCGTGCAGCTCATTACCCAGAATCCCCAGGGGCAGGACGCAGGAGGTCCCTCGCTCCTGGTCGTGGAGGAGGAGGAGCGACACGGGGGAGGAGGAACGAAACCCCCGTGTCTCTCGTCGGCTCCTCCGTTTGTCTTCCACCTCTTCCATCCTGTTCAGCTTTTCACTACGGTCTCTACGGCAACAGACTGCTGCACCACGCCACCGCCGTCGCCACCGAAGCCTCTTGATCTTCCTTTTTAAAAAACAAAACAAAGAACCCTCGGTGTAAGCGTTCTGTCAGCAGAGGAAAACTCTGGGACGCAGCTGAGGAGTGATATAAAGATAATAGCTCTATTCGAAACCGCATACTGTAGCTACTGCAGTATGCAAACAAAAGCAAAATCTACAGTATGCAAAAAATTCCCGGATGTCGTACCGATTCGGAAATTATCTCCAGTAGGCCTATGCATCTGACCAGTCTAGTTTGCGTAGTGTATCCCACAATGCAATGCGCCCCTGACATCTAACCGTAACCAAAGACGGTTTAGAGTATAGTGAAGTATCTTTGCCGTGTACTGTAACCATGTTATATAGTAGCTTAATAAAATAAAACTTAATGCAGACCGATCGGTTCATTGTAAAACATTTATTTATTGATGTAAATGTGGTGATTTCTGTACATACAGAGCCCCGAGGCAGTGCTGCTCTTCTGTCCAATACACACATGAAGCTTCACTTTTCATTCAAATAAACTAATGCTACTGCCACAATTGTTAGATTTCATCAATGAGACCAACATTTATCTCCTAAAAATAATTTAACCAGCCGGTGGTAAACCTCTAGAAACCTGCGGATAAGTTCATTAGTGATCGCTTTCTCCCCCCGGGATGACGACGAAGGTTGGCCGGCCCACCAACTCTGCAGACCTGCAAATTTCTAAACAGCTGTCATTTGGATAAACTGGCTGTATATTTGGGATCTAAACAGTTACTTTCTCGCATGGAAAAATATTGATCGTTTTCTCCCCCCGGGATGACGATGAAGGTTGGCCGGACGGACCAGGTCTCCAGATTGGCTACTGCCTCTGTGATGTCACGGTCGTTGCGGAGCTTCACTTCTCCGAAAAACATCGGAGCAAACTTCTAAACAGCCGTCATTTGGATAAACTAACCGTATATTTGGGATCTTAACGGTTACTTTCTCGCATGGAAAAATATTAAAACTTAATAAAGTTACATAATAACCGCGCTAAAGCGGGAAATAAAACAGCTTTTCGCCGGTTGATGCGAAATGCATTCTGGGAAACTTATACTGCGGTGTGAATGGCGTCGGTCTGCTGAAGTAGCATACTGAATCCCACATTCAGTCTGCAGTATACCGTACATACTAACGCAGTAGGCAGTACGGTAGTATGCGGTTTCGAAAACAGCCAATGTTTCCAGCTGCAGAGAGGCGGCCATCTTGGCTCTGGTCCGCAGTCTGTTGCACCCTCGTGTCCGTCCTGCCTGACCGTTCAACACCTCCTCCTCCTCCTCCTCCTCTAGCTGCTCCCCAGACCGATCAGCCTTCACTTTCTTTCCAGGGTGGCGTTCTCACTCTCAGATGTTTATGTTGTCCTTGTCATCTGCTGTCAGTCACTCTTCTTCTGCTGTCGTTCTCCCATGGCTCGGCCTGCGCCTCCAGTCATGGCAGCAGTCTGCTCCTCCTCCTCCTCCTCCTCCTCCTCCTCCTCCTCCCCACAGGAACCCGGTGTGGAGAGACATAAACATCTGACCGACCCCCCCATCCCTCCTCCTCCTCCGCAAGAGTGAAAATACTAGCATGGCGCCAGTTGCCTTTTTAAAGAGATAGTTCAACATTTAGTCAGATTCTCCTCTCACCATAATCCCTATAGTCATAGCAGTAGGTTCATCACCTTTACTTATCGGTGCATGTTGTTTTTAGAACGGCGGGGCAGAGACGTGAGCTGCTCAGAGCTACGCTACGGAGGCTCATGGGATTTCTTGGTTTCTCTCATCAAACTCATCAAATACACAATCCAACAACTCCACAACGCTCTGGTGGACAAGTTGTGACCTGCACATTCACCACGCTATGAGATAATCATGTAGCCTAACATTATGACACATGTCTATGGATAATATTCTCATTCATCCAGGTCATCGATATCTCTGAGCAACAAATTGAATCGAAGGCAACTGGACTTGTATTTGTCTAGGAAAACATTGCAAACTGATGAAGCCTCTTGGATAAGAGGCAAAAAACGTCATCCTAGACAAATACAAGTCCAGTTGCCTTCGATTTAATTTGTTGCCCAGAGATAACGACACATGAAGCGCTCGGAACTACTTTCTTGAGTAAACTGGCTGCACTTTTTTGAAATCACTCCTGTTCTGGCTGCATTTGCCTCTAAGACAACAACAAATGATTATCTCATAGCGTGGTGAATGTGCAGGTCACAACTTGTCCACCAGAGCGTTGTGGAGTTGTTGGATTGTGTATTTGATGAGTTTGATGAGGGAAACCAAGAAATCCCATGAGCCTCCGTAGCGTAGCTCTGAGCAGCTCACGGCTCTGCTCCGCCGTTCTAAAAACAGCTTGCACCGATAATTAAAGGTAACGAACCTACTGCTATGACTATAGGGATTGTGGCGTGAGGAGAATTTGCCAAAAATGTTGAACTATCCCTTTAAAACCAGAACCACTTCCTGTCTTCAAGCAGCATAATGTGATGTAATGAGTGCGTGTGTCTGATCTGAATCTGTGATTTGGCCTTTTGGTGCCGACTCGTCGCCATGCTCTTCATTTTCGTCCTGCGTTGTAATTGATAACACACTAATGTGGCGTGCTCCATCGCCTTCAGCCACTGATCTGCATCTGGAGCGAGGCTCCGGCCGGAAACAAACAGCGAGACGCATGCGCTCACGTCTACTCCGGTTTTTTTTTTACTCCTTGTCCAGTGTTATGATGGATAAAACCTGCCTTGTGCATGAGAAACCTCCTTCTCCCAGAAAAACACCTCTCTCAGTCAGATCAGTGGGTTTTACCTAATAATAATAATAATAATGATTAGATGTCGACCTGCCTGTGTGTCTGTTTGTCAGAGGTCACGCTCAGTCTGTGTGGTCTCATCCTGTCTCCAGAGGACGACAAGGAGAAGCAGGGCGAAGAGGACGAGGAGGTGCAGGACAAGGAGGAGCAGCAGGAGGAGCAGCAGGAGCAGGAGAAGGAGGAGGAGGAGGATGATGACGTCTTGGACAGACTTCAGTGCCGGGCGGCGCTGGCTTCGCTCCGACACGCCAAGTGGTTCCAGGTGAGCAAGGCCGCAACGTGTCGCTGTTACCCAGAATGCCCTGCGCTTTCACGTGCAACAGCAAACGGGTCACTTCATTCATGTTAAAGATATGATAAGATACGATATGATACAATAAGATGAGATACAGTACGATACAATAAGATACGATATGGTACAATTACCTAAGATACGATATGATACAATAAGATAAAATACATTACAATAAAATACGGTACGATACAATGCAAAAAGAAACGGTAAGATAAGATAAGGTATGATAAGATAAGATACAATACAATAAGATAAGATACGTTACAATAAGATATGGTATGATAAGATAAGATGCAATACGATACAATAAGATAAGATGCGTTAAAATAAGATGTGGTACGATAAGATATACAATACAATAAATAAGATATGATAGGATACGATGCATTAGGATAGGATGCAATATGATACGTTACGCTAAAATAAGATACAATATTACTTTATTCGACACATGAAGGGAAATGTCCAGTCTTGCAGTCTTCATGGTGACACTGTAACATCTGTAACATCTGTCCAGAACTAAAACAAACCAAAACCAATTCTCCGCCGGCCCGTCAGATCATTTTCTTCAAAGAAACTGAATTAGATCCAGTGAACCGTGTTCGATTCCCCCTCTGACACTGATATCAGCAGTGAACAGTGAATTTTCAGGACGGTGTGCTGCTCTGTGTGTCTCCTCAGGCCAGAGTCACGGATCTCAAGTCCTGCGTGGTGGTCCTGAGGGTCCTCAGAGACATGTGCAACAGACTGCCGGTGTGGCAGCCGCTCAAAGGATGGGTAGGTGACAACGACACTTCAGAGCAGGAATGACAGGAGCATCCAGGACGTTAAGTTGATGGAGTTTTTCCCTCCTGTCCGTTCTGCAGCCTCTGGAGCTGATCTGTGAAAAGGCCATCGCCACCTGCAACCGGCCGCTGGGTCCGGGTGAAGCTCTGCGCCGCGTCGTGGAGTGCATCGCCTCAGGGATTCTGCTGCCAGGTCAGTCGCTTTACAAATACAGTATGTGACCTGCTCCTGCAGAATGAGTCAAAGTGACCTAAATTTCAAAATGATTTTGTCATCAATGTAAAAAAAGAGAAAATAAGCTTTAAAATGATACCCTAGTTTCATTTGAATTATGGTCTTCCACTCTTTTTATCTGATTGAAAACCAGAGAAAACTATGTTCAATTTAGTACGTCTCTAGTTTAAAGGCCAGCGGACTCACACGTGATTACACGCACCCTATATGGTCCCACTCCTTGTTGTCATTTAGGCACCATTCAATGACCCTCGGAAAGCAGAGAATCTAACAGTTCAGATGCTCTTTACTCATTGCTGCTCATTTACTTGCCTTTTCTCAATTATCTGGACTATGAAACTCTGGAAGATTGTTTTTGAATGTCATTTCTTTGAAATTAGCAAAAGAAAAAAAAAAGATATTTTATTGGTTTTCCACGTTATCAGCTGATTATCTAAAAATAGAACGATTATTGGAAAAATCAGCCGTAAATGCAATAAATAATGCGTAGATTTACCATTTACACAAGCTAAGACCAAGAGATGACCCACATATGGAAGGAGAAAGTTTTCTTCACTGCAGAAAACAAGACAAAAAAAGCCAGTGAGTGCAGCCAATGGAAATGTCTGTGATGTGTCTCTCTGCCCCGTTGCAGACACACACTGTTTTCATGTCAGACCAGTGGGGCATTTTTGTAAATAACATAAATAATATATTTTGTATCATAGTTAGAGCCCTTTATTCTATTTCCCCTCTAATCCCCATGACCTCAAAGAACAGTTATATAGTGTCTAAAAACAAGTTTATAATAATTATCTGTGTGTTCCCAACAAATATAGGTGAGATTTATTTTCCGTTTTTTATCTTTCCTTCCTTTTTCTGATCATAAAGCTTTTTCTACGTTCATATAAAACCACTACATAATGAATATTTTCTGAAAGCCCAGGTTGTCCTGAAACAAAAGGATGTGCATCACAGGGCTGAAGTTTTACAAACATTAATACACAAGGAGAGCAGGAGAGAAGAATTAAATACAGGAGAAAACGCCAAAGACTCTGAATAGAGGGTTAATGTGTTAAACCTCGAGGCTGCACATGGACGGTAGTGAACAGATGTTTTCACCAGTTCAAGTTTAGCTCAGAGTCCGTCCAGCTCCTCGTCTCCTCTCTGAGTTTTGCAGACGACCGGTCGACCTCAGAGAGAAACTGGCGACCTGTCAGATGACTCAGGGAGAAGAGGCTCGGCTCGGCTCGGCTCGGCTCGGCTCGGACCACAGAGAGCAGCCGAGGTGAACTCCGACCCGGAGCGGCTCTGCTGAGCGTCACCGGAGCAGAACTCGACGCCGACTCTTTAAAATATGTCGGAGTTGAAAATGTTTTTCAGAAAAAGCTGCCTGAGGTCTGACCGACTCTGTCCAGGCCTCGGCTCCGATCGCCTGGTCTGGGATCAGCCTCAAAGTGTCACGTCGCTCTGCTGCTCACTGACCTCGACTTCCTGTGTCCAAGCCTGTGTGTGTGTGTGTGTGTGTGTGTGTGTGTGTGTGTGTGTGTGAGATACCTATGAGCTGAGTCCCAGTTCAGTTCAGCGACTAGATAGATAGATAGATACGTAGATAGATAGATAGATAGATAGATAGATAGATAGATACATAGATGGAACAACAGATAGATAGATAGATAGATAGATAGATAGATAGATAGATAGATAGATAGATAGATAGATAGATAGATAGATAGATAGATAGATAGATAGATACTTTATTTATCCCAAAGGAAATTCAACAGCAAGACATAAAATAGTAAAAATTAGTGCATTGAGAATAGAATAAATAAATAACCCATGGTAATAAAAATGCAGGATTGTAGTGGAAAGTGCAAGTGCATAATAGTATATGTAGATGAAGACGTCTGCACTACAGATGATGATTTTTTTTCTCAGCTTTGTGTCACCAGCTTGTACCGTTGTGTCAAAAGCGCTGCGTCTGTTGCCTAGCAACCTTGACAACTCATAACTCATTTGTTCTTCCATAAAAAAGCTTGAGGTTTCACGGCTCTCAGGTCCTTCAACACAGAAGTCGTAGAATAGAAGTAGAGACTAGAAGTAGAAGTCCTTGGATCGTTTTCAACATCTCGCTTGATCTTTCTGACCGGCCGAGGTCGTACCACTTGGCGGCCATCTTGGCAACGCCTCCAAAAGCCCAAGAAGACCGACCCCTATCTAAATGAATGGGGACATGGTCAAATCCACGCTTTAACGTGGGAGCAGGACAGAAAAAACATATACATGATCACCAGTGAAATTAAATACATATCAAAACAAAAAAAATATCGACTTTACTGCAAAATGACGTTTAAAAACGTTCTTTTTCCACAGGGAGTCATCATCTTCACTGTACGGCTGACTCCGTGCCAGCCTGCTCTGCTCTACCCAGAGATGTATCGACACAGACGTTCTTTGGTATCAGCTGTATTAATAAATTAAATTTAATGTAGACAGATCGGTTCATTGTAAAACATTTATTTATTGATGTAAATGTGGTGATTTCTGTGCATACGTAGCCCCGAGGCAGCAGCACACACCTGAAGCTTCACTTTTCATTCACACAAGCTAATGTGGCTGCCACAGTTAGATTAGATTTCATCAATGAGACCAACATTTATCACCTAAAAATAATTTAACCAGCCGGTGGTAAACCTCTAAAAACCTGCGGGTGAGTTAAACGGCTCGAGGTCTCCCCCGGGATGACGACGCAGGCTGACCTGCACATTCACCACGCTATGAGATAATAACACAACGTTACCAGACAGAGTTGTTTTAGAGGGAAATACAGAGACTGCTTGATGAAAAACTGTCCCTGAAGGCAACGCGCATCAGCGGTTTTGCATGAATTTCCCTCTAAAACAACTCTGTCTGGTAACGTTGTGTTATTATCTCATAGCGTGGTGAATGTGCAGGTCACAACTTGTCCACCAGAGCGTTTTGGAGTTGTTGGATTGTGTATTTGATGAGTTTGATGAGGGAAACCAAGAAATCCCATGAGCCTCCGTAGCGTAGCTCTGAGCAGCTCACGGCTCTGCCCCGCCGTTCCAAAAATAGCTTGCACCGACAATTAATTACTGCTAAAACTATAGGGATTATGGCAATGGGCCAATTTGCCAAAATGTTGAACACTTCAGACCCTTAAGGGGGCGGTTTGTTCAAACATCCGAGGTCTATTTGTCTTGGTATCACTGGGGTAGGATGAAAAATTTTGGACGTGGTGATTTTTGTTCAACGTTAAAATAAAAACCTTTAACAATGTAACTTTACTTAAATTAATTGATCATGGCTCCAGACTTGCCTCCATTTCCTATTTATGTCAAATCTGAGTTGAAGTACTCATCTGTAACTGAAAAAATTAAGAAATTCCTTGTATTTGACAGGGCTATGAATAATTTTGGGCTTAAAGGAATAGTTCACCAAAAAATGAAATTCAGTCATTGTTGACCCACCCTCATGCTGATGAATACTCTGAAGTAGTTTTTTATTCCTCAAAGTGCATCTGGAGACCCGGGAGGACACAAAAAGGTCAATAAAACTACACAAAAATATAATATTAAATGGTTTTTTTGTAGTTTTATGGGCATTTTTGTGTCGGGCGCTATTACTCTCATATATAGTTTTCGTTGGACTACGAACCGGCCTCCCGGGTCTCCAGATGCACTTTGAGGATTAAAAAACTACTCCGGAGTATTCATCAGCATGAGGCTGAGTCAACAATTAATTTAAATTTTTGGTGAACTATTCCTTTAAGTGTATATTTTTATAGGTGTGTCTTCCTCTGACTCTCTGGGTCTGAATTACCCGAGTGCATTGAATCAAGCAATGGAAGGAGCCTTGGAGAGGAGACGGCCGTGGTGTAAAACCAGACAGGTGTCCTTCAGTTGTCACAGCGCCGAGCATGCTGGGAAAAAAACAAAACAAAAAAAAACCCCAGTGAGGAGTCAGGAGCAGCTGTGTGGACTGAGTCCTGGTTGGAGCGTCACGTTGTTTACTTCCTTCTGTCAGGAACACGGAGGGAACAAGAGAGTTTAATCACACGTACTGATCTGGTCGGTTCAGCTGACAGAGAAATTATATATTCAACAGTTTTCTCCAATAACTAAAACTCAGAGGTGAAATAGAAAAAAGATCTTTTATGTTGACAGGACAATGTCAGTCTTTAGTTTTTCTATTACTGTGTCTCATGAATGAGGTCGTCGCTCTGATAGTCGCTCTGTTCAACACATTAAACCGTTTTTAATCTAGTAGAAGACGATGAAAGTCGCGCTGACAGAAATTAATATATTTGAGGCGTCAGTGAGAGAGAGAAGGAACGACTCTGAGCTCAGAGCAGAGAAATGAAATCATTAAGTTTGGCACCGAAATTAAAAAGACACTCGGAGGAACGAGGAGGAGGAACCTTCTGTTGAGCTGGGAAAAGAAAATGTGTTGTTGAATGTGAAGGAGCAGAAACTGGAGGTTGGTGTTTGACCACATGCAGCAATTAGAATGATGATCCACCGTTTGTGATCAAAGACTGAATCATCCATGATTAAACTCAACATACGACTTCACCAGCAGCAGCAGCTTCCACTGTGTCCTGAACGTTTCCTTTATGATGCTCACATGGGCTTAATCTGATATTAACATCAGACTTGTTTCCTGAATTTGGTGCATTTTACATCCCTCAGGTTTACCTTTAACTTTTTTTTTTTTGCCTTTTTCAAGCCATAAATTGATGGATCCATGTGTCTTTGGATTATAAAACACAAAAAACAATAGAAATCTTGTTTAGATCTTTTTTTAATGGGGTTGCTAAGGAGTAGATGATAGCCAAATTTATAGGCCTCATTGACCAGAATCACTTTTTCATTTAATTTAAAACGGGTGTCTTCAACGTTTTTCAGGCCAAGGAGGGAGGGATGGAGCAGAGATCCCCACTATATTATATAAAATGTTTTATATCAAACTAGGCCTAGTGCCAGCTTGTTATTCTGCAATAGATAGATAGATAGATAGATAGATAGATAGATAGATAGATAGATAGATAAGAGACAAACACATAAAAATATCAATACTAAGCTATTCAACAGGTTCATATATTAATGTTTTTCTAAACGTGTACATGTACAGTGAGTATAGAGGCCGTGCCACCTTGTTTACTGATACCAATGCTGATATCTGTCAACTGCATGATAATCATGCAGACAAGCTATTCAAATTGAATTTTTTTTATTTGAAACATAAATGTGGAAACTAAAAGATATAAAACATTTTCTACTCAAGCAAAAATTCCACAGCATCTCCGTGCAATTAACTAGTTTTTGTGAATATAATAATATTCCTGACTACTTTAACCAAACCAATGCATAATAAGAAAAACATATATCAATTATTTATGAAATAGCAATATTTTATCATGTCCCCCAATGTTATTCAACCCCGTAACAACATAGCTACCAATTCCCCCTGATTACAAAAGAAATGCTCAGTTCAACATCCTCAGCATTGAGGAAGTGACATCACTGAAGTCTTTAGAAGAACATAGGCTACTGTAAAGAGAAGAACGTGTTCACATCTTTTCTTACATAGACCTTTATTCAATTGTTTCTATTGTGAGATTGACACCTTTAAGCTGAACCTTTCAACTCCATTATACTGTAAAACAAATGACAGGTAACAACTGTTTTCAATCATATGGAAAAAATATTATAATTTAATGATTTCCTAACGTCATGTGATGCTACCTTGGCCACTTTTAGACAAAATCTTCAACATCTGACAAATAACACTGTTAGAGGACTGAGTCGTTGTCACAGGGTTGAAAATCCCTAAACCAACATGCTAACATACACATCAACTAAAACTAAAAACGGACAGATTATGTGCAGCCGCCGCTCCAACACAGTAAACATTAAACCTCCTGGATATCAGCGTCTCGTTAGTGGATTTTCAACCATTTCCTCTGTTTTTCTGAAAACATTTTGAAACGTGTGAGCCGCTCCCTGACATCCCGTTACATAACGCTGCTGTTAGGTTTGAGATGGAGCCACAGTCTCACAGCCATCTGAGTGTAAAAATACAGAAACTAACTGTCTGTCTGTCACTTGAAGGAGGCGTCGAGTCGGGCGTCTCTCTGCTCCACTTTCCCCCCACGGTGACAAATAAAAATCTGATGTTATGTTTTTAGAAGAAAAATCAGCCCAGAGACTGAAAACAAGGTTTTAAAGTGAGTAAGTAAATAAACTAAGAATCCGACGAGCACAGAAAACAGATTCTCACTCGCAGGAGGATGAAGAAAAATCTTTAATGAGTGTGTTTTATGATAAACCAGTGTGTGCGTATATGTGTGTGTGTGTGCAGTGTAGTAACTGCTGCTCCATATTAGGACGGAGACCCCCCGAGGCCTCGCAGCAACATGAAAGACGCTCAAGTTTAACTTTGGTTTCATTCAGAGGAAGTTGGTGCAGGGATTTTAAACTAATATCACTCTGTGTATAAACTAAACATTCATCTCCTGGGGTCACACATAAAAATAAACATGGAGCGGTGTTTGATCTTGACCTGGGAAACCTTTGACCTTTGACCTTAGAGCATCAGTGTGGATGTGGATGTGGATGTGGAGACACTGAGGTCTGGTTTGTCTGCAGGAGGTCCAGGAGTTCACGACCCGTGTGAGAGGGAACCTACAGACGTCCTGTCCCACCTCGGTGCCCAGCAGGCCAACGCCATCACTCACAGCGCCCAGGTCAGTACACGTTTACCCATCAGCCACTTCATCGGCCACTTCCTGCTCTGCAGAGACGAGATTTTCAATGTAAAGTCTTTGTTATTGCTTCAACTGTTGGTTAGTTTCCATTTTAGCTGCTCGATCGTTTCTCAAGAGTCAAATTTAATCCATTTCTAAATATTTTCACATCAGAAATCTGGTTTTGAAATATCTGAATTACTTGCCTCACAATATCACACGTGGCTTCTCACCATTATTTCAAATCTAAATGTAATGAATTCTAAATATTTCTACTATTTCTCTGAGTTTAATTCAGATTAATTGCATGTGTTGTCTATACGAATGACTATAACAGTCCCAAAAGACCAGTATAGATAGAATGAAAAATGAAAAATACAATTGAGTTGCTTGTGATATACAACCGCAACGCTAGATGGGAGTAATTCCTACACAATGTACCTTTTAACTAAAAAAAATAGGCATAGTTTTAATGTTAATGAGCTCTAATGACTATATCAGTCCAAAAAGACCAGTATAGATAGAAAATGCAACTGGGCCGAGAACAGAACCCTGAGGAACTCCAGCCAGAGCCAAACTGGTGAAACGTCGCTTCTTCATCTGGGATCTGTGGGTTTGAGGAAAAACTGAAAGTTCTCTTGTTGAAGATGATCAAATTTGCAATTTACTATTACACCCGAAATAGTAATATCACGTGTTGGGATGTTTGGATTTCAGACAGAAACACAACTATTAAATATTCACTGAGCTGAGAAACTTTCTGACATAAACGTTTGTTTTTTATTTAAATCTGCACAGACTTGGATCCAGTTCTTCTTCAGAAGCAGCTGAACATTTAACAACTTAGAAATAAAGCTGTGATGATAACCTTGGTTTATTAGCTGCTGTCCCACTGGGGCAGTTTGGAGGTTTAACGCTCGGCTCAAAGGCACTCGGGCAGGAGCCGTTACAGACTGTAGGAGCTCTTTTTCCCCCCGCCTACATCCTCCCATCTGAACATTAACAGCCTCCATTAACCGGCCTCTCTTACTCTCGTCTCGCCTCGCCGTGTTTGGATTTAAAACTCAAAACCTCACAAGAACTTTCTCTGAGGGTTCAAGACAAACTGGGAGCGCTGAAGTCTTTTTTTTTCACAGATCTGAGGAGAGTCTTTAATTGGAGCTGCTGCTGCTGCTGCTGCTGCTGCTCGCTCACTGTGGTCTCGACACGCAGCCCTCAGAGCCTCATAAAACTTCCACTTCCTGTTTTTTCCTGCTATAAAACCTGCTGCAGACTTAAACCTCCTACTCCTCCTGAGGCCTGGACACGTCTCTCTCTGTCTCTGTGTCTCTGTCTCTGCGATGCTGCACCACCGGCGTTCGTCAGCGTTTATTCTAGAAAATCAGACGATTAACGTTCCACTGAGTGATTGAAGGAGGGTTATTTAAAGGGATAGTTCACCCAAAATTCAAATTTCACTCATTATCTACTCACCCTCATATCAACTAAGAGCTGTGAGAAGTTTCAGAGTCCTCCGTTCCTTCTCTGAGTTACGGGGGGGGGGGGGGGGGGGCCGCGCAGCAGTAGTTGTCCATATAATGGTTGTCAATGGATACCAACTGTCTTCGTAACAAAAAGACACACCAAAAAACATCCAAATACCTCCATAGTGCTCGTCTGTAATGTCCCTCTTGTATTGAAGCCCCGACATGAGAAATTGTTCCGAAAAAATTAAATAAGTCTATATTTTAAGCTTGTTTGTAGCGGAAGCTCCAAGTGTCTCAGTTCACTGCTCTTCCTGTGTCACCGGCGGAACAATTTCTCATGTCGGGGCTTCAATACAAGAGGGACATTACAGACGAGCACTATGGAGGTATTTGGATGTTTTTTGGTGTGTCTTTTTGTTACGAAGAAAGTTGGTATCCATTCACAACCATTATATGGACAAATACTGCTGCGCGGACCCCCCCGTAACTCAGAGAAGGAACGGAGGACTCTGTGAATTCTCACAGCCCTTAGTCGACATGAGGGTGAGTAGTAGGGGTGGGAGAAAAATCGATTCACATAAATATTGCAATATCTTTTTTGACGATTTTTTTTTTTCAAAAATCAATTATTATTTTTTTTTTAATTTGAATTATTATTTTTTTTTTATATTGTGCAATGTGCATTTGTTAGCCTTTTTTACATACAGAGAGTACAGGTTTTTGAAAAGGGTTTAAGTTCACTTTATAATGGAGTATGTTAATTTACAGGCTCCTACAGCATTTGTGTGCAGATAAATGTTAAAAATGCTAAAGACTAAAAATCGAGAGAATCGGCAATATCGTAGAATCGCAATTTAAATCGAATCGCCATCCAAAAAATCGTAGAAGAATCGAATCTGGAGAAAAGCGTATCGTCCCAGCCCTAGTGAGTAGATAATGAGAGAAATTTGAATTTTGGGTGAACTATCCCCCTTTAAAGCGGCGAGTCCCCTCGGCCTCCCCGCCTCGCCCCGGCCCGGCGAAGAAGAAGAAGCCCCACGCTCACGTCAGCACCAGCGCTGCTATAAATAGATATGGAGAGTGGCCTCAGAAGCCCCAGACTCTGACCCCAGATCAGCAGCAGCAGCAGCAGCAGCCGCGGAGGCTTGACGAACTGGCAGCCTAATTAGCCACATAATGAGCGTGGGAACTCTCTTCCTCGTTTACACCCACACCACCACCACCACCACCACCACCACCATCATAACCGCTGCTGCTGCTGCTGCTGCACAACAAAGTCTCCCCCCGGGCGGAGACACAGAGCAGCTTCCTCTCCCTCTCTCTCTCTGGAGTCGGATGAAACGTCCTGAAATGAAAATCTGGGAATATTTTTCTTTCTGTTTTTTGTTTTTTTCCCTCCTCCTCCTCTTCTCCTCCTTCTCCTTCTTCCTTCCTAATTTGTGCCCAGCGAGTGTTTATCCGTCCTCTTGGAGTCTTTTCTCCCAGAGGACTCAGGTGCTCCTCGGCAACGTGGGGCCGAGAGCTTCCCAGATAATTAAAGCGTATTGATCGCAGAATAAATGGTATCTTTGCAGCCTGTTTATTTCTCTGATCTCCTGTGAGTGCACACACGGGCTTCTCTCTGTGCTCTGTAGTGATGTGCCCTTATTCTGTCTGCTGTGTGTGTGTGTGTGTGTGTGTGTCTTTCAGCATGCGTTACGCCTCCTAGCCTTTGGACAGCTTTACAAGGTCTTGAATATGGATCCTCTCCCTGCCAGCAAACCCTCAGCGAGGCTGTTAGAAGGTGTGTGTTTATTCATATTGTCTCATCTTCATGTGGATCTGTGTGAGTGTGACAGTCTGTCTGTCTCTCTGTATGTGTGTGTGTGTGTGTGTGTGTGTGTGTGTTTTCATCTGTGAGTGAGTTTGTGTACGTGTGTGTCTGGTTTTCTATTTTTATCTCCTCACACTTTATTCCCCCTTTCCTGCATCCACTCTCCTCTGTCTTGACTTCATCTGGAGAAGGATGAATGTGTTAAGTGTAATGATGAAGTACTGATGTGTTAAACCCTGTGATGTGACCTGTGATGATTGATATAGAAGACAGTAACCCTACGTCACGTGAAAGGCCACGCCCCCTCGTCGGTGAAAACAAAGGAGAAGTCCTCAGTGTGTTCCATAGGCGCTAATACAAAAAACCACAATGCCAAAGAGTTGTTGTGTGGTATATTGTTCATTCAACAACTTAAAGGGATAGTAGCATTTTTTTTAAAGTGGGGTTGTATGATCTACAAATAGCCCCTGAGTACTTTAATTGCAGTAGAAGACTCTCTGCACTCCTCCCGTTAGCAACGCCAGCCCATAATAGCCCTGCCCAGAGATTTACAACATACAGTGTTGTGAACAGACCCAAAGAAACGGCCTATTTTCGTGGCCTAAAAGAAGTTTTACGTGAAAAAAAATACACAGTTCCATTGTTCGCTATAATATAATTTTTTCCAGCCCTTCAAAGTGCAGGAAAAACACAGTTTTTATTTGGACCTAACCAACTCACGTATCCCTCCGCCCAGGGTTAGCGCCCGCCGATCAGCATTTGGTTAACGGGAGGAGTGCAGAGAGTCTTCTACTGCAATTGAAGTACTTAGGGGCTATTTGTAGATCATACAACCCTACTTAAAAAAGAAAATGCTACTATCCCTTTAAAGCAGCACTAAGTAACTTTTCAACCTTCATAAAATATTTTCATAACTTTTGTGATGATACATCGACTTACAACAAGTTGAATGACACCTCTGTCGTGGTCTGAGGGGGTCTGTATCTCTTTCTCTGGCACTAAGCAGCTTTAGGAGCATGGTAGGAACCCGGCTCTCACTTTACTTTCACTTTCACTTTTGCGAGTCACAACAAGGAGGGAACAGGCAAAACAGCACTTTAGCAATGGATTATGTTTGTGTTTTCACTTTGAAATGATCCACTGGAAACAGAAACTTAGTTTTGATGTCTTCTGTTAATTTTAATGCAGGATATTTACAGGGCTTCACGCTAGTGTTCATGGGAAATGGAGTCTTCCTTCAGGCAAAACACTACCGCTTTGGTCCACAGGCGCCGCCAAACTCAACCAAAACTGAAAGTTCTTTAGTACTGCTTTAAAAGAACCTAACCGCCATTCCGAAGGTCCGCTATTCCAAAATTTTCCGAAGGTCCGTTCTAAAATCGTACATAATGAATGGGCTAAGGAAAAAAAAAATGTCACATGTTACAGGGTTTGAACTCTGGCCGTCTGCACCCAAGGTAACAGTTCTACCCACTACACTACAGTGGCAGTTGAGTGACAGGTCTCACTCAGCTTTATATACCGCACCTCTCACCGCTGAGTGGGCTCATTTTCCGGTAGGATTTATGAACATACATTCCCTAAATCTTTATTTTTTTCAGTAAAACGACGTGATATAGCTGTCTGCCTGACAAACGTCAGCTATTGCAGGAGGTTTCCAGGCCAAATCAAGACGGACTACGGCGGGATTTGTATTTACCGCCAGTCAAAACCAGCAGTTTGTTTTCACCGGAGTGGGGGCGTGGCCTCACTTGCTGCTCTCATCTACGTATGATCTGTGATGATGTGACGTGACCTGTGATTCCTCTGCAGGCTCGTGTCAGAAGAGGCTGCGGGACGACGTGGGACTGGACGACAGAGACTTCATCAAGAGGATGAAAGGTGACAGACACAACATTACACACAGACAATCAGACAGTTGTTGTTGCTTTGATTTGTGCAGAAAAAAACACATCTTTGACATCAAGTTTGACATCATCACATGTGCGATGCGTTCACTGCCTCAGGATGTGTTCACTGCAAACATTCAAGCTTTTTCAACCATCCTGCATTTTTAAATCAGATCAGACTTGTACTTGTACTGAAGAGAAAACAAACCAGAGTCTGAACTAGAGCTGCCACAAACCATTATTTTGCAAGTCGACTAGTCACCAATTATTTTTTTCGATTAGTCGACTAATCGGATCATACAATACGTAAATTGAATGTAAAACATACAGCTTATCGCACCAGCATGCAGCTGCTCCTATATATCCATCATTAGCTTTCAGCTTGAAGTGTTTAAGGTACGTATATGCTAACTAAAAATAAAGACAATTAAGATGATAGTTCATTAAACCTTTAATGAAATATGCAGCTTGTAGCAACAAACAATTCTTTAACTGTAGCATAAAGTGCAAACAGCTGAGTAAAACACCGGTGCCGCTTGATGACGGACGAGAGATAGAGAGAGAAAAGAGAGAGAACACGTACGTGGAGTCAAGTAGGCTACGCCTGAGTATGTGGGGGCCTTGAGTGAGTGCAGGTGTGTGTGTGTGTGTGTGTGTGTTGGGCAGCTGCAGCGGCGGGTGCGTGTGGAAGGTGCCGCAGCAGTTTTGAGAGAAAAACAAAGTTAAAAAAACAACGTTGACTATTAAAGGGATAGTTCACCCAAAATTGAAATTTCACTCATTATCTCCTCCCCCTCATGTGGACTAAGGGCTGTGAGAAGTTTGAGAGTCCTCTGTGGCTTCTCTGAGTTACAGGGGGTCTCGGCGTAGCAGTGCATGTCCATATAACGGTTGCAAATGGATACCAACTGTCTTCGTAACAAAAAGACACACCAAAAAACATCCAAATACCTCCATGCTGCTCGTATGTAATGTCCGTCTTGTGTTGAAGCCCCAACATGAGAAATTGTCCCGAAAAACATTAAATAAGTCTATTTTTCAAGCTTGTTTGTAGCAGAAGCTCCTCTTCCCAGTTCGTCCAAATTTGATGAACTGGGAAGAGGAGCTTCGAGGAGCTTACGCTACAAAACAAGCTTGAAATATAGACTTATTTAATTTTTTTTCAGGACAATTTCTTATTTCGGGGCTTCAATACAAGACGGACATTACATACGAGCAGCATGGAGGTATTTGGATGTTTTTTGGTGTGTCTTTTTGTTACAAAGACAGTTTGCAACCGTTATATGGACATGCACTGCTACGCCGAGACCCCCTGTAACTCAGAGAAGCCACGGAGGACTCTGAAACTTCTCCCAGCCCTTAGTCCACATGAGGGTGAGTAGATAATGAGTGAAATTTAAATTTTGGGTGAACTATCCCTTTAAATTAGTTGTCAACGATTTTAATAGTCGACATAATCGTGACTAGTCGAATAATCGTGGCAGCCCTAGTCTGAACTCAAAGATACATGTTTGAAAATCCCCTAAAACACAACTCAGCTGACCCCCCCCCACTCCCACACACACACACACACACTCCCACACACACACACACACACACACACACACACACACACACACACACACACACTCCCACACACACACACACACACCCCTCCACCCCCCTCCCCCTCCTGTCTGTGGATGTCACAGTAATTAAATTGAGCCTCGGTGGGACGATCGTCTCGGGCAACTCTCATCTGCTTCCAGTTCAAAGGAGAGAGGCAGAGATAGAGAGGGATTAATACTGCACACTGCAATTATCACTGCCTCCCACACACACACACACACACACACCCCGACACACACACACACACACACGTGTTCATACAGAGCGTCGACACCTCCCCCTCTCCTCCACCTGTCCATCAGCACCTTCACATATTCACCACGCTGAACCGCGGTCGTTACGCCGCCGGAGGATCCATCCAACACAAAAAGACGGAGAGTGAGTGTGAGGAAGAAAAAAAAAGCTGTCGGATGATTCACGAGCGGCCGTTCGCTGCCGGTTGATTGACAGAAGCTCCTCAAGCCGCCGTCGCCGTGGAGACCGCAGCAGGAAACACTCAAAACCTCGACCACGTGCCGCGGTTATAATATCACAGTGTTGAAAAGTTAAGGGGATCGAGACACCCCAGGTGAATAGGGTAACAAATTTAAATAACAGATATCACCATGAAACTTCCCAAGTTTATCACTCACATTAAGACAAATATTTTTTGTATTACAAGTTTTGTCAAATTTTATGTTTAAATATGTAAATTAGGCAATATCTGATGAAATATGCGCTAATTTGCATATATTTCCTGACCCGAAATCTGAAAAATGGATAAAGCCTCTTTCAAAATTCTTGTTTCATTTTGTTGACATATTAAAGTCAGAAGTTTTTACAGAGGGGATTTTGGATATCTTTTTTTATTACTTTGTAAATGAGAAAATACTGTCACCAGCCCTAAAAAAAAAATCAAATTTCGCCATGTTTTTAGAAATAAAATGTTGTATGAATCAGGCTGTGAATGATATATCAACAATCCCCTCTGTAAAAACCTTCAGAATATAGACAGGAATAAAACTGGAAGGTTTGGTGTCTGTAAGTGCTGCTGAAGTGGAGATTTCGGGTTCAGAGTCTGAGGAAAAACTCATATTGAGAAAACGGCCTTTAAAGACTTGTACTGTAAAATTCCATAGATTGTTAATGTAAATCATACGTTTACGATTGGTTGTGGATATGGAGGAGATAACAATTTTTGAAGCCTGCATCATTGTTTTTGCCTGGGATGTAAACGTGCAGCTCAGCGGTTTCAGTGGCTCCTCCCATTCAGTTCTTCGTCTCCATGAGCGATGAAGGCGACGTTTCCCAGGGTTCATTGCACACCAGGAAATAAAGGAAATAATATTCAGTTAAAAAACAAGAACAAGAAGAAAAAAGAAAAAAAAAGTGTTTTCATCTCGTTTCCTGAAACAAAAATCTCATCATGTCAGAAAAGAAAAAGTTCATCTGAACAAACCTGAAGAATCCATCACTTTTTAATCATGTCTGAGTCTGGACCTCTCAGATGTTCTGCTGCCATGGAAAAATAAATATGTTGTTCTTATCTCAGTTTTTAATTATTAGGGTTTAGTGAGATTTTTTTTTTTCCAACAGATAACCTATTGGGGCCAATCACACACTTGATGGGTTTTAGGAACACCAGTTACATAAGTAAAATGCCATTTGAAAATTTTATTTCTGGGGATGAATATTTAGTGTCCAAAACCCATCCAAACATGAATTTACCTATTTTCGCCTGTATTATATTGTTATTTTCCTTTAAAACTCCAGAAGTAAACATCCCACAACCATCAGTGATGGCTTAAATTAACAAGGACATTTGAAATAGTTCATTTTGTCTTTTATTATTATTTTTAATTAAACTTGGGGCAGTAAAAACACACTTTTTGTGTCGACTTGTATTGCTTACATGTTGACACTAGGGGGAGAGGGAACCACATGAACCAGCTGGGTGCAGGCTTAAGCTTTGCCCAATCAGGGATCATTATATATCAGGTCACACCTTAGAGTCTCTGCTATTGGACCAAAAAGTTTTCACCCCCGTGACTTTGATTGACAGGCGACGAGAGACTCGCAAAACCGGGTGCGCAGTCTGCCGGAGAATGCGAGTAGTATTAGAACTGCGGAGTTACGTAAAACGCCGAGGAATATCTGGTCACGATGGATAAAATCAATCAATGGATTATTTTCGAGCACATGTTCAGCTTTTAAAAAAGGGTAAGCTTGTAATTTTATTCAGTGTTTTAGTGGGTCTATTATTGATTATTGTCCGTCTTTTTCGGCACTCGAAAATGACTTCCGGGTTTGTGTGTGCTGAGTGAGCAGGCTGGTTTAAACCTTTGATGGGGTAAAAACTGCATTTTTGTGCTTTGCTTTTGTTTATATGACAGTTTATGATTTTTTGGTGGTGAAAGAAGAGGTGTACAGATGGTACATATATGTTTTAATCACCTTCGTTGTTGACGTGACGTCGCTTGCGGGCTGCCGTAGTCTGATATTGTTTGAGACATTTTCAGTGACTGTGAAAAAACCGTAGCACCTAGAAGCTTCGTTTTTTTTTCTACCTGTTGCTGAAAGTGTCCTTAAAAGGTCTGTGGTGGAGTTTTCATTACAGCATGCCTACTTTTCGTTATATTAAGGACGCCGTTCGTGTGTTATTGATTTGGGACGCCGGCGTCCCAACCACTAGGGGGCCTGCGTGAACAGGTTAAATCTGTTTTATTTAAAGGGATAGTTCAACATTTTGGCCCATAGGCCCATTGCCATAATTCCTATAGTCATAGCAGTAGGTTTGTTACCTTTAATTGTCGGTGCAAGCTGTTTTTAGAACGGCGGAGCAGAGCCGTGAGCTGCTCAGAGCTACGCTACGGAGGCTCATGGGATTTCTTGGTTTCCCTCATTAAAACTCATCAAATACACAATCCAACAACTCCGCAACGCTCTGGTGGACAAGTTGTGACCTGCACATTCACCACGCTATGAGATAATAACACAACGTTACCAGACAGAGTTGTTTTAGAGGGAAATTCATGCAAAACCGCTGATGCACGTTGCCTTCAGGGACAGTTTTTCATCAATCAGTCTCTGTATTTCCCTCTAAAACAACTCTGTCTGGTAACGTTGTGTTATTATCTCATAGCGTGGTGAATGTGCAGGTCACAACTTGTCCACCAGAGCGTTGTGGAGTTGTTGGATTGTGTATGTGATGAGTTTGATGAGGGAAACCAAGAAATCCCATGAGCCTCCGTAGCGTAGCTCTGAGCAGCTCATGGCTCTGCTCCGCCGTTCTAAAAATAGCTTGCACCGACAATTGAAGGTAACGAACCTACTGCTATGACTATAGGGGATTTGCCAAAATGTTGAACTATCCCTTTAATGGTTGTTGTTTTCTTTTGTGTCTGTCTGTATGAGATGCTGCTACAAGTCCCTTTATGGATGAATAAAGTCTCTCTCTCCGTCCCTCAGTCCTGGACTGGAGGATGACCGACCCGAACCATCCCATGAACGCTCTGATGCGTCTGAACCAGATCCACCCGGGCCTCCAGTACCGCCTGCTGTCCCAGTCCGGCCCGGTGCACGCGCCGGTCTTCACCATGTCCGTGGAGATCCAGGGAACCACGTACCAGGCCACGGGCAACTCCAAGAGGACGGCCAAGCTGCAGGTGGCCCTGAAGGTAACACACACACACACACACACACACACACACACACACACACACACACACACACACACACACACACACACAAAACTGGAAGAAATCATTGTGTGATGCTTCTTTAATTTGCATTTTAACTCACCTGTGACAATTAACATTTATTTTTGTGTTGTTTCATTGCAAATCAAAGAAAATACACACCAAAACATTTGTAGTTGCAGCGATTTTTCAGGGAGATATTGGAGTGTTATCTTTCATTCATTCATTCATTCAAAGTGCAGGGTGCCAATAATTTGGACCAAATGAGCAATTCACAGATCAAATAAAGTGCTACACATTTTAATTAATATAATGAATGATACTTCCAGATGTTTTGTTAACAGTGTTTGTGTTTTCATGTGTCTCATCGATTGAGGTTAAGTCCTTTGAAATACGACTGACGTTCTGGGAAAAACTCTGGTCTTGAGTCAGATAAACAGATTGGTAACACTTTATAATAAATACACACTATAAGCATTAGTTAAGCTTTAAATATAGAATTCATCATTTATAACACATGAATACTCATTAGTAGGCTATGTATGTATTGTATGTAAAATGTTTTACTCATCATTGATAAGCACTAAATGTATTTATAAACTACATACCAATGAGTATTAATGTGTTATAAATGAAGAATTCAGAATTTATTTATACTTAACTAATGCTTAATAGCGTGCACTTATTATGAAGTGCTACCGACATATTTATAGCTAAACACACCGGTTGGATATTTGTTCACATGTAGCCCTGAAGGTGTCGCGCACACACATTAACTGTGATTTACTTCCTGTTTATCAAGTTTAGATTTCTAATCAGAAAGATTGACACAGGTAATCAGTGTGTGTGTGTGTGTGTGTGTGTGTGTAGGCGCTGCAGGCTCTGGGCTTCGTGCTCAGCAGCGACGGAGACGTGGACTCTCTGAGCGCCGACGAGAAGTCGGACGGCGAAGGGAAGAACGACAGGATGTCGACGAGCTCCAGCTCCACCTCCATCACCTCGTCCACGGACACACAGGAGGTGACACACACACACACACACACACACACACACACACACACAGGAGGTGACACACACAGACACACACACACAGACACACACACACTGGGATCATTAACAGGCAGTGGCCGCTGGTACAAACCTGTGAAGTGTTGGAGATTCCCACGCGTCACAGCAGCACTTGAACACATCACCAAGGTGATGACTGGACACTTGGCTCCTTCACTCATCAGTTTAACCCTCCTGTCGGCCCAGTCTGTTCCCTTCCTTCCTTCCTTCCTTCCTTCCTTCCTTCCTTCCTTCCTTCCTTCCTTCCTTCCTTCCTTCCTTCCTTCCTTCCTTCCTTCCTTCCTTCCACAGTCCTTTTTTCCTTCCTTCCTTACTTCTTCTTCTATTTCTATTTCTTCTATTCCTACCTGTTTTGATCCAACTGACCTGATCTGTTTCTATCCCTCCATCTTTCTCTTCTTCCCTTTTCCTTTCCTTTTTTCCTTCCTTCTTTCCCTTCTTCCTTCCTTGAACAAATCTATTCCCTTCCTTCCTTCCTTCCTTCCTTCCTTCCTTCCTTCCTTCCTTCCTTCCCTTTGTCCCTACTTCTTCCTTCCTTTTTGACCCAATTGACCCAATCTGTTCCCTCCCTCCTCCTAGCTTTCCTTTCTTTTTCCCTTCCTTCTTTCCTCCCATCTTTCCCTTTATCTTTCCTTCCTTCCTTCCTTCCTTGACCCAGAAGGACAACAGGAGGGTTAATGGACTGATGACAAGTCGCTGTGGCCAAATGCTTGTGATGTCACACAGGAGGCTAAAGGCGTCTGAATGGAGGCAACAACAAACTGCAGATCATCAGTGGTTCATTCAATGTAACATGAAGAGATGAGTTATGATGTGTGATGTTGTGATGTCCAGTCTGTGAGTTTGATTCCCTGTCCGTCCGTCCGTCCGTCCTCAGTCCAGAGCTCCGGGTCCGATCCTGACGGCCGGAGGTAAAAACCCGGTGATGGAGCTGAACGAGAAACGCCGCGGCCTCAAGTACGAGCTGATCTCAGAGAGCGGCAGCAGCTACGACAAACGCTTCATCATCGAGGTGCAAACACACACACACACACACACACACACACACACACACACACAGTCAGAGGGTCTTGATGAGGGAGGAGTGTGTTTGATGTTCTTGCTTCTTTTAAAACGTCTTCACTTGAAGAGATCAACGAACATGAAACAGTTTCATCCCAGAAAAATCACAAACACTCAGTTTATTTTAGTTTTTACGGCTGGATCTCAGGTTTTCTCTGATGATCAGTCTGAGTTCTTCACAACAACACGAGCAGGAGGGGAAAAAAAGGGAAAATGTTTTAACTGAAATCTTTGACCAAGGAACGTTTGTAGGTTTAGGTGTAGGTTTGTTACCTTAATTGTCGGTGCAAGCTGTTTTAGAATGGCGGAGAAGAGCCGTGAGCTGCTCAGAGCTACACTACGGAGGCTCATGGGATTTCTTTCTTTCTTCTTCTTCTTTTCTTCACCATGCTATGGGATAAAAACACAACGTTACCAGACAGAGTTGTTTTAGAGGGAAATGCAGAGACTGCTTGATGAAAAACTGCACATCAGCAGTTTTGCATGAATTTGCCTCTAAAACAACTCTGTCTGGTAACGTTCTGTTATTATCTCATAGCGTGGTGAATGTGCAGGTCACAACTTGTCCACCAGAGCGTTGTGGAGTTGTTGGATTGTGTATTTGATGAGTTTGATGCGGGAAACCAAGAAATCCCATCAACCTCTGTAGCGTAGCTCTGAGCAGCTCGCGGCTCTGCTCCGCCGTTCTAAAAATAGCTTGCACCGACCAGACAACTCCTCCCCCTAGTTTTACTTTAACAGGTAACACATCAACAGTTGTTCCCTCGGCCTCTGGGGAGCTGACCACCATACCTGAACAGGGAAAAGATGCAAAGCCTCTCCTTCAACGAACCTACTGCTATGACTATAGGGATTATGGCAATGGGCCAATTTGCCAAAATGTTGAACTATCCCTTTAAGTCTCCATGTGTTTGTGTGTGTGACAGGTGGAGGTGGACAAACAGGTTTTCCGGGGAACGGGTCCCAATAAGAAAGTGGCCAAAGCGAGCGCGGCGCTGGCCGCTCTCAACAGCCTGTTCTCCGGCTGCAAGTCGACCAGCAACAAGAAGAAACGGCCGAACCCTCCAGTGAGTGAACACACGGGGTGATTGATCGATCGATCGATTGATTGAAGCGTCCTATACGAGTCTATAAGACATTATGCAGCAACAGTGATTTCAGAACGATCAAACCTTCATAGATCGTTAAGTTCATTTTATTTTCACATTATTTATGAACAATGACAATAAAAGTCAGTTTAAACACTTTGCAGCAGCAGTTGGAAGAGAAACGAGACTGATGATAAAGAAACCTGTGTGTTAGGATTAAATGATGACACACAAACTGAGACAATCATGGTCAAGAATATTGGCATCCTGCACTTTTTTTTTTGTTGGATAACGCCCAAATTTCTCCCTGAAAATCATTGCAGCTACAAATGTTTTGGTTTTTCAGACGTGTATTTTCTTTGGTTTGCAATGAATAAACACAAAAAACTGAGTAGAGAATGTCAAAACTGACATTTTACTCCAAAAATGAACTGGACAAAATAATTGGCATCTTTTCAAAACTGGAAGAAATAACCACATTTCCAGCATGTGATGCTCCTTTAATTGTTTTTTTAACTCACTTGTGGCAGTTAGCGGGGTTTTTTTGTGTTGGTTCATTGCAAACCAAAGAAAATACACGACTGAAAAACCAAAACATTTGTAGTTGGAGCGATTTTCAGGGAGAAATTTTGGACCATTATCCGAAAAAAGAAGAAAGTGCAGGGTGCCAATAATTTCGACCATGACTGTATAAAGAAAAATGAGCAATTCACAGATCCAATAAAGAGCTTCACGTTTTAATTGATATAATGAATGATACTTTCAGATGCGTTTGTGTTTTAATGTGTATCGATTGAGGGAACGAGTGACTGTCTGAGGAAACTTTTTTTTTAAAGTCTGGCTGTGAGTCAGATAAACATATTTATACCTAAACACACCGGTTTGGTGTTTGTTCCAGTTTGAATTTTCTGAAAAAAGAAGCTTCTTTTAGCAAAACAACAATTTTCACAAATCAATGACTGTGTGTGTTTGTGTTTGTGTTTGTGTTTTGTGTGTGTGTGTGTGTGTGTGCAGCCAAAGCGACCTGTGACCTCGGTGCTGACCCTCCCGGCCCTCGCTGCCCGACCTCCGCGGGTCCCCGTCATCCCCAGAGCTCCGTACATCAGCAGCCCCCCCACACATGGATACATCCCCCCAGGTGAGACGAGGAGGAAGAGGAGGAGGAAGAGAGAGGAGGAAGTGGAGGAAGAGAGAGGAGGAGGAGGTGGAAGGGGGTAGAGGGGGAGAAAGAGGAAGAGAGAAGAGGAGGAGGAAGAGGGGAGAAAGAAGAGGAGGAAGAGTGAGGAGGGGGAGGAGGAAGCGGAGGTGGAGGGGGAAGAGGGAGAAAAGGAGAGGAGGTGGAAGAGAGAGGAGGAGGAGGAAGAGGAGAAGGAAGAGGGTAGAGGGGGAGAAAGAGGAGGAGGAAGAGAGAAGAGGAGGAGGGGGAGGAGGAGGAGGAGGAAGAAGTGGGGGGTAGAGGGGAGGAGGAGTAAGAGAGAGGAGGAGAAGGGGGAGAAAAAAGAGGAGGTGGTAGGAGGTAGAGGGGGGAAAAGGAGAGGAGGTGGAACAGAGAAGAGGAGGAGGGGGAGGAAGAGGAAGAAGAGGAATAGCAGGAGGAAGAAGAGGAGGAGGAAGGGTGGTAGAGGAGGAGGAGAAGGAAGAGAGAGGAGGAGGAGAGAGGAAGAGAAGGGGGAGAAAGAGGGGGGGGGGGAAGAGGAGGAGCTGTATTAATTATCCGACATCATCACAATTACTGATTACAGTTTTAATTTGGTGGTTGACGTGTCGTCACCTGCTCCTGAACGCATCATCACCGTCCCTGTGTCTGTTGTCACTGACCGTTAACAAGCTGCAGCTTAAACACACCACATCTAACTGATAACTGATCACATGGAGCTGCAGATGATGAGTTGTTGTGTATTGATCATCAGACTAACACTGCTGCAGCGGTTAGACTGATCCATCCCTCGTGTCTCTCTCCTCCCCTCCAGGTTTCGGAGCTCCCTACGGCTACAGCCCTGCCGGCGCGCTCCCCGCCTACGGTACAGTATCCTGATGATGAACCTATAGAATGAATCGCCTTGTTGTTTACAACTACTTAGTAGAAAACCAGCATGAGAACAATAGTGATGGACGAGAGTTTAGCTATATTTATCTAATTTTTCATGTCACTATATCGCCGTTTAGACTAATCTGATGTTTGTAAAGTTTATAAAACCAATGATTGGACAAACATACTATTTATGTGTGCATATTTTTGTAATTAGCCATGGTTATCATAGATTAGCCGGGCTAACCGTTAGCTACCGTTAGCTAACTTTAATAACTCAGTGACTCAATAAACGGTCCATGAAAAAATATTTTTTCCAGCGGATATCTTAGTTACAACATGACTGAGCTAACTGGAGTAGTTTCATGTCGTGTCCGACAACGGGAGGGTTTTAACAGCTGACGTCCTGCTGTTAGCTTAGCTACCGCCGTTAGCTTAGCTGCTACCGTTAGCTGTCCCTGTCAGCTGAGCCACTGATGCTTTCCAGACACTGTGATTCCCCCAAACTGAATAAATACCACACATAGCAACACAAAACACACACACAGAAATAGTAATGTTTCTTCAATCATTTCAGATTTGTCTAAACAGTGATAGGGCGTGAAAAATATGATAGCCTATATAGCCTATAGCCTAGCTAAACTCTCGTTCATTGCTAGGACTGTTCAAATTACATGCTGGTTTTCTACCCGGAAGTAGTTGTAAACAACAAGGCGATTCGGTCTATAATAAATAACTGATCAATAATCCATCCATTAAGTCGCCATCATCATCATCCCCATTTGAGTTATTTTCTTTTTGTTTTGTTCTTCCTTTTCCTTTCCTCTTCTTCAGGTTTCCCCTCCAGATTGCCCTCAGTAGTTGTCCCAGTCATCAGATACCCCACAGCTTACCCCATCACCAACATCTACCCCTATTAGGACCTCCACCCCCCACTCCTCCACCTCCACCTGCCCCCTCCCTCACAGGAAACCCCCCTGACTTTGACTTTTGAGTTCACACTCCAACACTGACTCTTACAGACGTTTCATCAGCAGCTTGTTCCCTCCGGGCTCCTCCAGCAGCAGCAGCAGCAGCAGCAGCAAACCAGCCGGATTAAATTGGCCATTAGAAAGTTGTGCATCAGCGTTATTAATTTACTTTGACAAATAAGCTCTTTGATCATCAAAACTATTATGCAACACACACACACACACACACACAAGAAAAAAAAACTGAGTTCACTGAAACAGAAAAGACGGGTCAGGTAAATATTACACAGCAGGGAGTTAAACATCTGCTCCAGGTTGATGAACTCTGCTGTCGACTACAGGGAACTAATTAACCTCCTACGACAGGAAACCTCCTGAACAATGTTAACTCCAGGGAACTAAACACAAATCCACTGAAAAAGTAAACTAAACACATTAAGACAGCAACCACACACACACACACATGGCTAAATGTTACCTACAGGGAACAAAGACAAGAAACTGACACACAAAAGAAGGTACAACGTGTTAAATGCAGAAGATAAAATGTGAAAATCAAAACATCAGGACCATAATAGGGAATAAAACCATTGAAAGTAGGGAACTAAAGGAAAATGAGGGAACTAAACATTGGACACACAGCTGGAAAGTTCCCTAGTTACTAAATCTGAAACAAAAAAGTGAGCAGCTACTGAAGGGAATAAACAAAAACAAAAAAACAAACATCTCGTATATAACCACTGTATGGAAGTAAATAAACAAGGAGCTAAAAAAAAAGTGGTTTGTAAGGGAACCAAAGTCAATTGAACAGTTGCAGAGAAGGAGGAACTCAGGGAACTAAAGAAATAACCAGATAGGAAACCAACTTCTAAACCACCAGAGAAATAAATCCTTATGCTACAGGGAACTAAACATACCACCTCCTATAGAACCTGTTCAGGGAACTAAACAACATGATCTGCTATAGAACCTGTGTAGGGAACTAAACAACAACACCTGCTACAGAACCTGTGTAGGGAACTAATGGACTCTGTGTAGAGAACTAATAGACCCTGCGTAGGGAACTTAACAACATGACCTGCTGTAGAACGAGTACAGGGAACTAAACACACCACCTGCTATAGAACCCGTGTAGGGAACTAAAAAACATGATCTGCTGTAAAACCTGTTCAGGGAACTAAACACACGACCTGCTGTAAAACCAGTGTAGGGAACTAAAAAACATGATCTGCTGTTAAATCTGTTCAGGGAACTAAACACACGACCTGCTGTAAAACCAGTGTAGGGAGCTACGTAATAGAACCTGTGTAGGGAACTACAAAATATGACCTACTATAAAACCTGTTCAGGGAACTAAACACACGACCTGCTGTAGAACCTGTGTAGGGAACTAAAAAACATGACCTACTATAAAACCTGTTCAGGGAACTAAACACACCACCTGCTGTAGAACAAGTGCTGCAGAACCTGTGTAGGGAACTAAACACACCACCTGCTGTAAAACTAGTGTAGGGAACTAAATAATAGAACCTGTGTAGGGAACTAAAAAACATGACCTACTATAAAACCTGTTCAGGGAACTAAACACACCGCCTGCTGTAAAACCAGTGTAGGGAACTACGTAATAGAACCTGTGTAGGGAACTAAAAAACATGACCTACTTTAAACCCTGTTCAGGGAACTAAACACACCACCTGCTGTAAAACCAGTGTAGGGAACTAAATAATAGAACCTGTGTAGGGAACTAAAAAACATGACCTACTATAAAACCTGTTCAGGGAACTAAACACACCGCCTGCTGTAAAACCAGTGTAGGGAACTACGTAATAGAACCTGTGTAGGGAACTAAAAAACATGACCTACTATAAAACCTGTTCAGGGAACTAAACACACCGCCTGCTGTAAAACCAGTGTAGGGAACTACGTAATAGAACCTGTTCAGGGAACTAAACACACCACCTGCTGTAGAACAAGTGCTGTAAAACCAGTGTAGGGAACTAAACACACCGCCTGCTGTAAAACCTGTTTAGGGAACTACGTAATTGAACCTGTTCAGGGAGCTAAACATGTCACTGATCAGAGCTTCTTTGACAAACAGTTAATTATTCCTCGATCACTCATGGATGTGAACATTGTTTTATATCTTTTTTTTCTTTCTGTTTTCTAACAATGTTTTAAGTTAAAGTAAAAAAAAAAAGGACAAAAAACAAATACATAAAAAAAAACCAGGTTTACAATAATCGGTTGCACTGAGACCTTTTTCCTTTTTCTGTTTGGATATTGAATGTCCGAGTTTACAGTTTTTTGTTGAGTATGAGCCATTTTGTGTTGAGTTGAAATAACCTTTTCTTTTTTTGTTTGTTTTGTTTTCCTCAAAGAGATTTTATTTTGACCTGTTTGTAGGTAATATTCTTTTTAATTGAATAAACTGATATTTTTGTCAATAGCTGAGTAACTTGTTTTTCGTAATGTTTTCATGTGCTTTTTGTTTCTTTGTTTTTTTTACTGCAGATTATTCACCTCTCCTTTGTCCTTTCTTTTACTTTTGTTTGTTTTGTTTTTTTGTGGACATTTTAAAGTGATTTATTTGTCTATTATTGCTACCGCTACATAGCTAATGTTAGCATGTCCATGTTAACTCAATCTCCATCACAACGTCTTCTACTTAAGTTAGCATGCTCACCATCTAGCTGCAGGCTGTTTGCTGCAATTTCCACTTTACTATTATAGCCTTTTGGTTTTGTAAATGTCCAACGTCTTATCTCCACCACACACTGCTGGGGAGAATCCAAACCAACGGCCCCTTTGAATTCTGTTCATAATAATTGATCAGTGATATCAACAGAATGACGACTGTGTGAAATTCCTTCTACTTTTTCATTTTACCGTTAATTTTTAATGTAAATCAGTTTCAGTCCTGATCCATAACACGGTCGGACATCAGAGACGTATCAAAGATTCTCTCTGAGAAGCTCTTTAAGGAAAAATCTGTTTTTATTTATGAAGTTAAATCCAACTCTCAAAGTGTTGATCATTATTTTTATTGATAGGTGTAATAACTTTATAAATCCCCGAGCCAAACGCTGCAGATCTGAAGATATCGAGTCCAGACACCCGGGCAGTGAAGGCAGGAAGATGAAGCTCACATCACAGTTTTTATACTGTGACTGTTGTAACCTTTTCTAATCAAATCACATCTTCTGTTTATTGATTATTTCTTGTTACTGAAGCTGTTTAAAGCTGCATCACGCTCAGGTAGTCAGGTTATTGATCGCTGTTCTGCACAAACACGAAAACAATAACAGGAAGGGAGAAGCAGCAGCAGCACTATCAGTATCAGTAACCAATGAGCCACGAACGACTCCATGAAAGTGTGATTATTGATGTGCTGTAATCTGAGCGTTCCTGTGGCGATGGAGGAATCCTGGAAGCTCTTATCCACCACTTTATTTTCCCATGATCCATTGCGTCACACACCACAACGGAAGTAGCATTCTAGCGAGCGGCTAACTGGTAGCGTTAGCCACCGGTGTAGGCAACAAATGTCGGGGCTCCGGGCTGCCAAAACCGTTTTGACTAAATTTGATGTTTGTTAAGTCTATAAAACGAATTATTGAACAAACATTACTATTTCTGTGTGCACGTTTTTGTAATTAGTCATGGTTATCGTAGTTGTTAGCTTTGCTGCTGCTGACAGCTAAGTTAACAGCAGCAGCTAAGCTAACATCAGGACGTCAGCTGTCAAAACCCTCCCGTTGTGGGACACGACATGAAACTACTCCAGTTAGCTCAGTCATGTTGTAACTAGGATATCCGTTGGAAAACATATTTTTTTCATGGGCCGTTTATTGAGTTATTGTTTATTGACACTGCTAATGGCTAACAGCTAACGGTTAGCGCAGCTAATCTAAAATGTTTGTTCAACAATTCGTTTTATAGACTTTATAAACAGAGTAATCGCAACGGTGATATAGTGACGTGAAAATGTGACATATAGCTAAAACCTCGTCCGTATTGTTCTCATTAAAATTAGCCTACGTGATGATTATAAATAAAGTCATCACGGCCATTGTCTATCAACCAGTCTATGCTATCAACAATACAGTAATGGTGGAATGGAGTGTCATGGCGACACCCAGCGTCATTCTCCGGAAAGTGGTGGATAGACCAGAGCTGCATCTGAGAATGACTGAGGCATTCTGGGTAATTTAGGGGCAGCACCCGGCATTTTTAAATTGCACTCAGTGGCTTTTTGTGTTTTGATGGAGCGTAGACTAACTAACAATCAATTTTAATGTTTTATTTTTTGTTTCTTTTGTAGCACTATGTCTCATAATTATTTTTGACACCCTCCTTGAAACCAACCGTTCATGCTATCTTGAAAAACTACAGTTAATCTACCGATATATGCCCATTTAGCCTCCCACAATGATCAATGACTCCACACAGTGGCCAGAAATGTCTTACCCAGACATCTACACGTATTTGGTCGAATCCCCGGGTAGGTTGATTGAGAGTGTTGTCTGTAAATAGCCTGTTAATAGCCAACGTTTTGTTAGTTAGTTTGTTAAGCCAGTTAGGCTGAACTTTTCAATGGAGGGATCCCGGGCGCTGCCCCTAAATTACCCAGAATGCCTCAGTCATTCTCAGATGCCGCTCTGGTCTATAGACCTGCACAATGGAGGAAGTGACGCACACACACAGTAAAGAAAGAGGAGGTGGTGTGTGAACTCTCTGCTAATGATGTGAGCCGGTGTGTTAACCTGCTGCTGTCTCCCCGTCTGCAGGTGGCCTGTACATCGACAGTGCCTATTACCAGCCGCAGACCATCGCCACGCCGATAATCATCCACCTGGGCCCTCAGGATCTTTTCTGACCCCCCATCATGTACCGCGAGACCGTGCATCCAGCAACGGACCCGACCTCCTGTTTAATCCCTCGCCCCTTATTAAACTCTGTCAGCGCCTCTCAATTATCCTCCACCAACACCACCAACAGCAACACAGACACAAGCAACACCAACACCAACACCAACACCGCCCGCGTTCCTCCCTCCACTTCAGACAAAGCAGCAATATTGAAAGCAATATGGAGGAGGAGAGAGCGGCTCGGGGCGAAGTCTGGGTGAGGAGGAAGAGGAGGATGAAGGAGGAGGAGGAGGAGGAGGAGGAGGAGTCTCATCCAGCTCGCTCAGAAAACGCCAATAAAACTCAAAAGCAATACTTCCTCTGCCTTCGGGAAAAAACTCCAGACGATCACACGACAACGTGACTGAACGCTATACTGTATGTAAATACAAACATTTACTACACTGTGTATATATATATGGATGTTTGTGAGTTTTAAATATATATAAATATAAATATATATATATATATATAAAATAAAAAAACATGTTAATATGTTTGATTATGTAAAACCCTGCAGCGAGGGAGAAAGAAAACGTATTTATAATATAATTATCTCTTATCTATGTAAATACAGTAGTGACTGAAGTAGCTTTGTATCGACGCCACTCTCAGATAATATGATAATCTATAAATATTAAGAGATCAATACATTTTACAAATTGTCTTTAACAGCGTCTACTACACTGTATTGGTATGTTGATGGTATTTAATCCCAAATTAAACATGACTGCATATAGTAGACTGAAGTAGAACTTTTACAATCCAAAGCACCGAGACACACACACACACAAAAAAACAAATTAATAAACAAAAAAAAAATATTTATAAATGATTTTAAATCGTCTTAAAAATGAAGTTTGTCGTCATCTGTTCTTTGCTGTTTAACATCAGGTCAAATCCAACTGAATGTTTCTGCTGCATGAAATCAGTTTTCACACTTTGTTACAGTGTTGTTTTGTTTTCTGTTTTGTTTTTTACTGAATCATTTTATCAACAATAAAATAAAAGTTGCTGTTCAGTTTGGAGCGGCAGGTTTTAAACGTTCCTGTGAGACGAGGTTCAGGGCTGAAGAGACGCGACGACTGATGGTCAATGTGATTTTTAAGGAGATAAAAAAGATAAGCAGATCTGTGAGAAACGATTTTAATTGTAAAGTTTAAAGGAATCAGAAGCAGGTTTAACGCCGGGTCCAGATGTTTCAGTCCAACGAGTGTCTGAAGAAATATTCAACTCAGGAACCTTCAGAGAGAATGAAACCACATCGCTATGACGACCACTGATCACACACAGACACACACACACACGTCTCACTCTGTTGAAATGTTGATGAATGTCTCTGATTGAATGTAAAACTTCAACCTGGAAATTTACATGTGTGTGGCTCTAACCTTTGACTGGAGGGAAGTTCAATAAAGACAAAAGTGAGGGTGAAGCACAAAATAATGATAATAAAAAAAAGATTCTGAGAACGATATTTAGATTTTTTTTTCTTTATTATTACACTTTCACAGTTGAAATGGGACAGGTTCATATGCTCAGTTTGCTGCTCATAGTGCATGACATTTTTTTCCCCAAAGGAATTAAATAATGCAAATTCATAAATTTAAAGATAATACACAATGATTGAAAACAGGAAACAAGAAAAACAAACAGACAAACAAAAACAAAACAAAATTGTATTTTTTAGATATTTAGATTTTATTCAGTTTTCAATTTCAGTTTGTTTTGAGTTTTTTTAGTCTGGACAAATTTCAGCTTCTTTAAAGGGACAACAAGGAGTTTGTATTTGGTTCTTAAAGAGTCTCATATTAATGTGGATGAAACTACGTTACCCACTTGTTAATGGATCCATTTTCAATAAATATATCATTTTGTCTTTATCGTTATTTTATTATTATTTAGTGATCGATTCCCCCAGCATTTCCTACTTTCGGTTTCCTGGACACTGCCCGGCGGGTCATGGGAATAACGCCACCGAATCACAGTTTATGGTCGGAACTACTGATCGTCTTCCAACCTCCGACTTTCGTTCTTGATCAATGAAAACATTTTTGGCAAATATTTTGGCTTTCGTCCATCTTGTACCGGTCCAAAAATTTCTCATGGGAAATGTACTGTAGTGTGAAAACACTTTGCTTTCAGAAACTCCTCGTTGTCCCTTTAAGTGTCAGTTGTTCTGATCATTAACTACACAGTGTGTAACTATCAATAAACCATACACATACACAAAAAGAGAAAACTTGGACATTATGAAGCAGCTGGGATGTTTGAATGTAAAATCTGTGACTTTCACCAGTCCATAAATATACCATGATAATATATTATAATATAATTTATTCATATACGGTGACACAGAACAACCTTAACGTGATAAATGTGAATAATGAGCTGTTGAATCCTCGTCCTCTCCGTTTGCCTGGTTATAAAACACATGCATTATATCATAACAAATTAAAATCCACCTCAAACAAACAGTAAATGTTACTAATGAACCTGTTCTATCACTTTTTAATGTAAATGCATTGCTATAAATATTTGCAATTCATTTCTAACTCATGTTGTAAACAAACTGTTGAAGCCGACATGCAGTACCGTCACTCTCCACCAGGTGGTTTTTACTGTAATCTGATCAGTATTTCCCGCTGACTCTGCTTCACTCAAATCGTTGATAGGAAAATAAAGTTTCGTTTTTTATGTTGAGAATATTTTTTGCGTTGTCTTGGAAAAACCATTAAAAAAAATGTTATAAAACGTATGAATGTTTGGCTGCTTCGGGCTTCCGTACAATTTCTTTTCTTGTTGTTGTTCTCACTCTCAGGTTTTGTCCTTTCTGAACTTCCAGCTTCGTCAGTTTGCTGCTCTGTGTAGAAAAAAACAGGATTTTAGTCTTTGCCCGTGTGAAATCAGATCAGTAACAGAAAAAATAAAAAATGAAAAAACTGAATGTGTAAACTGAACTGAAGTCAGAGGACGAGTTTGAGAATCGTGTGTGTGATGTTTGTTCCTGAGCTCGTCGGTCTTCCTTCATCCGGCCCGATGTCTCCCAGTCACGCTCGGCTGCTGCAGCGCTAATCACATCTGAGCTAAAACACACACACATGCACACACACATACACACACACACACAGAGAGAGAGAGAAGATGTGTGATTACACAGTGAGAATCAAATAACGGCCCCGAACACACACAACCTTTCCCAGCAGCTGTTTGTGACTCTGCAGGACGCTCGGTTTTCTTTTTGTCTCTGATGTTCCCTGAACGCCTCATCTTAACCTGGAGACAAAAACACACACTTCACATTTTCATTCTCCTGCAGCACAACAACAAGAAGCATCCAAACCGTCCGTCAGTCAGAGGGTGATGATGATGATGATGATGATGATGATGATGATGATGTTTCATCTGTTGCTTCATGACTGGAATATTGATTTTTAATTTCTGTCTGAAATAAACCTTCACTTCTCCTGCAGCCTCCTGTGTTAGAGTGTGTGTGTGTGTGTGTGTGTGTGTGTGTGTGTGTGTGTGTGTGTGTGTGTGTGTGTGTGTGTGTGTGTGTGTGTGTGTGTGTGTGTGTGTGTGTGTGTGTGTGTGTGTGTGTGTGTGTGTGTGTGTGTGTGTGTGTCGTCTGTGAACACATCACAGCTGTCAGGTGACGAAATCTCACTCTGAGGGAAGAAATGACGAAGAAAAAGTTTGAATTTCAGTGAAAACATTTGGTGAATTACAAAACTTTGACTTTTATTAATATTACTGTTATTATTATTATTATTATTATTATTATTATTATTATTAGCTACAGCTTCCATGTTAAAGGACAATTACGGGCAAATTCATTGTATTTTCCTAACATTTCCTTCATTCTTTTAGACCTAAAATGTTAGGAAAATACAGCCCCGAGTTAAATTTGCCCGGAATTGTCCTTTAACCTCAGGGGTCAGAGGTCAGAGGGGTCAATCGGCCAATAAGAAACTTGACATCAAAATAATAATAATATAATAATAATAAAACAGCTAGTTGAGTCGATGTTTCAGTTAGTTAGCGCTGTGACAGCTCTGCTGAGTTTCGGTGGTTACCTACGGTCACGCTGCCACTGAACGTAAAAAAATGGCGATGCAACATGGCCGCCTCGGTTCGGTGCGTCGCCCACTTATGTATTTGTAACGACTTGTAACAACTCATTCTAAGGTACCAGAAAGCTTTCATTTGTATGCGGCTGTGATTCCACTTCAGTGAAATACGTATTTATGAAAGACAGATTTGATTTATGCTAATAAAAAGACAAATAAGTTACATACTGGGGCTTTAATATTTACTTTATATCTATATATACAGTATATAATAGATTTGTATGTATTATTATATATTCAGAATAGAATTGTGACAAAAGCAAACAGCAGAGGGTTAATGAGCTGCTGTTTACCCCCAGTGCTAAGAGAACTGCCCCTGCTGTGACCTCTGGTGACCCCGGCAGCGTGGCGACACCTCAAAACATGAGTCAGCAAAAACCAACCAACCAGCCCAGAGTCGTCTGAGCCCGTTCAGATAAACCCAGAGCCGGTCGGACGCCACAGTCAGATCAGACGGTGATAAGGATGGTTTTTTTTGTGTGTTTGTTGTTGTTGGTTTTTTGTTTTTTTTTTGTGAGAAGGATCAGATGGAGCCTCCAGATCCTCTCAGTATTTTTAGTCTCGGCAGCGAAGCCAGAAGGTGTTGGATTACGCAACGTGGGCACATGCTGCCTGCCACCCTCACTGATGGCAGTTTGTCATCTTACATCAGCGCTCCGTCCGGACCATGATGCATTGCAGCGCAGACACACTCTCTTCACTTCACTCTGAGGTGGAGACGTGTGGCGGCCATGACGCCCAGACACGTGTTCACACTGAAGCTCATGAGGATACATTTATGTAATTAAAGTTTACACATGTTTTTATCGATCTGAGTCAAACTAAACTTTATCATGTTTTAAAGACGACTCACTTGAGATTTTATTTTACTTTACTTTTGCTAAATAACGTTGATATTTAACCTTTTTTCCATCTTAAACACGTGATTTTATCTGAGTAAGAGATGTTTTTTCTCCTGAAGCTGAAATAAAGTTATGATTTTTTTTAATAAAGTTTATTTCTGGTGGAATAATTAAATGAAATATTACGTTTTTAATTGAATTAATTCAAAATGTTTATTTCAAATATAAATATAAACAATAAATAACAATTAAAACAATCATAAAAAATAGTAAAAAGAAGAAAACAAAACAACATCAAAGCTGGTCTAAGGGGTCAAAGGTCAAGCAGAGAGATTAAAGGTAACTAACTATTTATAACTCATATCCTCATATATTTCATTACATATTCTTTCTTTTTCTCACATATCATAGTACAAGGACACTGTTTTAATATTATTCATATTCATCGTATAATTGTATAATTATCTGTATTTGTTCATCAAATTCATATTCTCTATTCTTTACTAAAATGGGGGAGATGTAACTAAACTAATTTACCCTTCAACTCATTTCAGTAAAGTTTCTGGTTCTGATTCTGGCTCCACAAACAGGAAGTGAAGAGGAGCAGCTGAGGTTCTGCAGTGAGACCACAGCCTCCTCTGCTGGTGGACAAACTCATGTAAAAACAGTGACATCATCAGTTAATATTACTATTATTTTTAATATTTATCTCAATTATTAACATCAGTAGAGTTATAATGATCTTATTAAAGTTAGATACTTGTTTTTCTTTTCCCCCTTTCTCTTTGTCTCCTGTAGCTTCTCCTCTTCTGACATGTTGAATAAGCAGCATCAGAGAACAGGAAGAACAGATGAGTAAAGACAGGAAGAGAGGAAACAAAACAAGAACAGAAAAGGTGACAGAAAGAGAGAAACTGAAGAAAACACAAAGAAAAAAGAGGAGGAAAAATAGAAATGTCTAAAAAAAAAAGGAGGGAGGAAGCTGAAAAAGAAACCAAAGGTAGAAAACAGAGGGATGAAGGAGGAGGAGGAGATGTCTGCAGGTGTCGGACTGAACCACTAGGTGGCAGCACACGACTCTGTGAACTGAACTGAGATCAGCTGCAGCAGCAAAACACACTGGCTGCTTTGTCTGCTGCATCAGACACACAGACACACACACACACACACACACACACACACACACACACACACACACACACACACACACACACACACACACACACACACACACTTATTCTGCTCAGCGCCTCAGTGAATGGAGCGAAGGTTCACAGAGTTTCAGCTGAAAACATCTTCATCACGAGGAAACTCCTGAATCCTCTGCTCCAATAAAACTAAACCACACATCAAGACACACAAGGCAACAACATACAGTAACACAATGCAATGACACAACACAACACAACAACATAACATAACACAATGCAATGACACAACACAACACAGTGACACGACACAGCATGACAATACATCAAAACAACATAAGACAACACCATGTCACAACACAACAACATGATATGACACAACACAATGACATAACAACGACACGACGACATTACAACACACCACAGCAACACAATACAACACAATGACACAACACAACACAACAGGAGACAACAAGACACAATGACATGACAAGAAACAACAACACAACACAAAAAAGGACGACACAACACAATGACATGAACCCCCCCCCCCCCCCCACACACACACACACACACACACACACAGACAGACAGACACACACACATTACCATCATAAGTATCATACACACTAAAAACAGTTGGGTTAAAAAATAACCCAATTTTAACCCAACTGCTGGTTCAAATAAAGACCCAACAGGTTAGGTTATTGTTTTTTGACCCAACTTTTGGGTTGAATATTCAATCCAAGAGTTGGGTTATGCTAACTACAACGATGGGTTATTTTTAACCCAACTATTGGGTCGTGTATAAAGCGCTTGCTCGACCCAGTATTCATGGGTTGCAGTGACGTCACGTCGAAGGGACCGCCGCCATATTTGTGTCCGATTTGACAGGTCTCCTCATATGACAGCATCAAACCGCAGGATGGAAATGTCAGTTTCTTGACAAAATGACAGGGTTTCATACATCCTGTCTGGGTTTATATCTCTATAACAACAGACAAACTCTATATTATCCCACTTTTACACAGTTTATGAATTAATTAATTAATTTGAGACGTAATGTTGATCAAAGTCCTTAGTCCGGTCACTTCTCCGCTGTTTGCTCCTCCCCCTCCTCTCGGTCGACTCCTGTGTAGTTGTTTTCAACGAGCTTTTGATAATCAATCAGTAGATTGACGAATTATCATGTAAATGTTACGATGTGCGCATTTATGTAGACCTGTCTGTCATAAGAGATGACGGTCACGGGACGCGTTTGTGTCACGGACTCGCGGTGGCACAGACACAGCTGGTCACAGCTGTGACACTGCGCTGGCCCGTCCACTCTGATCGCAGGTTTGGTTCCAGCAGCGGTGAGGGAGGCAGAGAGCCTCCACTCTCCCTCTAACCAGCTACAAGTCATTTCTCTAACATCACAATTAGTCTGAAGCTGGTAAAAATGAAACACAAGGTAAAAATCCTTGATAGTTCTTCTGCCCTGCTCCGCTGATCAGAGCGGCGTCCCTAGCAACGGCCCGTTTTACTTAGCAACGGTCTGTTATACAGAAATAAAAGACCCTAAATGCAGAATCAGTGAGGAATTAATAAGAAAGTAATCAAAATGCAGAATTCAATATATCCATGTTATTAAAAAAAAAAGTGAATCCCCTCTCTTTGTGAGACTTGTCACAGCCCATGCTGCCACAGACTGCCTGCAGTCAACTATTTATTCCGTCTATAACTTTACGTCTTTTGGGATGGAATAAAACTGCAGTCCGGGGTTTTTTTTGGCGACTGCTATCACAGTCAACAGCACAATAATCCTGGCATCTTTCAAATAACGTCAATTTTCGGTCTCTTGCTGATTTCCTCCTACTACTCCACTTGTTCTGGTAACGTGACATGCAGTAATCTGTGCCCAGATTGCCCTGATTCGGACACAAATATGGCGGCGCAGAAACACAGTGACGTCATGTGAATCTAATGAATATTCACAGGTAGCTGTGGTGGCGGGCGGAGACACACAGAATTGCCCAACCCTTAACCCAACAAATGGGTTACTCACTGAAAAATAACCCAATTACTTGAACAACCCTGGAATTGGGTTAAATTCATAGCCCTATAACCCTGAAAATGGGTTGCACTCTGGAAAAATAACCCAAAAATTTAACTCAACACCAATAACTCAGAAATTGGGTTACAGAGATAACCCAACATTTTTTAGTGTGTAGTGAATAAATAGTCAACATGAAACAATGTAAAATATTCAACCGTTGTGTGAATCAGCGACACAAAACTGAACCAGACATGAAGTCATTACCAGTGAAAATACTGACATCTAACCATCTAGCTCCTATCCCGGTGCATTCTGGGAAATGTGTCCTGGTTTGAAGGGCCTGTGTTTGGATCAGATTTACAGAGTGTAAAGATGAAACGCTATCTGTTCTCCACCACGCCGCTGCAGCCTTTAAAGCTAAAAGTGAGGTTTTATAGAGGAGTTAGTGGAAAAACCGAGCAGCAGACGGAGCTCAGACTCAGATCGGAGTCGCATGTGATGCTGCAGATCATCAGATCGTCAGCGCTGCAGCGTGAGCGCACGCTGCGGTTCGACCGTTGGTGTTTTTGCTGCTGCACCTGCAGATCATGAGACGGGCCGATAACAGAGCGGCTGTCTCTGCCCCCAACACTGGGCCGTTTGTGGTGCAGCAGCCGCAGGCCGCTCGATCCAGCCGGAGCCCAAAATCATCCCGACCCCCCCATCCCCCACCCCCCGTCTTGGCAGTGGAAACAAGACGGTCACGGACAAAAAGAGGGGGAAATCATCCATTATATAGTTTGTATTGAGTTTTTAAAAAAGTTTTTAACAGAGTCGTAAACTTCAAAACGCTGTGTATGTTGAGTTTGTTCGGACTGAGACTCCTCAGTGAGGATGAGGACGGAGGCTCTTCCTCAGGCAGGAGGACCATAAAACTATGTAACTGAGTCTCTGGGCTCCACGATTTTATATTTGAGTCAAGTGACTCTGAAGTTTGAACAATCAGTCCAGTAATTAATTTGGAGCCACGGTTACAGATCTACAACACTGTAGATTGAATTTCACTTCACGTCACAAACTCAAATCTAATTATCTCCAACAACAAACCAGAGCAGCTCCAGGTTCAGTCTAATTACCTCTGCTGTTAATCATGTCCTTCTGTCTGCTGTTTGTTCTTTGTTTTTATCAATAATTCTATTCTATTGGTGTTTCTTCTTCCTCGTCTGAACATCACAATCAGTTCATTCAAATTTAATATATTATGTTGGTGTCTGTGTTGTGTTACAGTTTCCAAGTAAAAGTCCAAAAAGAGACAATAATTTAAAGTTGCATCATTTATCAACTCAACACTTCGGTGTGTTGGAACAATGTTATTCTGCATCAGCTCTGTTAAACAGGAGAAAACTATTCAGCCATTTTGAAAACATATTGATTGTTTCAGACGTTTGAACAGAGGAACTTCATGTTTAATCCTGATCAGTCTGAACACAAAGCTCTCTGCTGAACTGGCTGTTTGATTGGTTGGTTAGTTAGTCAGTTGGTTGGCTGTTTGATTGGCGGGTTGGCTCTTTGGCTGGTTGGTTGGCTGTTTGATTGGCGGGTTGGCTCTTTGGCTGGTTGGTTGGTTGATTGGTTGGTTGGCTGTTTGATTGGCGGGTTGGCTCTTTGGCTGGTTGGTTGGTTGATTGGTTGGTTGGCTGTTTGATTGGCGGATTGGTTCTTTGGCTGGCTGGTTGGTTGATTGGTTGGTTGGCTGTTTGATTGGCGGATTGGTTCTTTGGCTGGTTGGTTGATTGGTTGGTTGGTTGTTTGATTGGCGGGTTGGCTCTTTGGCTGGTCTCTGGTTGGTTGGTTGGTTGGTTGGTTGGTTGGTTGGTTGGTTGGTTGGCCGGTTGGTTGGCTGTTTGATTGGTTGGTTGGCTGTTTTATTGGCGGATTGGTTCTTTGGCTGACTGGTTGGATGTTTGATTGGCGGGTTGGCTCTTTGGTTGGTTGGATGGCTGTTTGATTGGCGGGTTGGCTCTCTGGTTGGTTGGTTGGTTGGTTGGTTGGTTGGTTGGTTGGTTGGTTGGTTGGTTGGTTGATTGATTGACTGGCTGGCTGTTTGATTGACTGGCTGGCTGTTTGATTGGCGGATTGGTTCTTTGGCTGGCTGGTTGGTTGATTGGTTGGTTGGCTGTTTGATTGGCGGGTTGGCTCTTTGGCTGGTCTCTGGTTGGTTGGTTGGTTGGTTGGTTGGTTGGTTGGTTGGCTGGCAGGCTGGCTGTTTGATTGGCAGGTTGGCTGTTTGATTAAGGCAAGGCAATTTTATTTGTATAGCCCGTTTTTACAAACAGTTTGTCTCAAAGGGCTTTACATGGCATCGTAACAACATCCTCTGTCCTTAGACCCTCACATGGACTGAGGAAAAACTCAAAGGAAGGAAAGGAAGGATCCCTCACCCAGGATGGACAGATGTGCAATAGATGTTGTATACAGACAAGAAAACGGTTTATAACACAGAATGTGGGTTACGTTAAGGGCTGATGAAGTCAGCTTCTGGTGGGAGAGCAGGCCAGCTTAATGGGATGACTGGATGGCAGACTGGATCGGCAGGTTGGCTGTTTGATTGGTTGGTTGGCTAATTTAAAGTTGCATCATTTATCAACTCAACACTTTGGTGTGTTGGAACAATGTTATTCTGCATCAGCTCTATTACAGAGAAAACTATTCAGCCATTTTGAAAACATATTGATTGTTTCAGACTGTTTGGTTGGCAGGTTGGCTCTTTGGTTGGTTGGTTGTTTGGGTGATAGTGTAACGGGTGTGAGTTGTAAGTTGTGAATAAAGAATAAGGATAAAAACTGAATAAATGTGGTCTCTTCTGGGGAGCCACTGGCCACAAACAAGCACGGGCTGTAGTTACAATGGAAGATATTTATTAAAACAGGGCTATATTAGAAGCAAGCTGAGACTACGATAAAAACACAATAAAAAGGAGTCCATGGAGTCTCTATGACGAGAGGGAGCAGGTGGTGGCAGAGCGCAGTCCAGTTACGATTCAACTCCAAGCTCGTGTCCTCTCCTCTTCAGGTGCGTGGGCCCAGTCCCGGCGTCACCTCCAACTATCATGTAGTACAGAGAATAACCAGTCAACACTCTGGGTAAAAAACCGGAGAAACCCCTTTTGAAAATAATAAACTAAATCAACATGTAGCCATAATTAAATAAATCAAAGTCAAACCAAAACAATGGGCTACATGGAAAGTAAAGTCCAAAACAAACAATCATAAACAAAATCAAGGGGTTTCTCTGTCTTCCCGTCTGTAGGCTATAACAAGTGATGAGGGGAGTGGAATAAAAGCGGTACTTAGCTCGGAGGAGGGGCAAAGCTCACTTGTACCCCTCCACGTTTCCCGCGTTGCGTCTCCCCTGTATCCTGCAGCCGACCAGTGCCGTCTGTGGCTCGCTCCGCCGCTGCGTTCTCTGTCGTCCGGCCGTAGGCTGGATCCCGCTCTCTTTCCGTCGTCCTGCTCCGTGAGTCGCGTCGCGCTCTTTGTCTGCTCCTGTCCCGTCTCGTCTCTGCCGTGTTCTTCCCGTCGCTCCCCTTTCACCTGTCCAGACCCCGCCTCCTCTGTTCCTCCGCCAACCGCACACCAGCAGTCTCCCGGACCTCTTCCGGGGCAGTCCTGACGCCAAAAGCCTGTGAAGACAAATCAACAAACAGCGCCCCCCACTGGTCCCACACATGGGCATAGTCACCCTGTGACACTCCCCCCATCTTAAACAGTTCTAGTCCCCTAGAACGACTCAATTTTGATACCTTGCAGGCATACGTCTATGTTCCCTCTGAGATCTTCTTAATGCGGGTCTCTCTGCTTCTTGGGCAGCACCGACAGGGTTTAAAGGGAGGGGGAGTACAAATCCCCAAAGGGGCCTGTCTTCATGGGAACCTTGGGTCCTGGGTTCTGCATTTTCCTCTGTTCTTGGAACTAATGCAGGGAGGCAGGGGCGTAGACTGTTCCGGTGGAGGACACGTTCTGGGCCGGCCTTGCCTTCAGGCCGTACTGTGTAGACTGGGCGGTCGGGGTAGGGTCGTGTTACTACTACATGGGGTTGGTTTTCCCACCTGTCACTCAGTTTTCCTTTTCCTCGTCTCCTCTGGTCTAAGACCAAGACACGCTCTCCTGGGAGCAATGGGGCATCTTGAGCAGTCCTATCATAAAGTCTCTTGTTCTTTGCAGCTGCTTTGTGAAGGTGGGCTGTGACCTTGTTGTAGGCATAATGAAGTTGTGTGTGATGCCTCTCCACCCATTCCGCTGTGGTGACTGTGTTAGTTGGGCCCGGTGCTCCTGTTATCATGTCTATCGGGGTTCTGAAGTGACGGCCAAACATGAGGAAAGACGGGGCGTAGCTGGTGGAGCTATGGATGGTATTGTTGTAAGATTGAATCAGACCCGGCAAATATTCCACCCAATTACTGTGCTGTTCTGCTTCTAGGGTCCCTAGTAGCGACAGGAGCGTTTGGTTGAAACGCTCACAAGCCCCATTTCCCTGAGGGTGATAGGGAGTTGTGTGGGTTTTGTGGCAACCATACACTTGACACAACTCTTTCACCAGTTTAGACTCAAAATTAGGGCCTTGGTCTGAATGGAAAGTCTCAGGGCAGCCAAAGGGCTGTATCACATGTGTCCACAAAGCACGGGCTGTAGTCAGTGCAGTCTGATCAGGGGTTGGAATTGCCCATGCATATTTGGTGAATAAATCAGTAATAACAAGGATGTTCTGGTATCTATCTGTGGGGCGACTGAGTGTAAGGAAGTCCATGGCAACGATATGCATGGGGGCTTTTGGGGTTAAAGGGACGAGGGGGGCTCTAACATTGGCTCTAGCTTTATGAAGAGTGCAGCGGGGACAGTTTTGTGTGTAATGTTGTACAACCTGTTCCATCTGGGGCCAATAGAAGTTCCTCCGCAGTAGTGACAGCATACGTTCCGTTCCTGGGTGTCCTGCTTGTTTATGACATGTGTCCAGTAGGGTCTGGATCTTGGACTCCGGGACTAGCACCTGTTTCAAAGTCTCGAGAGTTGATGGATCATGAATCTTCCTACACACAACTCCTTCAAACAGCGCCAAGCGCCTCCACTGACTCAATAGTTTCTTTACAGGTTGTGTGAGAAGCAGTCTTTGTGCTGTGGCAGGTAACTCACCCTGTTCCAAATAGTCACCAATCTGACGGAGAGTGGGGTCGTCTCTTTGTGCTGTCCTCCAGCGATCAGGATCCCACCCCCAGCTTGTAAAGCAGTCCTCCTCTCTGCTTGGGGCTTGTACCACTCTCACCTGCAGGTTCTCTTCACACCCATTATGAGTTTCCGTTGGACCTGGCGGGGCAGTTGAAAGTCTAGACAAGGCATCAGCATTAGTATGATCCCTCCCAGGACGATGTTTAATAGTGTAATCAAAATTGGCAAGCTGAGCGACCCACCTTTGTTCTACAGCCCCCAATTTTGCTGTCTGTAGATGTACCAGTGGGTTATTATCTGTCACAACAGTCACTTTAGCACCCCACAAGTAATCTTTAAATTTGTCCCCCATTGCCCACTTCAGTGCTAACAACTCAAGTTTAAAAGAGCTATAGTTAGCGTCATTACGTTCTGTTGGGTGGAGGCTTCGACTAGCATATGCAATGACTCTTTCCATCCCCTCTTGTTCTTGTGCCAAAACAGCACCCAACCCAAGGTTGCTGGCATCTGTGTAGAGGATAAATGGCTGGGTGTAGTCTGCATAAGCTAAAATGGGGGATTGCAAAAGTTCTTGTTTTAGCTGTTTGAAAGCCATTTCACAGTCCTCAGTCCAATGGATTGAATGGGATTGTCGCCCCCTGCCCCGGCCTGTTCCCCTCAGCAGTTCGTTTAGTGGCTTGGCAATCTTTGAGAAATCTTTAATAAAACGTCTATAATAGCCAACAAATCCCAAGAATGATCTCACCTGTTTGATGGTGGCAGGGGTAGCCCAGTTCTGGACTGCTGCGGTCTTCTCTGGGTCAGGCGCAACTCCCTGGCTGCAAACTTGGTGGCCTAGGAACTTGACTTCTTTTTGGAATAGTTGACACTTGCTGGGGCGGAGTTTGAGGCCGTAGCGACTGAGAGCCCTGAAGACCTCCTCTAGATGTTTCAGGTGAGCTGGAAAGTCTTTAGAGTACACAATTACATCGTCCAAATACACAAGGGCGGATTCAGTCAAGTGGTCACCTAGGCAGCGTTGCATGAGTCTCTGGAAAGTAGCGGGGGCATTGCAAAGGCCAAACGGCATCCTCTCAAACTCAAAAAGTCCAAAAGGGGTGGTGAATGCTGTTTTCTCTCTGTCATTATCTTCGACTTCGACTTGCCAATACCCACTGGCTAGGTCAAGAGTTGAGTACCATTCAGCTTGTGTGAGGCTGGTAAGAGAGTCTTCAATGCGGGGGAGGGGGAAGGCATCTTTGTGTGTTATGTTGTTGAGTTTGCGGTAGTCTACACAAAAGCGCCATGCTCCGCACTTTTTCTGCACTAGTACTATTGGGGCAGCCCAGGGACTACTACTCTCTCGCACCACACCTGCTGTGAGCATGCCTTGTAGCAACCCCCGAATCTCTTTGTAGAGTGTAGGTGGTATAGGCCTATACCTCTCCTTAATAGGTTCTGCATTACCTGTGGGGATCCTATGCTTCACTACATTAGTGCGGCCATAGTCCTCCTCATGTTTAGAAAAGACATGGTCCCACTTTTGGATTAGCTGATCCAACTGAAGCTGTTGTTCTGCAGTCAAACAATCACTCTTAAGAGATGGGGACTCAGTGTTTTCTACCTTAGCTTGCGTGACCTCATCTTCAACATTTACAAGGTTAACTTCAAGAATTCCTGGACACACTTCGATGAGGGATACTTCTGTATCTGTCCTAACCTGTTCGGGGTGTACAGAGCAGACATTAGCCACTTTCTGAAATTTGTGTAGGACTGTGGGAAATGGGTTGATGTTTCTTACCCTAATAGGGAACCTACCCTTCCTTAGAGTAACTAAAGTCCTTGCTACCTCAATGCCCTCTGCTCCCTCTAAGGGTTCTACCAATGCACACTGTCGTCTGTAGGGATGGGATGGCACTTTTGCCCACAACATCACTTCACTTTGTGCAGGGATCGTTATGCGAGAACGATAGGCCAATCGAGCAGTACCCTGCCAATTTTCTCTGGTCGAGGCAGCTTGGACACGTTGACAATCAACAAAAACCTCATTCCAACTTTTCTCTAAAGAAGTGTAGTTAGTTTGGTGTGAGTTTGGGTGTTGTCTATTAAAAAGTTCTTCCCAACAGTCGCCAATCACATTCATGCCTAAAATGGCCTTTTTGTCACCAATGAAGGAATCTTGAACTACAACTACACCGCGGGCTGGGACTTGGACTCCCCCAACCTGAAAGTCTGCAACAATGTAACCGGTGTAGGGAATGCTTAATCCGTTTGCTGCCCTGAGTTTGAGCCAGGACAGTGCTCCTCTCTGTTTTTTACCTTTAAAGAGTTTATCACATAAGCTCTCACTGAAGAGGGTAACTTGGGACCCCGTATCAACTAAACATTGTACGTCTACATCATCTACTTTAACAGTCACTTGTGGGCAGATTCCCGAGATTTTAACATCATGATTGGAAGGGTCAGCTTTGGGGGATCCGGATACCTGACCCACGGCGGCCGGAGAAGCTAAAAACCCCGAGAAGTAGGTCTAGATGAGCAATTGCGGCTGAAATGCCCAGGTTCATTGCAGTAATTACAAATCGGACGCCCTTGGGAGTCCCATCTATATTTTGAAGGGCCAGCTACAGCTCTAGCTCTGTACCCATCCCGGTTAGGATTGGGTGTGTGTGTGTCAGAGTGTGGAAGTGGTGGTGTGTGTATGGTCGGTTTGACATTGTCTTTGAGTTCTGCCAAAATTGTCTTTGTCATCTCTGACATGTGTTCTTTTACCTCTTGGAGGATCTCGTTCCGCAGCTCTTGCTTCCAGTCCACTGTAGGGGATGAAGTGTGGGGTACCTGTTTGTGTACTGCTAAGCAGGTGGTCGGCAGCCATTGTTCGTCCCGTTCCTCCTCCAGTGCCATTGCCTCCATTTTTACTTCATCAAAGGAGAGTCTCGGCTTCTTCCTCACTTGACGGCGTAGCTCTTGTCGAATGGGGCCTTCTCTCAACCCCATGATAAACTGATCCCTCAACAGAATATCTCCTTCCCCAAGGCCGACATCTTCCCTCTGCCTCAGTCTGGAGAAAAGTTCTCTCAAACGTAGGGAGAATGATCTCAGGGTCTGTTGAGGTTCTTGCCTACAGTTAAAAAACTGTGTGCGGAGGGTGGAGACATGAGTGTTATCACCATACAACACAGTCAATACATCAAATATCTTCCTTGGTGTGTCTCTACATGCCCTCTCTAGAGTCAGAATTTCTCTTCTTGCTTCTCCATCTAACAAGCCCAGTATAAAATCTGCTTTCTGTGAGTCACTGATGGGCTGTAAATTTACCATAGTCTCCACTTGTTGTCTCCATTGTCCTAATTTAACTTCTGAGCCTTCACCATTAAACTTTTGTATCCAAGGGCCCCCCATAAAAAACGGCATCATCATATGAGGCCCTGCGGCCTGTGCTTCACCCTGCATGCTGGATGGGCCAGCTACTCAACCCAGAAGAGATCCTGCCAACAACGCCAAATTGTAACGGGTGTGAGTTGTAAGTTGTGAATAAAGAATAAGGATAAAAACTGAATAAATGTGGTCTCTTCTGGGGAGCCACTGGCCACAAACAAGCACGGGCTGTAGTTACAATGGAAGATATTTATTAAAACAGGGCTATATTAGAAGCAAGCTGAGACTACGATAAAAACACAATAAAAAGGAGTCCATGGAGTCTCTATGACGAGAGGGAGCAGGTGGTGGCAGAGCGCAGTCCAGTTACGATTCAACTCCAAGCTCGTGTCCTCTCCTCTTCAGGTGCGTGGGCCCAGTCCCGGCGTCACCTCCAACTATCATGTAGTACAGAGAATAACCAGTCAACACTCTGGGTAAAAAACCGGAGAAACCCCTTTTGAAAATAATAAACTAAATCAACATGTAGCCATAATTAAATAAATCAAAGTCAAACCAAAACAATGGGCTACATGGAAAGTAAAGTCCAAAACAAACAATCATAAACAAAATCAAGGGGTTTCTCTGTCTTCCCGTCTGTAGGCTATAACAAGTGATGAGGGGAGTGGAATAAAAGCGGTACTTAGCTCGGAGGAGGGGCAAAGCTCACTTGTACCCCTCCACGTTTCCCGCGTTGCGTCTCCCCTGTATCCTGCAGCCGACCAGTGCCGTCTGTGGCTCGCTCCGCCGCTGCGTTCTCTGTCGTCCGGCCGTAGGCTGGATCCCGCTCTCTTTCCGTCGTCCTGCTCCGTGAGTCGCGTCGCGCTCTTTGTCTGCTCCTGTCCCGTCTCGTCTCTGCCGTGTTCTTCCCGTCGCTCCCCTTTCACCTGTCCAGACCCCGCCTCCTCTGTTCCTCCGCCAACCGCACACCAGCAGTCTCCCGGACCTCTTCCGGGGCAGTCCTGACGCCAAAAGCCTGTGAAGACAAATCAACAAACAGCGCCCCCCACTGGTCCCACACATGGGCATAGTCACCCTGTGACAATAGCTCTGACCTTTGACCTTTAACACAACTGTTACATCTCTTTACAGCTGCAGAGAAGCAGAGACACTGATATGACTAATATACTGTAACAGCAGGAGATAAAGCTTCAAAGATGTCTGCCTCCCACATAACACACACAGAGCTTATTCTCCATAGCGGTCCACAGTTTACGCTGCTGCTGTTTTCAATGATTAATTAGCTGCTGGTTTCATTATTGATGCTGAGGTTGTGAGCAGCAGCACTGAAGCTGAATAATAGATTGAATCCAACTCTGCTGCTTTAAGGGGGGACAGAGAGAGAGAACAAGGGAGGTAGGAAACAAATTAGGAAGGACATAGGAAAGGAAATTCAAGGAAGAACGTTAGATTCCTGTTCTCTTCTTCTTGTTCCTCAGAATTCTTTGAATATTAAATCTGTAGGTTTGTGTAACTGTGACGTGATTCACTTTGTTTAAATCTCTAGACACGCTTCTTGATTATAGATAAAGGTCAGTTTTCTCTCAACATGATCCGATTAGTTATTTACGGCCTCCGACTCTGAGGTTTTATTATTTTAACTTGTTTTCCACCAACACATTTCAAAGGTAAAGTTATGCTCTAAATAAGAAATTAACTGATTACACAACAGCTCTTCTCCTTTGTTTAAATGTCATAGACACACACTTTCAGTTTATGGACCGACTACATCGCCACACAAATCCCTCTGCCACGCAAACTAGTTCCAGTTCATATCCCTGTTTATTCAGAATGACAGTTTGAACCATTTATGTGGAAATTTGTCATTTTTTCTTGTGAAGTCTTGAGTCACTGTGACCTTTGATACAGTTCATCCTTGATTTCACATGGATGTTTCTGCCAAATGAGAAAAGGATTTCCTGGAGAACATCTCAACAACTCCTAAAATCAAATCAGTTCATCTTTCAGTCCCTGTGAATGGGAGGTGTGAGCTGTGCTCAGTGAACTTTTTTCATCTTAATTATTTATCTTTTAATTCATTTTTTCGTATTTTCCATTTTTATGATTCCAGTTTTTATTTAAATGTACATATTTGATAACCTCCTGCAGTTCTATTATCTGTTTCCATTGGCTCTTAAATCATTCTAATATACAATGTTTTACTGTAAAGCACTTTGAACTACAAACTGTATGGAAGATGCTCTATTAATAAAGTTCATTATTATCATATTTACAATCGTAAACTTGTTTGTAAAGATGAAATGTGTGTGTCACTGATAAATCCAGGAGACATGTAACAGTGTGGACACATTACTCAGAGTTAGATAACTGCTCTTATCTGCACAAAGGATCTTTGTTCTCCTTCAGTAAATGAACCTGTTTTGTATTTTTGTGTATGGTCAGCTCTGGAGGTTAACGGCTGCGATCCTATCTGAACACGAGGCCCGAGGAAACACTCGGAGCGTTAAAGTGGAGGAACAGTTCAGCTCCTTCAACAGTTCCCATCTCATATTTCCAGGAACAGATGAGGGAGGATCTTCATCAACACCGAGTTGAGTCTGACAGAGACGTCTGAGTAACGAGTGATGTGGGCAAATGAAAAGACAATTACCAAGACGATAGAAAATCAGTTTTTGAACAAGACGAGACAAGAAGGTAAAGTTTAAAATGAAGACAAATGTTTAAACTGAATCACACTCACATTTTTTATGTCTTAAACTAATTAAATCCGGGCTAAATGGGATTAAATTCACTCACATGCTAATGTTAGTATTTTTGCTCAAATTAGTTTTCATTATATAATCACCACCTCATGGTTGTATAACTCAGCTGACTCGTCCTGTTTCACTTTACAGAAAGATTTTATGGCCAAACTCTATTTTAAGAAGTCGTGACCTTTGACATTTAGTTTATTCGTCCTTTCTAGGATAATCGTTATAATGTTCCGTAACAAAACAAGGAGCCTCATGACGCATTCCCCCAAAACAGCAAAAACACAAATACATGACACCAGGGGTCTGAAGTCTGAGTCTCACACACTGAGCATGAGACACACACATGTCAATCAATTTACACGCTCACACGCCACACATGACATCTCTCATGCTGAGAAGTGAAAAAAATTGCCGCACATACGTGTACTTAGTAGGCTAAGCTATGGATGGGTAAGGTAAATTGCTCTGTTAAGTCCATCCATACAGCTGTTTTGAATCAGCGACCTATAGGAAAAAGAGGAGAATGTGGCACACTCCGTAGCCTCGGATGCAAAAATATATTTATTCAAGGTTTAAAAACCAACGTTTCGACCAACATAGAGGACTTTGTCAGGGTGAAATTGAATCAGCGACCTAACAATAGTATTTCTTGTGAGGTCTGGGTTTCCACAGTGCTGTAAGCATGCGTCCTATAAATGCACATGAATGCTCCGAATGCGTGCACAGGTTGCAGACACTGACAGACTGACCATAGGGCAATATGGACAAACGCCACCAAGGCCACTTAAAGCAGAAGTAAGCGATCCGGTCGTTTTGGCTAACTTCTTGTCAGCCGATGGAGTTAGCAGCCCCCGCCCTCATCATGGATCTATTGGTCCTCGTCCCTACGTCACCACATTCATGCGCATCCCTTGGCTGCACAGACAGAGAGGACCGCCCCTTTATGCCGTTCTCTCTCCTCATTGGATAAAGGTTGTAGGATACAAGGAAGTATACAAGAAGTTTTCTCCTCGGCTTACAGCAGAGCAGAGGGACTGACAGACCCGTGTTTCAGACCAAACACTCTATATAAGTGATTGCTGTCAGAAGATAGAACTATTTAAGACTTATATTAACACAAATATTCCGCCTACTTCTGCTTTAATGATGCGGCCGCAAAAAAAAAGAATCGCAGGTTGGGGCTGGCCGGCACGCCACGGGTTCAATTCCACCCGGTAGAAAATGCTTTTGAACACAAATGCATTTTTTTTTATCAATGATAATATATCCTATATATACAGTATATATATATAGTCCATGTGTTTTATTTATTTATATTTATTTAGAACACGGCTCTCTTGAATACTCGATTCTGATTGGTCAATCACCAATATTCTGCGGTGTTTATTTCTCGATAGACCACCGCTGAGCGGACCGTTGCTAGGGACTCCATAGCAACGGCCGACTCTGCATGTCCGGTCACGGCCGCTGTTTTGCTGAGCCTCCTCCCGTTCGTGCATTTGAAGCCTTTGATAATCAATCAGTGGATCGATGGATTACCATACACGTTACGATGTGTTTTGTGTAGTCGTACCTGTCATAAACAAGAGATTATGGGGTGCGTTTGTGTCGCGGAGCTACAGAGAGGAGAGGAGCTGTGACACGACAAGTTTACTTTTCAGCCACGATGTGGAAATAAGGAGCCTCCACTCTCCCTGTAACAGGTTACAAGTCGTTTATCTAACATCACAATTAGTCCGAAGCTGTTTAATGACGGTAAAAATGAAACATAAGGTAAATATCCTGCATACTTTCTCTTTTCTGTGCTGCGCTGGTCAGAGTGGCGTCCCTAGCAACGGCATAATTTTACACAAATAAAATATATTTTAATAATTATTTTGTGTTACATTATTGAATGATTTAGTTGTAAGCCGTGTTCTAAGCGGGATAATGTATAGTTGGTCGGTTGTTATGGAGAAATAAACCCCTTCAGGTTGTATGAAACCATACCATACAACCTGTCGGGGTTTATTTCTCCATAACAACCTCCGAACTACCTACCTCCTGCTGAGCCACCAACTCACTGAGATTTGGGGATTTTTGGAATTACATGGCATCTTGGGAAGAATCCCAGATATTTTTCTTTGAAAGTAAAGTTTGGCACACTATAAACAACTTTTCCTGTTTATAGGAACATACTTACTGTTATCACAAACATACAGAATCTTGATTTAATCATTTGGACATATACAGCCAAAATACATTCATTAAGTGTATAGGATAGGTGGCTCAACTTACCCCTGGCCAAATGGACCAACTTACCCCACAGCTACCTTAGCTTGGGTTCATTGCTCCCACAGCTAAAATGGTGCAGTTTCATGCTAGGTTTACTACCTCATGTTGTAGCTCATAGATACCACAACCCATGTATAAAACAAATTTACAATAATCTCTTTTAGTCTAAATACAATTCTCATAAAACTTATGATCGACAAAATTCACTTGCGAGAGTGAAAAAAGATTTTTGGGTCATAAATATTAAACCAATTTACTCACGTGGTTCTAACCTTCACAGACTCCATGAAATGATGCCTGCCTCCCAAATATTTGGTCACATGCTAACTTTTTCCTATAGTTTCCTAGAAACAAGGGGTGGGTCAACTTACCCACTGGCTCATCTTACCCCACTCTCCCCTACCTGAAGATGAACTTCAGTCTGTGACATTAATTATTCTGCTGAATTCTATTTTTGCTTCATGTTCTGGGCAATTTGACTATTTATGTCTTCTGCAACGATGACGGTAAAACAAAAAATGTTTGTGTTTTATTTGGGTTTATTTATATCTGCAGCAGACGAGCAGCTGATGGTTCAGTGTGTTGGTGGAAACAAGGCCTATCTGTTACACTACGCTTACGAACGTCTGAATCTCCCAGGGTCCTTGAAACTCTCAGAGCAGCATCATCACATCACATCCTGATGTGAAAAGTCTGAGCCAGAGAGACGGAGGAGAGAAAACACACAACAGGGAGGGAGTGGTTGTGATTCTTCTGCGACGATGATGTTATTACGACTTTTATTCAAATTAATTCAAAGTGAAAACAGTTTTGTTACCGTTACCGTGGCAGCTGCAGTCTGCCAAAGCCACACAACAGCCTCATCCATCAAGAAGCTGCATGTTGTCTTCTCGTTAGCGCTGAGGCCAGACTCGGTTTGTGTTTAGTTTTTTTTCCAGTTACAGGTCTGAAGTCACTCAGAGCTGGAGGCTGTAATGTTTTCACATCTTCCATCCTACTATCATGGACAAAATGCCTCAACAACACCAATTTCCAAAAGCTCCAAATTCATTACCCAGCCAGGGGTGTGTCTACAGGTGGGATGGGGTGGGCACCACCCAGAGGAATCACTGTTAAAGCTATTTTTTTGTGCGTTCATAGTTTTCTGTATTGCTCATCAAGAAATGTACGACTTTCCTATCTGCCATATTGAAGGAAATGTGTAGAGATGTGAAGTTCATCACACAAATGCTCATCATGAAATCAAAAATTTTACATTTTTGTTGTTGCTCACCCAAAGATAACACCTCTGCTATTTCCAGTGTTTAGTCCAGACGACCTCAGCAGGAAAAACCAAGGGGGGAGTTGTGGGTTCTACAAGTGAAGACCACTTCCGCGTTAAAAAAGCTGCAGTTCATCTCTCTGGGGGTTGGTACCAGAAGTGAGCAACTCTCCATTGACCCCCATGTTAAAATACCTGACTTTACAGCTTAAAAAAACATATTTACAGCCTGGTACATTTTATTTTTTTGGTCTCTATCGATAGTTTCCACCTCCGTGAACACTGTGGGGGGTTGTACCACTGTTTTAGTGTTGTTTAGGCTTAGCCTGACAAGCCAGACTATATCATTAACATGTCTAGTCTGGCAACGAGCGGTAGACCTCGGCTCAATCCAGGGGGCGGGATGAAGACTGTCTTTCAAACTGCCTCTGCACCAATAGGGTAGCGCTACGACCAATCAGAGCAAAGAGCAGGATGACGTTAGCCTGACAAGCCAATTAAAATGTATGTCGTCATGGCGTTAAGCCGCCCAACGACTCTCTAAACAGATAGAGCGCTGTGATTGGTCAACACAAACGGTGTTCGAGACTCAAAAAGTTCCTATGGCTCGTTTCTAGACCCACCGACGGAGCCGCTAGGGTGCGTCTAGATTTCTAGGCTAGTTTAGGCTTCAAATTCGTACAGAAATGGGGGCGTGGTTACGTTGAGTGACAGATTTGCAGACAGTTACCGGCCATTAATTGGTTGCTTCGAGTTCAGTGGGCGGGTTCTCGGCCGACAAACCGCCGCACCTCCCCAAATATGGAAAGTAGACTCCCACTAAAATGCAAGATGGCGCAGTTCAAATGCCCAGTAGTAGAGGCACAAAACAGACTCTCCCCAAACCAATGGCTGCTACGTCCATTCTTTTTACGATCTTTGGGAAAAACACAGTGGGAGTTACAGTATTTGGTAATCATCCAAATACCCTACAGTTCCCACTTGAGTGTTGAATAAAGTCCAAACCTCCTTGGAAAAGACCGACCCCCCACCCCCCCCACCCCTTTCTCCCCTCAGTTTCTCTTAAATTATTCATTATCATCAGTTCCAGATTTTCATTACATTCCAGGAATTAGTTGGTGACGTTGTTGTGTAATTTACTTCATTGCTGTGTCCATTCATCCCTTGTTTGGTCGGACCCAAATAGCCTGTGAACAGCAGAGCGTGTCCGCCGAGGGCCGTGCCCGCTCCGGCTGGAATTTAAATTTAATACAGCTTCATACCCCGGGTGGTGGTGGTGGTGGTGGTGGTGGTGGGGGGACGGGGCTTTTATTCTGAAGGGCCGTCTGGCAGGTTTAAACCACCTACCCGATTGGCCTGGGGGCGTTAGTTCATCATCAGTTTAGAGTTTAGACAAGCCAAGAGATTGTGACCTGATAATATTGGCGTCAGATGAAAAGGTCTGACAGTGAGTTATCATAGCAATAAAGTTATTTCAATAAAAATCAAATTACAGCGACTGTGAAGTTGTTTCTGAGTCACAGAGAGAGAAACAGGATTATGATCCATCACAGTCAGAGAACAGACACACAGATCAGACTTCTTTAAAGAAAAACATTCAAGCGTCACATTGTTTTTTATCACCAGCGGTTAATGAACTTCTGTTATTTTATATTTATCATCACTGATGATATTATGGGAAGTACTTTATCACTTAGTTAAAAAAAAAAAAACACATAAAATTATTATCATATCATATTATTATTACTGTTCATGAGCAGTTTGTCTGAAACATCTGGATACGTAGGTTTGATACCTACTCACTCACTTCCACCAACACTTGAACTTTCTCAGACAGATTTCATGTGTTTTCTAAAGTTACAGTGAAGTGAAGTGAAAAAACAAAACCAAGATGCAACACATATTAACTTTACACTCAGGGAAATAACTTGGTGTGTGTTCAACGTTTCCTTTGCCATCGTCATTCTGGGAACTGGAAACATCTGGGATGATGTTAGAAATCACAAATCATTAACACGCGCAGTACAGCGTATAGTCGACTGCAGGCCGGAGCGTCTTCAGACTAGGGATGTCAGGATTTCTTGTTTTCACAATTAATCGCGGTATTAAACGCCACAATTAATTAATCGTAATGATTCCTAAATACCGTCACTTTCCGAAAAAGATTATGTTGGAAACATCAAAGTAAAGGTACATGCACAGATGCTGGTCCATTTATCATTAACGTAACACTGAATTGGTAGGAAGTTAAATGTTAGTGTGTCATTTGAATTGTAAAGAAATTAATAAAATAAACTTAAAGGTGTACAGAAATGGCCGTTTGTCCTGTTTGTCGCGCCGAGTTGTCACGAGCTGCAACACGAGTTTACCCGAGTAAGGAAAACGAATTTGATTGGTCGTTATCGAGCGGGCGGGATATTCAAAGCTTGGGGCGAGCCCGAGCTCCGTGTGTGTGTGCGTGTGTCAGACGTTTGAATGACGGATGACGGATCCAATATCAGTGGCTGGTGAATCGTGTACAGGCTGACGTATAATCCGTGCGCCTGCATTATCCAATGCGGAAAAAAAAAATACACTTTCATCCCGGATTTACTCAAAAATAGAATTTTGCACAAAGTTTGACCTACAACGTCTGAAAGATGAGTTATTACATTAATTTTATGATCCAGGGTGGGCTTAAATTCAATTTTCTTTTCTGTACACCTTTAAACATTTGGTATAGATGACAATTAATGACTTAAATATTTCAAACACTTCCCCCTGGCGGATTAATAACTGGTCCTATATTAAGAGATTAGTAATGTAATTATATTTTGACTATATTTAAAGCAGATATCAGTGGAATGTTTTTGTTAATATAAGTCCTAAATAGTCCTATTTTCCGTCAGCAATCACTTACATGAAGTATTTCAGCCTAAACACGAGTCTCTCCGTCACTCTGCTCTGCTGTAACCCGAGGAGAAAATTTTCCTTGTGGGATACAAGTGTTATCCAATGAGGAGAGAGAACGGCATGAAGGGCTGTGTGTGCAGCCAAGGGATGCGCGTGAATGTGGTGACGTAGCACGAGGACCAATTGATGCCTGACAAGGGCGGGGGCTGCTAACTCATGGTGCGTTCAAAGAAACTCGTACTTTGTGTTTTTCCTTCCTGTGAAGTCAGCAGTTCAATCTGGTACGAGTTCACGGGTCGGAAGTTACGCGTGGCCGTTATAGGGAACTTTCACAGACAACAGGATGGTAAAAACACGAGCTACGGGTTACCTGGAACGCTACCAAGTCGTAGTTGTGACTTGAAGCTGTAACTTACGGTTTCAAAAGCCTGCCTTGAACGCAGCATTAGCCGAAACGGCCGTGAAGCTGATATCTGCTTTAATTTTACACATTCATAGTGTTGTGAAATGTATTGATGCATAATAATTGTGATAATCATAACACCGTGATTATTTCTCTGACAATAATCGTACTAAGAAAATCTATAATCATGACATCCCTAGACATTTTAAAACTGGAAAATAACTAAAAATGTTAATCTGTATTATTTCACCTTCATCGCCAACTACAACTCCCCTCCTCTGGCATCACCTCCCATTCCCTCATAGACTCCAAACGGTCCAAAACTCTCTCTGCTTCCCGCCTCCTTACTCCCGTGAACACATCACTCCCGTTCTTCACTCCACTGGCTTCCCGTCAAACAACACATCAATTTCACAACACTCCTCCTCACTTTCAGAGCTCTCCACCACCTCTTTGTCTGTGCTAATATTATCTATGTTACATTCCACCATTGCTTTGTTCACTGTTGTGCTTTCTTGTTTTTACTGTAAGTCGCCGTCATTGTACTGTAAGCATCTTTGGGTCTTTGAAAAGCGCTATACAAATAAAATGTTTATTTAATTATTATTATTTAGGATTGTATATTAAATTGTTATTGTTAACTGGTTTACTGTTTTAATATTCACTCATCACAGTGTTCAAGTCTGTCAGGAGTAAAACAACACTGATGTGTTTCTGCTTCCATGAAATTATTGTTTCCTCTTCGTCAATCTGATTTACTAAGGAAGATTGATTGATTGATTGATTGATTGATTGATTGATTGATTGATTGATTGATTGATTGATTGATTGATTGATTGATTGATTGATTGATTGATTGATTGATTGATTGATAAAGGGGACATATTATGGAAATATCACCTTTTAAAGGCTCTTTAACATATATTTAGGTGTTTGTTTTGTCTTCTGGCCCCAAAATGTGAGAATTGACAAAAGAAATCTGTAATTTTCAGGCTCCCTAGGTTGAAATCCATGTGGTTTTACGAGCTGTTCCCTCAGTTGTCTTTCAGTGATGTAACTAGGATTCAAATTTGCATAATCCCACCCCTACCTGGTACCAGTAGAAGGGGGCGGAGCAAGCAGTGGTTCATTTGCATTTAAAGGGACAGACACTGAAACCAGCCGTTCTGAACAGGGCTGTTTAGAGAGGATGAACAGAGCTGTGATGTTTGATCCTTGTGGTATTTTGACCGAAGCATGTCACAGACATGTCTTTAAGACACCTGGGAACTATTTTAATTTGTGGAAAAGGGGCAGAATATGTCTCCTTTAATGGCTGATTGTGGGATTTGAAACGATGCTCATGTTCATGGTTCGGCTTCTCACAGTCAGAGAGATTCATAAAACAGAACCACATGAACGCACAGCGACATAAAAAAAAACAATAAAGCAAAAAAAGGCCCATGTCTATATTTGTGTTTATGTGTGTGGCCCCCGGGGGCCTCGATGGTCTCCCCAGCAAAAAGAAAGAAAAAAGGGGGGGGGGGGATCATTCATCTTCAGTCTGGTCATCATGGGTTTCAAACTGTTTCTGTAATAAAACGTCTAAATGTCCAAAATCCAATGGTGTCTGTGTGAGCAGCTCTGATCTAAGGAAACACCCATCACACACACTCTCTCTTTCTCTCTCTCTCTCACACACACACAAACACACACACTCTCTCTGTAACCGTAAACCGTAGTGTCGTAAATCAGCGATAGACTCTGACCGGTCCTCAGTCTGCATCCTGGACTGACCCAGGACCAGCGCTCATGTTTCTTCTGTCCCACTGATAAAACTCCTCCAACTCCAATCGTTTACACGAGGCAGATAGAAGATGGAACCAGGAAGTGTTTGTTTGTTTTTTCCTGCAGATAAGAGGTGATGTCGTCGAAGGAGAAACCAGCCGTGTGTGTTGAGCGCTCTCAGTCCGTCGGTCTGAACTGTAAATCCAGTGAACGCAGATGTTTGGAATGTTTTTATGACACGTTAACTTTAAAAGTTTCTGCGTTCATGCTTCAGTTTTCCTAAAATGGTTTGTTAGCGTCGTTAACGCGCCTCAGTGAAGCTGGGAGCCGCAGCCAGATGTTGCTGCTGCTGCTGCTGAATGTGAAGAATGCTAACAGGGTCTGACAGGGAAACGGATGGAGACGCTGCTGTAGAACAACACCTCAAACTCCTTCTTCTTCTTCTTCTTCTTCTCCTCAGATGTTGACTCACACACCTGAAGCTGTTCAGATAAATCTCATTTCTTCTAGCCAGAGATGAAAGAACCTGCAGACGAGGAGCTGTGATGAAGTGAGACGGAGCTCATGGCGGTGCAGATATAACACCAGGCCTGGGCCAGATGTTCACAGAGATGTGCAGCACCTGAGCTGTGGTTGAAAAGTGCTTTTTTTAGCTTTAAAAGGTGACAAGGAAACAAACTTCACCGTTTCCTGTCTGATCTCCTCTCAAACCGGACCTTGCGTCCCACAATTCCTTGCTGCATTAACATTTATGTGGACGGAGCAACATAAACATAGAAACAACAGAGCAGCTGTTTGATTAATAACCTCATCATGAAACTAAATAACTAAATCAGCACTGACATGAATTTTTATATTGAATATAATTTATTCTGATCTGTCGCTTGGTTGCTCACGTCTATTTTGATTACTGTTAACTTTAATGATAAAATTATCTGTTTGGACCAAAACTGTCTTGTTTCAGGCTGTAAACATGTTGATATCTGCTGTAAAGTTAAAGGGACATTGTGTAACTTCTCCTGTTACCTATCTATCTATCTATCTATCTATCTATCTATCTATCTATCTATCTATCTATCTATCTATCTATCTATCTATCTATCTATCTATCTATCTATCTATCTATCTATTATTTGGTTCAAAAGTCTGTTTTTCATTAACCAGTAATCCCCCCATCAACAAACTGAAGTGTTCCTTTCAGCTCTGAATGAGCCGTTCATATCATTCATATCTCCATGGAGCGGGTAAGCTTGGTGCTGCTGCCATGTGGTGTCGCCATGTTTTTACATTCAGTGGCAGCGTGACGGTAGGAAACCACGGAAATACGATTGAGTTGCTTGTGATATACAACCACAACGCTAGATGGGAGTAATTCCTACACAATGTACCTTTAAAGGACATTTTAACTCATTGAGTGCCGCGCTCCTTTCCAAAGTTTTAGTCAAGTGTACCGGCAATTTAGACCATTTTTGACTTTTTATGTAGAGCCACAGTGTATTCTATATTATTGCCACCAACACATACTGTGGCTCAATTGAAAGGTTTACCTTAATGCTTCAAGTGGCCACAAACCGTTTGTTTCTACGTGCCTCCGTTCCTGAGAAAAGTCAAGCTAAACATGGCTGGGTTTCACCAAAATCCCTCCTTTTTTTCTAGAAAAGGAGATAGAGCGTCTTTTATGAAAGGTGCGCTGTTTGTGTCTGTCGCTCTTCTGACACTCGCATTTCTGGATCAAAGGGCTCGTATAAGATAAATATATACAACAATTGTTGTTCTATTCACAAAACCACCATCGGGGGCGGGGGGGGCGCCACTAAACAACAATAACACAGACGCACCGTGCCGTGTCAGAGCTTCTCCCCGCGGAGCGTGAGGGTCAGTCGGCCACCGCGGCTCGGGAAGACCGGTCCCGCCGGTGGTCGCGGTCCTTCTGTGGTACGGGTCGGTGATGCCGGTCTGCTTTGGTCCAGAGACCATCAGATTTTACCGCGGGAGGACTTTGGGGAGGACACGGTGTTGCTCCAGATGAAGACCGGGCGGACTGTCGGCTGAGAGCTTCCTGGTTCAGCTCCGAGCAGCTCGAGCAGCTGGAGCAGCAGCGCGGGTGAGAGCAGAGCAGCTGCGCTGCATCTGCATGCAGAACTCGTTTGCAGAAGCCGAGTTATGATAAAAACTTCCAGATCATGAGCTGTCATGTGACTTTGATCGTCATCTATTTCAGTTCTCCTCGTCGTAGAGTCCCCAAATTTACATATAATGTGTATTAAAGTGTCTATTTTCATAATTTAAAAAAAAAGCAAAAAACGTAAAATTACGTTTTCGGCACTCAACGCATGGGAACGAAAAACGAGAAATTACGTGGTTGGCACTCAATGAGTTAACATGGGAGTCTATGGAGACTGGCTCACTGTTGGAGACTCACTCTAGTGGTCAGGAGAGGAACTGCAGCTCTGAACGTTGCTGCTTCATCAATGTTGTGGCTGTTTCAACAAACAGAGGAGGTACACTGATTACATCACTGACTTTTTTTTCTCATTTTATTGACCCTTTGCACGTGACGTCACGTTCCACTCGCAAAATTTGAACGCCATGACGCTGGACGGCAGAAGAACAGTGGACGTCAATTTAAGTAAGGGGTCATGTATAGTTTGGAGTTTGTTATGGAGAAATAAACGTGTTAAATAATTCATTTGGGGGCGGTGCGTGGCGCAGTGGTTAAGGCGGCCGCCCCATGTAGAGGCTACAGTCCTCAACGCAGGCGTCCGCGGTTCGAATCCTGCATGTCATTCCCCCTCTCTGCCTCCCCCCTTCCTGTCTATCTCACTATGTACTATCAAGTAAAGGCAAAAAAGCCCCAAAAATATACTTAAAATAAATAAATAAATAATTCATTTGAAACATAATGTTAAAGGGATAGTTCACCCAAAATTGAAATTTCACTCATTATCTACTCACCCTCATGTGGACTAAGGGCTGGGAGAAGTTTCAGAGTCCTCCGTGGCTTCTCTGAGACGGACATTACATACGAGCAGCATGGAGGTATTTGGATGTTTTTTGGTGTGTCTTTTTGTTACAAAGACAGTTGGTATCCATTTGCAACCGTTATATGGACATGCACTGCTACGCCGAGACCCCCTGTAACTCAGAGAAGCCACGGAGGACTCTGAAACTTCTCCCAGCCCTTAGTCCACATGAGGGTGAGTAGATAGTGAGTGAAATTTCAATTTTGGGTGAACTATCCCTTTAATGAAGGTAAAAATGGAACATAAAGTAAAAATCCTGCATAGTTTCTCTTTTCTGTGCTCCTTGATCAGAGCGACGTCCCTAGAAATGGCCGTAGATCGTATCGACTGATCAATCAGAGAGCAGCATTCAATAGAAATGCTTAGAATATCTACTCATCTGTTGCAATAATTTGTTTGTTTTTTGTTGTTCGCTGTAGAATCTCTCTCGTCTTCTGTATCACTCAACACTTTCTACCGTCCACCATGGCACCGCCTCCCACGTCACATGATAATTGTGACATTCATCAGTTTCAATCTGAGGTTCCTGTCACTTTAAGACTTTGCTTTACTGCTGCCAGTCCTCATGAGTGGCGTAGTGCAGTGTGTGTGTGTGTGTGTGTGTGTGTGTGTTTACATGGATTCCTTTCATTCATTGTAAATTGATCACTAATGTAATCTCCTTCAGAAAGTCCCTCCTCAGCTCCTGTCGCTGAGCCGCCGCCGCCGCCGCCATCATGAAGTCACATGACATCAGGTCACGTCCGCCCGTGCACATGTGAAACCACAACATGAAACCATTCAGGTCCAAACCAGCAGAGAGGTGGTGGAGCAACACGACATCCATCAACCTCCTGTCAGTGAAGACAAATAAATGAAGTCAGTTTTCTGGAGATGAAGTGAAGGATCATGGGAGTTTATCTTCAAAACAAAACAAACAGGTGATTAAAACACTGAATTAAATAGTTTCATATTAAAAACAAACAACAAGAACTAAACAGGATACGAAAGACGTTGTTTAGGTTGAGTGGAGCTGTTTACTGCACTTTAATATTTACTGCAAAATAAGAAACACACAGAGAGAGAGAGAGAGGTGGAGAAGAATGACAGGAAGTGAGACTCATGAGCAGAGAGGGAGTTCAGGAAGTTGACCTGATGCCTCCACAAAAAAAAAAAATGCATGGGAATAAAGTCAGATCAAAGAAACACACAAAAAATGTTTGAACGTTAAACTCATAAAACTGTCCACAAACAAATCTGTGTCGCTTCCCTTTGCACTTCGCCCAAAACATGATCATCATAACCATCAATGATCAATGCAATTCCTTAAAGATTATTGATCGATTATGGGATCAAATAAGGGTCAATAAGATTTTGCACTTGTAGCCACAATGATATTCACATGTATATATAATAAAGTTTTGTAGTTGTAAAAGTATTTGGTAAATTCGTAAAAACGTTTGGTATCTTTGGGAATATTTTGTGCACGTGCAAAAAAAAATAATTGATGGACACACAGATCTCCCAATTAACTTCAAGTGCGACCCTGAGGTTACAAGTTTACAAAACTCAAGTTGAAAGTATGAATTTTGACCCTGTTTTGACGCCTGAGTGAACAGCCAATCAGCACGTTGCCCACCCATGTGCCAACCTACCATCAAATCAAGGAGCAGCAACTTCTGCTGGCTCTAACAACCATGATACAACATGCTAACATCAGTGTACAAGACAAGCGCAAAATCTTATCGACCCTTATTTGATCCCATAATCGATATATATTGTTCATGAGCTACAAACAGGCGGAGTCACAAAAAGACACGCAAAAGTTATCTGAGTGGAGTGAGGAGATGGACGGGGAGCCAGGGCTAGCTGGTTAGCATGCTAATGTTAGCGGAGGTTATGGCGCTTTTCCACTAGTGCATTACGGTACGGCATGGCTCGTTTTTTTGCTTTTCCACTAGTACCTGGTACCTGGTACCTGCTATTTTGAAGTTTGAAGATGAACATCTTACAACATTTCTACAAGACTGGAAGGCTAAGCAGCTGTTGATACTGACATTACTACGACAAAGTATTAGGGTCACATTGAGAAAAAAAAACAAAGACTTCGGCTAAATTTACGAGAATAAAGTCGGAAATTTAAAAGAATAAAGTCGTACATTTCCTACAAGAAAAAAGTCATAACATTACGAGAATAAAGTCGTAAATTTACGTAAATCCTTTGTATTTTACCAATTTTTAGTAGTTTTTAAATCAATGTGATCTCTGTTGGTCTTCTTCCTGTTACGTCTGGAGATAATGATTTGTTTTCCATTGCAGCTATAATGTTGAGATATATTTTACTTTGATTTAAAGCACTTTGTTTACAGATCACAGATTAAAACACAACATTTAATTGATCCTTCACACTGTTTCATTTGTATTTGTAGAGAGTAAAATAAGCCAGAACGTTAAAACTTTCTCAACAGGTTCAAACTCATTTGAACTCGTTGAACTTAGATGGGATGCATCCGGTCGAGCAGCGTCACCTGTATTTAGTCTGGACCCACATGAGTCAGTGTGATGTTGTTGTTGTCATTGTTATTGTTGTTGTTGGTTCACGGTGATGGTTAACGCCGTCTCTGATGTCTGACGTCATGTGATTTATGATTTATTGACGTTGAGGAGAAACGTTCACATTGGCGGCAGATATTTTTTGCAGCGGTGTGTTCTTTGGCAGCGATAGTCATCAGTGTTTACATTGTCTCTATTTCTGGTTATCAGGGTCTCTCACACACACACACACACACACACACACACACTGAGGGATTACATCATGCTGCTATAATAACCTCTGTTTCTGTCCGCTGTAGGTCTGACTGCCACACAAAGTGAGGACATTTATTCTGGTCCTCAGTTCTTCAGCGTTTAGACTCAGTTCGGTGGTTAAAAGAAACCTGAACTCTCTTGGGGTTCATTGGTGTTTTATTGAATCCAGTATTGATCCAGTGACTGAATCTCTTATCAAACTGCAAAAGCCGGTGAACTCCAATCTGTCTGGTGTCATGTAGAAATGCTGTCCTGTCATTGGTTGAATTATATCAATTTGATTCAGAGTTTACTGCAGAGCTGCACTGACGACATGATCAATAATCTAAGTTATTGATTACAAAACAGTAAAATGTTGAACTTCCAATAAAGATTTGTATGACTTGTAATGACACCAAAGTTATCTGGGTGAGTAAATTATTGTATTTTATGCTAGAAATAAGGCCCAGAATGTAAAAAAAAAAAAACGGTAATTATCCTTTAATTGTTATGACAGATGACCACTGATGATGTTAACGAGCTCAGATTATTGATCCGATCGGGACAAACTCTCCTTTGTAGGACATCCCATCCAATCAGCTGATCCTTCCTCTATAAAACCACCAAATAAAGTCAGAGTGAAGCGTCTCTTCACTTTTTTAACAATCTTTGGCAGTAAAGTCCGAGACATGTGGAAGGAGCACATGACCGCTGTTACACAATATTACTTAACATTGACTAACATATATTAATCAAGGCCAGTCATCCACAGCTCATAGAAACTAACGAGGAGAGATAAACGGGTTGATTTGGTTTTGACGGGATCGTAGAGACTCTGGATGTTTTACCAGAAACAGGACCAGTTATATGATCTCAAGTCTGACACTGTCTCCGATGGACGACACTTGGACAGAGACTCGTTTGTCCAGACTGTTAACGTTTTATTAGCAGCTAATTTGAGACCAAGTGAGATCTTGTTTCGTCGTCCTTCTCTGTCGTAAAAAAAAAAAAAAAAAGTCCAAATCTACATGGACTTTTTATTATCTAGATTAGGAAGAGACGGGTCTTTGTCTTCCTGTCTCTGCGTCTTTGTTTGATGGACAGCATCTGGCAGGATGCTAAGGTTGGTGGAGGTTGGTGGCCAATTAAGGTTTATTCGTCGGCTCGTTCAACAACATCAACAACAATAATAATGATGACGCAACTCATGTGTTTGTGTGTTCATGTGTGTGGTGAGACAAACAGGAGACTCCAGTGGGCTTGTGAACTTGTGATCAGATGCTGCCTGGATCAGTGTGACCACAATACAGCACCATACAACAGACGTCTGTTCAATTATGATTATATTAAAGCTCCATACAGTATAAAGGTAGATGTTTGTGTTAAAGCTCCATACGGTATAAAGGTAGATGTTTGTATTAAAGCTCCATACAGTATAAAGGTAGATGTTTGTGTTAAAGCTCCATACAGTATAAAGGTAGATGTTTGTGTTAAAGCTCCATACAGTATAAAGGTAGATGTTTGTGTTAAAGCTCCATACAGTATAAAGGTAGATGTTTGTGTACAGTTTCTCAAGGTCTGGAGAAGCTCTTTGCTTTTACCCATTATGAGATGTCTCTTGTGTGACAACTTGGTGATGAGAAACCTTTTTTAAGGCGTCAAAGCAGCTGATATTACTTTCTAAATACTGACAGACTCCGGCTGCTTTCTTGGCTTTCCATACCTTTTTGCACAGTGCGTTCAATACTTAATTGCTTAAACACAACAGGAAGCCAAGAGTTTTATATTTCAAATTAAAGCTCCATACAGAATGTAGGAGCCATTTTGCCTGTACTCTGTTTGACCACCAGGGGGGGTATTGTGTTGGGTGAAGGTGATATAGGTGAGGGTGTAATTGGCCTCCGGTGTGTGTGTGAGGAGGAGAGCACAAAGTTTTCTGACCGTGTCAAGACCGTGTCAAGACCTGTTAAGCTGGGAAAGACGTGTAAAACCGTGTATAGGACACGCAGAGTGAGTTACCGTGATTGAGTGTTTGAACAGTGTGAATTACACTTACCTCGGAGCGGCCAGGTGGCAGTGATTGGAGCTGCGGAGCTGGAGCTCGGGCCAGCAGTAGAGCGAGGAGAGCTGTCTGGTGGCAGTGCTATTGGAGCTGCCGTAGCCGCACCGCCGCCGCGGAGCTGCAGGAGATTGGGCCAGCAGTGTATTCAGAAACTGAGCCTTAAAACCAGCCGTCAGGACTTCCTGTCACTTTAGCCGTTTTCCCACTAAAAATAGCGGGTCGACGCAGGTTTTTTAAACTAACAATCGGCATTTGGCCCCTTTCCCATTGACCGCTGGGGGATCAGACAGAGCATAAACCAGAGCTTTGTTTTGGTACGTGATATGAGACACGGCCGGCGCGATGACGTGGCGGCACGTAACGCTCAATGTCATCACGTAAATTAGCGGGTTGACCCGGGTCTGGCGTTCCCACTGCAAGCCGATCGGAGCCGAGCCGATTGAAGGCGATTTTAACCCGCGTCGGTGTGCCTTTCCCACTGCCACCAAAAGCCGATTGTTAGTGCGTTTAAACAGGTTTTTTGGCCAGTGGGAAAGGGGTATATGTGATGTCACGACAAAGCAGTCACACCAAGCCCCGCCCACCACCACCTGTTTTGTTTTGTCCGAGTCAAAAACTGGACAAAAAGAGAAATGATTCAACAGTTTGCTCCAGATCCAGGACCTCTCTTCTGATTGGCTGACATGTGGACACTGGAAACGTTACATAAAACGCAGCTTTAATGCAAAAAAAACCTTTCATATAAAACCTAAAACTGGGATTCAGGTTTAGTTTTTTCTTTTGGTTTGTTTTTTAACATGTTGTTTATACAGATATGATCAATGACAGATCATTTAGTTTCAGTTAGACCAGTGCTGTGTCACGCTAACTGCCTTATGAACTCATTATTTCTGCTTCACAGAGCTGTTTATATAACTGCAGTCTTTACGTCTGGTGTGTATGCCTATCTTTACATATATATCTGGCTGTGGTATGTATGACTCTGTGTGTGTGTCTGTGTGTGTGTGTGTGTGTGTTTGTGTGTGATAGCAGTCAGGTGAGTCGTCCTGGCTCCGGGCTCATTTCCTCGGCTCTAAGAATAACCAGCAGCATGAACAGGCTGTTTTCACTCGCCTCCTTCTCTCTGATTACAGATAGGACCTCCACCGTCTTATCGCTGCAGGGTTCCCAAACACACTGCGCTACCACACACACACACACACACACACATACACACACACGGCAACAATACAGCCACTCACAGGACCACACTACAAGAAATGTGGCTGGTCAGTTCCCACTCGTCGGCTTCAACAGACTCCACTCATCTCTGCATCACTCACAGAGACTATGATGCAATATAAAATGTGTTAATATATCAAACAGAACTGAAACAAACAATTATAATTATTTCATTTCATCAATTAATCAGCTCAAGATGTGTAACTTCTTAAAATTACGTACTACATCAGTCTATAATGTTTGTTTTCTTATTAGAAAGGGATGAATCGTCTTTCAGAATAGTTGAAGTCAAACTGTCCCGTCAAAGTTCAGCTTTCACCTGACAGATGTTCATGTTTTCGTTTTCAGCTTTTGCAAAATTCAGCTTTGTTTTTGCAAAATTCAGCTTTTTTTTTTTGCAAAATTCAGCTTTTTTTTTTTTTTTAATCGTTGATCTAACTTCAGTGACAAATGTTGGTTTCAGGGGTTTTCCAGGAAACAAAAACACACAACACAGATGTCATGGTAACATTTACACGGTGATTTGTCTCACTTGACCACATTTCAGCGTTTCAGCGCTTAAGCGTTTAAGCTTTGAGTAAATGACTGTGTTCAGTGTGTGTATTGTTTCTTTTTTTTTTTTACAGTAATGGAAGACACTTTTTGCAGCGGACAGAAAACACCCAGCAGACACAGCAGATGTCCATCAGTGAATCCAGGGGGAGAGTGAGCGTCCACCAATCACAAGATTACTGTAATGTCATTACAAACCAATATCTGCTAGGTTCAGTGTACGGCCATCAAGAAAGAAAAAAACACACACACACAGTGCACTAAAATGAAGGTCAAAATATACATATAAATATACATACACAACTGTTACAACTGTACCCGCTAAAGCTCCTCAACTATTCACTGCAAAAACCCAAAATCTTACCAAGAATATTTGTCTTATTTCTAGTCAAAATGTCATTTCTAGTCAAAACAAATCTCATTATATTCAAAATAAGACTCATCACATTAAAAAGTAGCTTGTTTTTAGACACTTTTTTACTTCTTTCAAGCATATTTTCACTTGAAATAAGTAGAAAAATCTGGGAAAAAAATTCTACTTATTTCAAGTGAAAATTAGTTTGAAACAAGTGAAAATTATCTCAAAACAAGTTCATTTTTAGGTGATGAGTCTGATTTTAAGAGAAAAGAGATTAGTTTTGACTAGAAATTAGACATTTTGACAAGAAATACAACAAATATTTTTGGAAAGATTTTGACTTTTTGCAGTGTTGGACGATTCTTCAGAGTTTTCTTTTGACTCTGTCAGAAATCTTGCGAGGAGCACCTGGTTGTGGCCAGTTAGTTTACGGTGAAATGATGTTCATTTCAGTTCTGGATAACAGCACTAATGGATTAAACGGTGCATTCAGACAGTTTCTGAAGGTCTGGAGAAGCTCTTTGCTTTTACTCATCATGAGTGCCTCTTGTGTGACACCTTGGTGATGAGAAACCTTTTCATAGGCGTCAATTTGGACTAAAGCAGCTGATATTACTCTACACTGATAGGGGACAGGATTACTTTCTAGACTCCAGCTGCTTTCTTGGCTTTTCATACCTTTTGGCACCTCCTTTTCTTTATGTGTTCAATACTTATTCCCTGTGTCATTTCACTTTATTACACATTACTTGATTTATTTATGATTTCTTTGTATGTGTGCCTTACTTGGCTTAAACGCAACAACACACCAGGAAGCCAAGAGTTTTATATTTCAAATTAAAGCTCCATACAGTATAAAGGTAGATGTTTGCGTTAAAGCTCCATACAGTATAAAGGTAGATGTTTGTGTTAAAGCTCCATACAGTATAAAGGTAGATGTTTGCGTTAAAGCTCCATACAGTATAAAGGTAGATGTTTGTATTAAAGCTCCATACAGTATAAAGGTAGATGTTTGTATTAAAGCTCCATACAGTATAAAGGTAGATGTTTGTGTTAAAGCTCCATACGGTATAAAGGTAGATGTTTGCGTTAAAGCTCCATACAGTATAAAGGTAGATGTTTGTATTAAAGCTCCATACAGTATAAAGGTAGATGTTTGTATTAAAGCTCCATACAGTATAAAGGTAGATGTTTGTGTTAAAGCTCCATACAGTATAAAGGTAGATGTTTGCGTTAAAGCTCCATACAGTATAAAGGTAGATGTTTGCGTTAAAGCTCCATACAGTATAAAGGTAGATGTTTGCGTTAAAGCTCCATACAGTATAAAGGTAGATGTTTGTATTAAAGCTCCATACAGTATAAAGGTAGATGTTTGTATTAAAGCTCCATACAGTATAAAGGTAGATGTTTGTGTTAAAGCTCCATACAGTATAAAGGTAGATGTTTGTGTTAAAGCTCCATACAGTATAAAGGTAGATGTCCATGTGTAGTGTGATTATAAAGCAGCTCTAGGTTCTATATTAATACTGTGAAAGTATCAAAGCCTTAGTCCACAGAGAAATGCACACAGCCTGTATTCAGAAACTGAGCCTTAAAACCAGCCGTCGGGACTTCCTGTCACTTTGTGATGTCACAACAAAGCCCCGCCCCCTCACCACCTGGACCCACCATCCAACAACTTGCAAGAGTTGGTTTCTCTGTGTGTTTTATTCTGAAATCTGCTCTGTTTTTAATTGGATCACTCAGAAAACAGTCGGTCAATCAGAAGAGAGGCTCAGAGTCTCCTCCTCTCTTCTGATTGGCTGACACCGACCTGTTGTTACTAGAGCTTCAGTTCAGATGGAAGCTGAGAGAAGAGATGGAAAACTACACCAAGATGGTTTTTAGATCTTCTCATAGATCAAACCTTTCAAAATAAAAGAGAAGAAAAAAAAGAAGTAAATTATGGATCTAACTGATTAAACTTCATCTCAAACAGAAACATAGTTTTTTTTTATTCTGGCAAAAAGTCGCTTTGTGAGAAGCTGAACTCTCATCCGACGAGTGAACTGCAGGTTTTATTCCCATGGATTTCGACACTGTTACCTCATGTTCGCTCCCAGAACTCGGAGCGTTTGATGGAAACAGGTTTTAACATAAATAAGTTGAGGAACGTTCAGAGAGTTCTTTAGGCGTCGGTGCCAGCGAGACGTCACATTCGTCAGATCTCACGCTGGAAACGATGGTGTGGGGGGAGAGGAGGGGGGAGGAGGAGGAGGAGAGCCGGACCGGACCGTTCCAAGCTAAATACATAAAATCACACCGACTTCTAACCTTGAGCCCCACCCCCTCCTCGTCCTCCTCTCTGCTCTCACTCCTGGTCCAAATTTGGCACTGTTGGGTCTCTGTGAAAAGGCATTTCCCCCGGGGGGATGGAGAGGGGGGGCGGGGGGGAGAGGGGGGGTCGAGTCGCTGTGTAACTCTTGACTGCGGTCCGAGTCTGACAACATAGTGATTTTCCCACAGGAAAATAAAAACATAAACTTTGACATAACATGTTTTTGAATCAGGGGATCAAAGTTGCGAGGGGATGGGGGGTGGCGGGTGGGGGGGGGTTGGGCTTCGTGGGATCCAGTGGACGTCGAGGCCTCCATTAGTGATTCAGAGAGAGTTAATCAGGAATACGATCACACACACGCAGGAAGTGGAGGCAGAAAAACACTTAACGATCCTTCAGCATGAAGAATAAGAAAAACACTGAGTCTGCATGCAGCTATCCATACAATGTGTATATGGGTCAGATAATTGACCTGAATAATCGCTTTAATGACGTTTTCTTCACTTTTTTTCCCCAACAAAAACTACATAAAAGCAACAAAAAAGAGACCAAAGAGATCGAGTAGTCAGGACTCATCAGTGTCAGTCGTACAAACTGCACAGCAACAAAAAGCAAAATGATAAATTCTGTACGTCACTGATAAAATTAGTCTGAAGCCATTTACCAACATTAATACTAACTTCATTTAGCGACAAATAACCAACTTTCAGCTGCATCTCCTGACTTCCAGAGGAAGTAACTGGACCATGAATTGAGATTTTGTTGTCCAACTATAACTTATTTCAGTTAATATTTCAGTTTCTCACTCGTCACATGTGCGATAAACTCTTTGTGTGCTGACAACTGTACACTGGTAATTACTTAAAGACTTATTACTCTATATGAGAAGGATATGACAAAGTTTATCGAAGATGCTACAGATAAATCCTCTATATCCTCTTACAATTTACATAAGAAAAGATAAATATTTGGCGTTCATCAATCAATACTGCCACATTTTTACCCCACTCTTAGTTTCCAGTTCACTTTTTAGCAGAAATGTCAGAAACTTTAAGTTTTGTTCCTTTTTTTTCTCTTATGTCACATAAAATTCTTTGTCTTGACAAAAACAAACACCTGAAAACTTCACCTCAACATCATACACTGAAGGATGACTTAACTAATAACTGCAGATTAATAATTATTTAAAATATCTGATAGTTTCAGTCATTTTCAGTTTATCCTGAAAGCATTAGGAGCCCCCGCAGCTGACTACACCCTGATCATCCACTGACGCCTTCGGGTTACTTATAGTCACTAATTAAACCTCAGTGTGTTCAAACTCCTGGAGGTCAAGGGTCAACATACAGACTCAGCTATGTAGGTGGCAGGTTTGAATCCCCCCGTAGCACTGACCGCTGTACCACCGCGCCGGCAGTGGAGTGAATCTACATAAAAATGGATCTGTGTTTTTAAAAGGTTATTTAAAAACTATTAATAATTTATTCTATCTTGGACTAGTCGATGCGTTCAAGGGTCCAAATGTTGTTCCAGACACTCAGAGATGATGAAAATGGGTTAAAGGTACATTGTGTAGGAATTAACTCCCATCTAGCGTTGCGGTTGTATAAGCAACTCAATCGTATTTTTCATGCTGCATTCACGTGAAATTGGGCAGACGGCAGACGGACGACAGCCGCTGCACGTAACGGCATAAACAATCAAATATCAATCACTGAGATGATGTTTTTTTTTTTTTAAGTATATTTTTTGGGCTTTTATTGCCTTTAATTGATAGTGCAGTCGAGAGAGAGACAGGAAATGGGGAGGCAGAGAGTGGGGGAATGACACGCAGGAAAGGGCCGTCCGACGCCGGACTCGAACCGGGGCCGCCTGCACCGAGGACTGAGCCTCAACATGGGGCTGCAGCTCTCCCCAGTGAGCTAAACGCCACCCCACTGAGATGATGTTTAAAGGTACATTGTGTAGGAATTCCTCCCATCTAGCGTTGCGGTTGTATATCACAAGCAACTCAATCATATTTTTCATGCTGCATTCACGTGAAATTGGGCAGACGGCAGACAGACGACAGCCGCTGCACGTAACGGCATAAACAAGCCTCTATGTAAACAAGTGGTCCGTCAGCACGAGGCAAAACAATACACGTGACAATATGTTGTCATGGCGATGTGGTACTGTTTACCTGACCCACGTTTTACCGTCTTTCTCTGGACTTCTGTGACTAAAATGACATCTGGTTTGTTAGCGACGGCCGTCTGCCCGACTGCAGGTGAATGCAGCATCAGTGTAACGCTCCGTTCCTCCTCACTGCGTTACCGCGGCGACTTTTCACAGATGCCACCCCGACAGCTCCGGTGTCTCCGCTGAGTTTCCGTGGTTTCCTACCGTCACGCTGCCACTGAACGTAAAAACATGGCGACACCACAACATGGCAGCAGCACCGAGCTTACCCGCTCCATGGAGATATGAATGATATGAACGGATAATTCAGATCTGAAAGGAACACTTCAGTTTGTTGATGGGGGGGGGGGGGGGGGGATTACTGATTAATGAAAAACAGACTGAAGAACCAAATAATCGATTTTTGTGAATAGATAACAGGAGAAGTTACACAATGTCCCTTTAAATGAGCAAAAACCCAGTTACATCATCACGTTTTAGAGGCGAGATCACAAATCAACACAAATCAACACAAACACAAGCTGTGACATAACAGAGAGACTCAACACTCCCCCCGAACCCTCCCGGCCTCAACGAGACAATGCCACGTTGTTCTGGACAGTGTGTGTAGCCTCTCTCTCTCTCTCTCTCTCTCCATGATCAATAACTTTCATGTGAGCCTCATCAATTGCATCAAACTCAAACGGTCCACGTCATGTGGGCGCGGCGGGAACGCTCGCTTGGCTCGGAGACAGCCAACGGTCATGTGAGCCAAATAAAGCAGGACTGTGCTGTGTGCAGAGGGACACGGAGACAAGAGACTGTAGAGGAATGTACAACTTGTGGGGGTGGGGGGAGACACTAAACACACACACACACACACACACACACACACTAAACACACACACACACACACCTGCCTGGATTAGAAACAGTTTCATTCCAACATTGAGAATCACCGATAAATTAATTTTGCCGATCAAACCGATCAATGGGCTCCGTCTCTCTGTGAGTTCAGAGTCAATACGTTTTTAATTATTGTCAATATAACGTGAACTTTCACAGCGTCAGTTTTTTTACATAACCGACCTGTGATTGGAGGAAACAGTGATGACGTCATCACAGTTATGAAATCATGAGGTGACGCCGCCATCCTCGTGATAAACACAAAATTCATATTTATCGGATAAAAGGTCAAGTACGCATTCATCTAAACACATTTTATTCCCTGTACATACAGACATAATAAACTCATTATGATGGACTTCACTCTGTGAAACTGCTGCTGTGGGTTAGATTTGTGCTAATCTCCCTTAGCTATTACAGTAAATAAAGTTTATTATTATTAATACGATTGTTTTTATTATTGTAACTCCAAACTCCAGAGAAACAAAAGTCAAATCTTCACTGTTTTTAATGATTTGATTCATGTTGCCAAGTTGTCTTACAGTTGTTCGACAACTTCCTGTAGTGCGAAGTAGTTTTGCTTCCTACATGTCGTTGTTTACAGGGGAATAGATATGAATGTGACCGTCTTCTTCTGTCTGAGAGTACAGGAATAATATGACAGCTGTTGTTTTGTGACAGTATAGTAGTTTAGTGTGTATCAAGATGTCTTGATCCTGATCTTAAGTATTGAATGGGAAGCAAATGGGACATTTTTAGCTGATCGGGGATTGTCAATGTTGTGGTCGAAATGTCAGCAGTGTGGAAATATTTTAAAACTAAAACAGTGAAAAAAGCCACTTGCAACATCTGCAATATGGCTGTTTTACAAACCGGTTTGATACGAGATGTACTTGTAACTTGTTACAGGGAGAATGGAGGCTCTCTGCCTGGTTTATAACGGATAAGACTACACGAATATACACATCGTAAAAGGCATAGAATATAAAATGTTATCCACCACCGCTCAATGAATGGCTTTCTCGCCGGCTTCATTTAAAAAACAAATGCACATGGCCGAGAGGAGGGTTAGCAACACAGAGGAAAGGGGAGCGGACTTGCAAAGAGGCCAATGAGATTACAGAGAAGGTTGAATCGATCACTTTGAACAACAAAGTCCAGGAAGTGGCGTGATGGGGATGATTCAAAACATGATGTGCCTGTTGCTAGGTAGAATTTTGATCTTATATGCATGCGTTTTACAACAATCAAAGCTGCACTAAGGTAAAGGGGAACTGTGCAAGTCCAGTTGCTTTTTCACTGTTTTGGTTGCTTTTTTCTGGAGTTCAAGTGTATATTTTCACCGTCGTAAAATGTCAAGTTTGTCTCTAAGTGCCGTAAATCAGTCCATTGGCCCTTTTCCACTAGTACTACACTATGAGACTCCAATTAATTTTTTTTTTTTGCTTTTCCACCAGGGATAGTACCTGCTATCTGGTACTTTTTTTAGTGGTAACTCCTCAGCCGAGGTCCCAAGCGAGCTGAGCCGATACTAAAACGTGACATCGACCAACTGCCGGCCGGCCACTGATTGGCCAGACTGTCATCAATGGAAGAGTTGCAAGTGCGCTGTCAGACACGACAATCAAACCCGCTATTTTTAAGTTTAGTTGGAGGTGCTGATCTTGCAAGGTTGGTTTTCATCCAAGAGACGCTAGCAGAGAGCCACCACTCTCCATGTAACAAGTCATTTAACCATCACAATTACTGTGAAGCTGTTTAATTAAAGCAGAAGTAAGTGGTCCGGTTGTTTTCGCTAATGCTGCGTTCCAGGCAGGCTTTTGAAATCGTAAATTACAGCTTCAAGTCACAACTTACGACTTTGTAGCGTTTCAGGCAACCCACTCGTGTTTTTCCGACCTGTTTTACCGGTGAAAGTCACTATAACGGCCACTCGTAACTTCCGACCGGTGAACTCGTACCAGATCGAACTGGTACCACTTCACGGTCGGAAAAATACGAGTTTCCTTGAACGCACCATAACAGTCCTCGTCCCTACGTCACCACATTCACGGCGTCCCTTGGCTGCACACACAGCCCTGCATGCCGTTCTCTCTCCTCATTGGATAAAAACTGTAGGATACGATAAATGTTTTCTCTTAGGCTCAGAGCAGAGCAGAGGGACTGAGAGACCCGTGTTTCAGTCCAAACACTCTATGTAAGTGATTGCTGTCGGAAGATATAACTATTTAAGACTTATATTAACACAAATATATCACTTACTTCTGCTTTAAGGTACAAATCTTGCATAGTTCCCTTTTAAATAGTTTAAGATGAAAAGAAAACATAGTCTGGGCAACAAGAAAATTATCCCTAATAATCTATTGATGTTCAGTAGGTTCACGAGTCAGCACATAAATAAATCAGATTGGGATTGGAGCCAAAAAAAAAAAAAGATAAGGACAATCGTATATGTATGTACACTGTCTATAATGTAAACACAATATAAAGCTGTGTGTGTTGACTGTGCTGCTGTGTCATGGTGATTAAATCCAAGCAAGAAATCAGCGTTACACCAACAGTAACACCACTGTTCAGGACGCACAGACACCAGAGAGATAAGACGAGTCATGAAGTGATGAAGTATCTGACCACAGCGGTCATAAATAAGATGCAAGAAAGACTCAGAGAGACCTCCAAGAGATCTGAAACCACATGCTGCGTTCAGGGTCATTAAAAGGGTCGTGAAGGAGGAATCAATCATTCACTTTATTACATGACAGCCCTTCATCGCTGCACATCGGAACACATTGAACAGTTGTCAGTCACAAAACATTTTGACACATTTTGGTTGCAAATCACTTCAAAAAACAAACAATGAATCAGAATAATCTCTTTTTAATCATATTATTTACAGTTGTGTGCAGCAGTAACTTGTTCAGGACACATGCTGAGGAGCAACCAGAGAGACGATGTGTGTTCAGCCCTTTTAAATGTTGATGATGGGGTTTTCTTCGACTGTCAACGATTGGTTGTGGTATGAGGGTTAAAGGAATAGTTCAACGTTTTGGCAAATTGGCCCATTGCCATAATCCCTTTAGTCTTAGCAGTAGGTTTGTTACCTTTATTTGCCGGTGCAAGCTATTTTTAGAACGGCAGAGCAGAGCCGTGAGCTGATCAGAGCTACGCTACGGAGGCTCATGGGATTTCTTGGTTTCCCTCATCAAACTCATCAAATACACAATCCAACAACTCCACAACGCTCTGGTGGACAAGTTGTGACCTGCACATTCACCACGCTATGAGATAATAACACAACGTTACCAGACAAAGTTGTTTTAGAGGTTTAGAGGTTTTAAATGCAGAGACTGCTTGATGAAAAACTGTCCCTGAAGGCAACGCGCATCAGCGGTTTTGCATGATTTTCCCTCTAAAACAACTCTGTCTGGTAACGTTGTGTTATTATCTCATAGCGTGGTGAATGTGCAGGTCACAACTTGTCCACCAGAGTGTTTTGGAGTTGTTGGATTGTGTATTTGATGAGTTTGATGAGGGAAACCAAGAAATCCCATGAGCCTCCGTAGCGTAGCTCTGAGCAGCTCACGGCTCTGCTCCACCGTTCTAAAAATAGCTTGCACCGACAAATAAAGATAACAAACCTACTGCTAAGACTATAGGGATTATGCCAATGGACCAATTTGCCAAAATGTTGAACTATCACTTTAAAGCCGAGCTATATTGCACTGACTCCTGCTGCTGTCGAGAAAAAAAAAAAACGACACAAAACCGCGAGAGACTTTTGATGCTTTAGCTCTGATTGTACAACGTCAAACTTTTTTGCTTTTTTTTTTTTTTTTTGCAGATTTAAGTCATTTACACCAGCAGTTTGCAGGCCGGATTCCTTTTTTCCGCAGGTCGCCCCTTGTTTTCTTACATGAACCGAAGCGAACAGGAACTTTTTGCCCTCGAGAAAGATACAAAAACAAAAAAACAAAAACAAAAAACAAGATAAGACATCTGACTTACACAACAGCAGCCAGGGTACGAAGACAAGGAGCGCAGTCAGTGAACTGAGCTCAGGAGCATCATCATGGGACTGAAACATGGATCCAGACTGAACCAGAATCATGCAGGTAAAGTCTGTATGAGTGTGTGTGTGCATGTGTGTGTGTGTGTGTGTGTGTGTGTGTGTGTGTGTGTGTGTGTGTGTGTGTGTGTGTGCGTGTCAGTTCACGGCCAATCAAGCATGGATCAATCATGCTTCATAGCAAACACTGTAAAACACAACATTGTTACAGAGAAAAGTCAGAATAGGACATAGTGAGGGCAGTAGGCTACATACACGTACACACGCACACATACACGCACACACACACACACACACACACAACAGCTCCCAGTGAGCAAAAAGTGGTCCAAAATACGTCGAAAAGACGTGTTTTCCGAACGTCCAGAAGACGTCTTCAGAGGAGCCAGAATGAAAGTTTTTATTACGTCTTTTCTGGACGTTGAATATACGTTTTATTGTGGATGTCATTTAGACGTCATTAAAATACGTTTTCGGGACGTAATTATTGAACGTCCAGAAGACTTCTTCAGAGGAGCCAGAATGAAAGTTTTTATTACATCTTTTCTGGACGTTTAATATACGTTTTATTGTGGATGTCATTTAGACGTCATTAAAATACGTTTTCGGGACGTAATTATTGAACGTCCAGAAGACTTCTTCAGAGGAGCCAGAATGAAAGTTTTTATTACGTCTTTTCTGGACGTTGAATATACGTTTTATTGTGGATGTCATATAGACGTCATTAAAATACGTTTTAAAGACGTAATTATTGAACATCCAGAAGACGTCTTCAGAGGAGTCAGAATGAAGGTTTTTATTACGTCTTTTCTGGACGTTGGATATACGTTTTATTGTTGATGTTATGTAGACGTCATTAAAATACGTTGTCAGGATGTAATTATCAAACTTCCAGAAGACGTCATTTAAGGAGCCAGAATGAACGTTTTTATTATGTCTTTTCTAGACGTTGTGTAGATGTGTTATCTTGGATGTTATATGGACGTCATTAAAATACGCTTTATTTTTTTAAAATTATTTTTATTATTATAAAATAATAATAAAATATAAAGCAAAAAACGCAACAAAGGCATCTCCTTTTGTGTACAACACAGGAGGAAATTATAAACAAATCAAACACATCGACACACAAACATCGACAAAAAGAAAACGTTTTCAAGACATAATTATTAAAGCAGAAGTGAGTGATATATTTGTGTTAATATAAGTCTTAAATAGTTATATCTTCCGACAGCAATCACTTACATAGAGTGTTTGGACTGAAACACGGGTCTCTCAGTCCCTCTGCTCTGCTCTGAGCCGAAGAGAAAACATTTATCGTATCCTACAGTTTTTATCCAATGAGGAGAGAGAACGGCATGCAGGGCTGTGTGTGCAGCCAAGGAACGCCGTGAATGTGGTGACGTAGCGACGAGGACTGTTATGGTGCGTTCAAGGAAACTCGTATTTTTCCGACCGTGAAGTGGTACCAGTTCGATCTGGTACGAGTTCACCGGTCGGAAGTTACGAGTGGCCGTTATAGTGACTTTCACCGGTAAAACAGGTCGGAAAAACACGAGTGGGTTGCCTGGAACGCTACAAAGTCGTAAGTTGTGACTTGAAGCTGTAATTTACGATTTCAAAAGCCTACCTGGAACGCAGCATTAGCGAAAACGACCGGATCACTCACTTCTGCTTTAAACATCCAGAAGACATTATTTCAGGAGGAAAAACTGCTACTTTAAAGATTTCAAATGCAAATACATGACTACAATAAAACATACTTACTGCACTATTTAATGATTCAGATCAAACTGTTACATTTCTCATAAATATAATATAATGGAGGAATATAAATGCATTTGATAGGTCAATAAGACTTTCAGCTCAACTTAATTAAAAGTAAAATACACAACATCATTGCCTGTGTAATGTATTCAGCTTTAAAGCAGATATCAGCTTCACGGCCGTTTCGGCTAATGCTGCGTTCAAGGCAGGCTTTTGAAACCGTAAGTTACAGCTTCAAGTCACAACTACGACTTGGTAGCGTTCCAGGTAACCCGTAGCTCGTGTTTTTACCATCCTGTTGTCTGTGAAAGTTCCCTATAACGGCCACTCGTAACTTCCGACCCGTGAACTCGTACCAGATCGAACTGGTATGACTTCACAGGAAGGAAAAACACAAAGTACGAGTTTCTTTGAACGCACCATGAGTTAGCAGCCCCCGCCCTTGTCAGGCATCAATTGGTCCTCGTGCTACGTCACCACATTCACGCGCATCCCTTGGCTGCACACACAGCCCTTCATGCCGTTCTCTCTCCTCATTGGATAACACTTGTATCCCACAAGGAAAATTTTCTCCTCGGGTTACAGCAGAGCAGAGTGACGGAGAGACTCGTGTTTAGGCTGAAATACTTCATGTAAGTGATTGCTGACGGAAAATAGGACTATTTAGGACTTATATTAACAAAAACATTCCACTGATATCTGCTTTAAATTTACAACAAACTACTGTTCACAAACAGTTGTTCAAAACAATTACACAATGCAATGTAATAACGAGTAAAATTAAAACATCACAGAGGTCAATGATTCTATACCAGAAGTCATGCAGCAGATGAAGCAGATGAAGAGACGTCCACCTTCCAATTGCTAGTATTCAGCTGGCTCCTTGGTGCATGTAGGGAAGAGAAGAGGGGAGAAAAAAAAAATTGTTTTTTATATTATTTAAATTATGCGTACAAATAATGCTCTGGCATCCTTTGCTGCATTCTAATGTCCAACCTAAGTTGTGCCACACTGCACCAGTCTCAAACTAGCAAAGATAGGCTATTTAAGTTGTGCTTTACACCTGATGAAAGATAGAACGCATACACTCGCGTGGAAAAAAGTAACCACTAGATGGCAGAAAACTTAATTCATATGAACAAGGAGAAACAAAGACAGCAGGGGTGCATTTCACAAAGCAGGTTCAACAAACTCTGAGTCTAATCCTAAACTCAGAATTCAGAGTTTTGTGTTTCAGAACAGGTGATAACAGTTAGTTCATTCAACTCTGAGTAACTTGACCCTGAGTTACGGGGAGATGAAAAGCCCTCATCAATGGAACAAAGATAACAGGATTCACCATGGTAACCAGCAAAAAAAAGCCTCACCCCTCCCACTTCTCACAGTGGAGTGAACACACACACTACAAAAAAAAAAAATAAGAGAGAGAGAGAAGTGTCTGTGTGGTGTCATGTGAGGGTTGTTCAGATAAACTGAGGGTGCAGAACAACGGGAACGATCAAACAAATCCTCATGGAGAATAAAACATCACGTCCTGTCAGCCGCTGCTTTCAGTCTGCAGCTTCAGATAAAAAGGAGAAACTCAGGGTTAGTTGGAGAAAACCTGCTCCCGACCAGGTTAGGTTCACGGAGTGTGTTGGAGGTTGCCATAGTAACTGACTCTGAGTTTCAGTTACCTCTCTTTGTGAAACGGGCTGGAGTTACTCCTCTTTACCTGGTTTGAGTTACCTCCCTTTCTGAAACGGAAAACCCAGAGTTTGCCTCATTTCAGGGTTAACAGACTCAAGAGTTTTCACTAAACCTGCTTTGTGAAACAGACCCCAGATCTGTGAATACCTGGAGTCCAGACTCAATACCAGTAACATCAACATGCTACATGTCGTTTTCAATTCAAAAAACCTACTCTTGGTCAACAAAGCAGCTCCTGGTCTGGCTACACAGTACATCAAAGACAGTTTAAAACCCCAGCAGACTGCCAGTTGGAAATCTCCAACTCTGCAAGTAAAGATGGCTTTTAATATTTATCCACCTAAAACAGTTTACCTACTAATTTTATGACTTTCTCCATTACTGTGTTCTTTTAAAACCAAACTCAGGACCTCTCTATTTTCTTAAATGTTAGTGAACGGGGCACAACAGCTACACTGCACTTGTTGGAAATTGAATTCCACTTATTTTGAGCAACTGAGGTGAATTACAAACAATGCGTGGTCTGGCAGATAGATGCTCATCAATGACTATTATTGTCAGAACAGTACAAATCAGAATAGAACAGAGACGCCAGAGAAATTTCCTCCAGTGAGAGGAGTTGAACCCCTGACACCTGGTATATGCTGACTGTTCTTCATCAGATCCTACACAAGTTTGATAAATGAGGGGGGGCCATAGTCACTATCTTGGGTGTAAAAAAGGGTTGGAAGGAAAATTCTATAGAGCAGGGCTGTCGCCTTCCATCTAGTTTTGACTTGAACATAACACACATTCATCAGAGATGTGATGATTAAAATTTAAACAGTAATACGGTAATCTGTAACTGTATTGAAAGCGTTAGCTGTTTCATCTCAATGTGTGTGTATCTGTGTTTGTGTTTAATTCCTAGTTTGTTCATTACTTATGTAGGGGGAGGTGCTATACAAATAAAACTGAATTAATCTGAAATAGGTTTTACTGTATGAAAAAATTTAGAAACAAAACTGCATTTGGTGTAGATCTTGGTCTGTTTTCCTACCTGTTTGTGTGCTGAACTCCCCATCATCTTTTGCTCTCTTGTGGTTCTCCAGCATGATGATCTCACAGGTGAAGCACTGCTGTGGGTCCTTGGCTGTGTAAAATACAGTTGGACATAAAGAATATTCAGTCATATTTCACATCTAGTACTTTGGGATATTTGTCATGTGGGGAGGTTCTTGAACGGTGATCTACCCTGCACACATCAGTGTTTACATAAACAGATATAGATATTTTATTGGTCCCTACAGGGAAATTTAGAAACCTCATGTGAACCTAAACACAAAACCAATGAGGACATCTCTTCGTATCAGGTGGAATTATATGTGAATGAAGAGCACTACCTACCAGGCTGAAGTAAGACATAAAGTGAAGTTGTTGATATTTTGAAGTCCCCAAAACAGCATCACACCATCTTGCCGCGCAGTTCTTGATCTCAGCAGACTGGAAAGAGATGAAGGTTGTGCCTAGTAGAATTTAATGCTACTCCATCTCATATCAGTTAATGTTGTTTTCTTCAATGGCCAGGAAAAAAGAGGATGTTTCCAGTTTAGAATTATAGGGATAGTTCGCCCAAAATTCAAATTTCCCTCATTATCTAATCACCCTCATGTTGACTAAGAGCTGTGGGAATTTTCAGAGTCCTCTGCTCCTTCTCTGAGTTACGGGGGGGGGGGTCCACGCAGCAGTATTTGTCCATATAATGGTTGTCAACCAACTTTTTTCGTCCAAAGAGACACACCAAAAAACATCCAAATACCTCCATACTGCTCGTCTGTAATGTCCCTCTTGTATTGAAGCCCCCACATGAGAAATTTTTCCGCCGGTCAGTGGAAGAGCAGTGAACTGAGACACTGGGAGCTTCCGCTACAAACAAGCTTAAAATATAGACTTATTTCATTTTTTGCGGACCCCCCTGTAACTCAGAGAAGGAACGAAGGACTCTGAAAATTCTCACAGCTCTTGACATGAGGGTGAGTAGATGGAGTGAAATTTGAATTTTGGGTGAACTGTCCCTTTAGTAATAGCCTATTATTAGTATTAGTTAGACAATTACTTACCAGTCCGAGGGGACCATGAGCAGCAGACTGGAAACAACTCAGTCCAGATGAAGTGAAGGTTGTGCAGGAAACATCTGCTGTTCTGCTGCTCCTCTCCTCATCCTCTGTAACTGTACAAGTATATGACAGTCACTTTTCTGTTATTCACCGACTCTATTCATTTACCTGCAGACTTCAGACCTGGTAGCAACATACACTGAAATTCGCTACTTAATACATTGTGAAACTGTTAGTATAGCTCATGTGCTAATGGCAGGTAATTTTTCATCTCAACACACACGTTAATGAAGCTGCACTGGTTGCAATATCGTCCTCACCTTAGTAAGATGCAGGAAAAAAATACTGCCACGGTCGCAATTACAATCGGTACAATCCACGTCCGTTACCCCGCCCGCAGACACACACACACCTACACACACAAAGGCACACACAAACACAGACACACACACACACACACACGCATGGCACACAAACAAACGTCACAATAATAACAGAGGAATATTATCTTACCTGTTCTTTTTTTGAAGAATTTAAATTCACTTGGTCTTGACCAGGTTCCGCCCGACGGTTTGTCCATGCCTTTATCCGTTTATCCATGGCATAAAAAAATCCACATGACGGTGATGCGCATTGTCGCGGTTACCATTTCCCAGCTGCAGTAGCGCGTATTTTCAAATTTGACGGAAAGGCGCGCCCATTGGCCGCGCTGTGATGACAGTCAAACTAACCAATCACGGTCAAATGCTCAGGTTGAGACAGCCAATGGGTGTTGTTTACTATGGTTACATAGTAATAGGGGGGAAAAATACTTAAACGTTTTTTATGTGCTTAAAACCAATAAATGTGTGCATTTAGTTAATATCATTCATTGATTCCTTCATGATCAAAAGAGAAAAGAGCTGATGTTATGTACATTGTCCTTTTTAAATACATGAATTAAATTAAATAAGTGAAACATTGTATTTTTCATTAATTTATTGAATACATTTTGAATTAAGTGTTTCTGACAATGAAGAGCACCAGAGGTAGAGACAAGAGACAAAGATGCGGCACTCCATGCATGTTTTTTGATTGAATATTTTGAATGATGTATTATGAAGTTCTGGGCTCACACTGGTTCACACATGTAGAAATGAAGACAACATCAGCCACAGCTGGGTCAAGCTTCAAACCTGATTCTTGCTTTCATGTTCTACCAGGGATCTGCCATGCACTTTTTTTGAATTGAGGACCCTTGTCCATACAGTATATTCGTTTTACTGATATACAAGCTGCTCTGGGGCTAGCACCCAAGGCAACTCTGTCGGTGAATTGGCAGCAATGCAAAAAAAAGTTTCCTATATTTACATCCAGAATTAGAAAAATTTAAATATTAAAGTGCACAAAAACCATGAACTGTAAACAGAGATTACCTTGGTAAAAGCTCCACATTTATACAGATATACTTTCATGTGCTTGAATAAAACAGAGAAAGATAGTAATGTTTCATTTACAAAATGGGAAATAAATGAAATCACATTTTTTTTCACATTGAAAAAGACTACGGTCGAAACGTCTACCTGCCTGTCCTACATTAAAGATCACCAAAGGATCTTATATTCAGAGTGTGCTGGTTTTTCTCCCTTTCAAATAAATGAAATCCACCATAATCCTTACAGGACATTCCTGTAATTTCATTGGCCTTTGCACACTTTCAAAAACACTAAATTTACTTCATAAACATTAGAGTTATACAAGTAATTATAAATAATCTTTTAGCAGAACATCATTTGTAACTCCTTTTGGTTGTCTATTGAAGTCCAGAACCGGGCCAGGCTGGACGTATAGTCTCAATGTCATATATCAACTAATTCTGGTTGTCATATTGACGTTCAGATCAAGGCCTAGCAGAACGTCTATTTGCAACTAATTTTGGTTGTCTATAGACGTCCAGAACTGGGCCAGGCTGGACGTATTGTCTCAATGTCATTTATCAACTAATTCTGGATGCCGCGTATAGACGTTCAGATCAAGGCCTAGCAGAACGTCTATTTGTAACTCATTTTGGTTGTCTATAGACGTTCAGAACCAGGCCAGGCCGGACGTATAGTCTCAATGTCATATATCAACTCATTCTGGCTGTCATATTGACGTCCAGATCATGGCCTAGCAGGACGTCTATTTGCAACTCATTTTGGTTGTCTATAGACGTCCCCAACAGGGCCAGACTGGACGTATAGTCTCAATGTCATATATCAACTAATTCTGGCTGTCATATTGACGTCCAGATCAAGGCCTAGCAGGACGTCTATTTACGACTCAATTTGGTTGTCTATAGACGTCCAGTACCGGGCCAGGCTGGACGTATTGTCTCAATGTCATATATCAACTAATTCTGGAAGTCGTATAGACGTTCAGATCATGGCCTAGCAGAACGTCTATTTGTAACTCAATTTGGTTGTCTATAGACGTTCAGAACCAGGCCAGGCCGGACGTATAGTCTCAATGTCATATATCAACTAATTCTGGCTGTCATATTGACATTCAGATCAAGGCCTAGCAGGATGTCTATTTGCGACTCATTTTGGTTGTCTATAGACGTCCAGAACCGGGCCAGGGTGGACGTAAAGTCTCAATGTCATTTATCAACTAATTCTGGCTGTCATATAGACGTCCAGATCATGGCCTGGACGGGCCGACGTGATTTCAACCTGTATTGGACGTCCATGGACGTTGCTTGCTCAGTGGGCTGGTGTGTGCGCAGATACGTCCTGCAGGTAAACCCTGAACCCTGACCTCAACCCGACCTCTGAACCTCTGTGGAAAAAATAAATGCCTGTGTGTGTTCGCGCATGTGTGTGTGTGTGCGTGTGTCGTGTCCTCACAACAACATCAGAACAACAACGGCTACTTTTAAAGTCACAATGAAATAAAACATTAAAATGTTTAAAATGAAAATTGAATTAGAGAATTAATTTAATGTGAATATCTACAAATTCAGGACAGAGCAACAAAACTCTGCTGAAGAAGCTCATGTGACACGACTGAAAGCTTCACATCAGCCTTTGTTCTCAGTATTAGGATTCAACTTTTTGAACATTTCTGAATTACTTCTAATCTTAATAGAATAGTGTTTTTGTTTCCGCTGTGTTGTTTGTTTTCCAGATGTTTTTCAGCTGTTTGCTGTTCTTAAGTGTGCTTTATATATAAATTACTCTTCATTTCAATTGCCACTGTGATAGCACAAGCTCCTATGTTTATTTTTCTTCTTTTTTTTCATATTTTTATATCAAAATGGAGTTTATTTTAAACCAGTAGGCTATTGCACACCAAACATGTGCCCTACAGAAAAGCAAACATTCAGAAATACAGTTTATTATTAAACAGTTTCAGATGGATTTTTTATTTTATGTCCTTATCCCAAGTAAAGTAATTTGCATAAACCAAATCTAAAATCTTCTGTTTTTTTAACAATCATCAGGCAGTTTTAGGAGAATTCAACCAAAACTGTTCTTTTACTAGGACTTCCAAGACATTGTTTGCTAATAAGCACCTTGTAATGTACATGAACATAATTTACAGGCCATTCAGTGCATTTAATTATGTGAATTCAAACCACCACAATAAATGATTTGAATGTGAACAAATGGACAAAAGCTGCTGTGCTGCTAAGCTAGGCTAGTCAACGTTAGCAAGATTAGTTTAGCAGGTTTTCGTTATTCTTTCACATCACAACTGATTTTACCTTTCCCCTTAGTTATGTTGGATAACCCAGTGATGTCATAAATAAGACAATTGTCTTTTCTATATGACCGCTGAACGGAAAAAGCTAACACGTAGCCCAGTTTTTTTGCTTTAGAGTTAGCATATATATAACTTGAAAATAAGAATTTTGTTCTTAATTTGCTTGCCTGGTTAAATAAAGGTTAAATAAAATAAAATATCTGTTAGCTTGAACTTGATGTAGTTCCCTAGCTTTAGCTGTGTAGCTCTGTTTCTCATGTGTTAAACTGTAGAAAGTGTTGACAGCTAAAGGTTTTAAGCCTTTTGGCTAATTTTGATACATTTACAGAAATATCTACTCACGTGAACTTTCCCTGTTAAATCAATCAATAAATAGCTAAACAACAAACTACGATACAGGAAACAGCTTTTAACAGTGGTTTGTAGTGAGTTTTTATATTTTACATGCCATTTCCAGTAGCCTATATACATTATTAGTACAAAACTGATGTTAAAAATTCATGTTTTGCTCAACTTGCTCACAGTTTGTTAAAGCCAAAGACCATTTGTTTGATCTTTGAAGTTGATCATCAAAACAAGTTTGGGAAGCAATTTTTCTCTTGACCAACTATCCATGATCAAGTGTTCAATTTATTGTGTCAGATCTAATTCAGGTTTATCCAAACTGGAATTAAGTTGTCTAAAAAAAAAAGCCCATCCCCAGACAAACAGACCTGTGGTCAGTTGTGTCCATTTAGTTTTGGCCATGCACCATTAGGCTACATCATTAAAAAATCCTCCCATCCAGTTTCTTTCTGTCCCCATTTCCACAAATATGTAAAATTCAGGAGCAAGACGCTCTCAGAGTTGCCATTTCATTGTGACTTTAAAACCAAACATCTTAAATCTTAATGTGAAAGTCTCAAATCTTCCTCTCAACACTGGTGGTTCAGTCTCAGCGCGGCGCGTCAGAGTTGTGACCAATAAATTATCCTTTTTCAAGAAAAAAAACCCCACAACAACGCTTTACCCACAACATTATCTTTAACCCTGGAGAAACAAACAATCCCCCAAAGGACCCAGTTTGCCGCTGTTTAAATATTCAAACTCTGAAGTGTATTTACATGATGCCGAAAGGCCACAAGCCACCAGCTCTCAGAAAAAAGTGCTTTGACCCTCGTGCACTGTGGAGGTCAGACGTGTGAAGCACAGCAGTTAAGTCCGACTCCTCACTGATCTGAGTGTCCGTCAGCTGGCCGGACGACTTTAAAGACAAGAGTGAGAAGAACAAGCAGCAAATTTACAGATTACAAAGAAAGTCAGTCTTTTACATGGGACCATCACTGTGGAATCCCGGAGGAAGGACAGCAGATTCATTATCAGCCGCTTGCTCAGCAGGTCAGGAGGTGATTATCTTACGACGCTACTACGTGGCTTGTGATTTAAGAGTCACTTGCTGTCTCGGCAGAGATCAAAGCACAAAAAAAAAACAGCCTTAAGGCTTTTAAACAGAACTGCTTATGAACCTGAGGAGGAAACGCAAAGAGAGCAAAAAACTCTCTAAAATAAATAAAATTCATTGTCTCATTGACGAGGAAACGTCAAGACCGTCTGCTGGCGGGATGTCGTCCCACTCAGCGGTCGTCTCGGAGAGTAAAGCTAATCCTTAAATCAATATTTTCATGTGAAACCCGAGACTGTGTAAACAGCTTCCCACTAACATCCGACTTCAAAAGAGACGAATCCCTCTGATAAAACAGACCAGCTCCTAAATAAACCTCAATCTCCTCTCTGGGAAATGAGCTTAAGTCCATCTGACACACGTCTTAGACTCTCACACACACAGATGCTGCTGATTAACAGATGATTTCTTGATGGATGATTTTTCATACACACATTAGTGTCTGGAGTTCCCTAAGAGGAAACAGATCAGACCTTGGATTCAAGTGTTTTCAACATTTTTTTTTGTTTTTTGCATCGCCTACTTCTACCCTGAAAAAACCAAGACAATTTGCAGATTTCTTTCAGTCAAGCTTGAAAAGATTTATAACTTTTTTTTTTTTGCATTTCAGTGAATTGCACAACACAAGTCGTGCTGTGCTTTCCTTTGTTGTTGTTTTTTTTTGCATCTGGGAGTTCTTAAGTCAATGTCGGCGTCTGATCAGACACATGAACCTTATTCCTACAGTCCACTTCTTCTCCTTCTTCTTTACTCCATGTCGTCAGATTGTGATCCTCGCAGCCGTGAGAGAGCAGCAAGACCCAACTTCCTCTTTCTTTCCAGACGACCGACAGGCGCCAACGCGGCGAACACCTCTCTGTGCACCGTGCAGGAGGTCTTCGACGGGTTTTACCGCTTGACCAGAAAGACCTGCGTCATGCCAGGCAGCTGAGAGAGCAAAGCGCACACACAGAGGACCGTGCCTCTAAAACAAACCGAACCGAATCCGTCGTCGCCGGGGGCTCATACTTGGCATCGAGGGTTCGATCGGGGGCTGACGGGAACCGGAGCCTTTTTGGCGTCCGTGCAGCCGAGGCAAGACGGAAACAACGGGCTAAAGAGGCGGCCGAGGCCTTTCCGGAAGACGCTGTTGGAGAGGCTGTAGATGAGACAGTTGCAGAAGCTGTTGCTGATCGCCAACCACGTCGTGAGGAAGGACGCCACCTTGTGTTGGTACAGCCCAGCGCTCTCCAGGAGGAAGTAGAGGATGTACGGCATCCACAGCACGTAGAAGACGCTGGTGATGCGGAATAGCACCATGGCGTAGCGCTTGTCCGGGCAGCCCTCGCACCGCTCCCCGCGCCCCTCGCACTTCTCGCCGTCCACCTGCGAGCTGAAGCGGGCGTGGCGCTGGGTGATCTCCCGCGTGTGCTGCCGGCAGATCCTGAATATACTCCCGTAGGTGAAGCAGACGGTGAGCGCGGCCGGCGCGTAGAGCAGCGCCACGATGAAGGTGCTGAAACCCGGGCTCGTCTTCCACGAGTCCGCGCACCACTGGAATATGTCGCCGTGGTAACCCGGCTTCCCCCAGCCGAAGAAGGACGGCAGGAAGACGGAGGCGGAGTAGACCCAGACGAGGACGATGCACACCCGCAGCCGGCAGGGCGTCACCAGCGTGGCGTAGGACAGCGGGCGGGTGATGGCGATGTAGCGGTCCACGCTGATGCACGCCAGCGAGGCCATGGAGACGCTCTTCAGCACGGAGACCATGTAGCCGAAGGCCTTGCAGGTGAACTCCTCGTTCAGGCCCCGGAGGTAGCGCAGCAGCGACAGCGAGGGCACCAGGCAGCTGACGCCCACCAGCAGGTCGGCGTACGCCATCGTCTGGATGAAGTGGCTCGTCGTGTGGTGGTGCAGCAGCGGCGCGCAGTGGAAGACGAAGATCACCACCAGGTTGCCGGCAATGATGAGCACGGTGAGGAAGAGGATGACCACCACCTCAAGCACGCAGGTGTCCAAGCTTTGGGAGTAGCCCACGGCTCCCAGCAGGCAGAACTGGGGAGAGCTGCTTTGGTTCGCATCGGAGGAAGAGTTCATGTTTGGACTAGACGAGGGGGGAAGGAGGAGGTTTGGGGGGGGGAGTGGGTTGGGAGTTGGTTTCAGCTCAAATCATCAGTTATCATCCTGCCGTCCAAGTCTGTTTTCTTTTTAATCCTGGAGTTGCTCGTCCCGTCTTCTGCTTCCAAGAAAAGAAAGCGTGCCTCCTGTTCATCTCAGATCAGCATCTTTTTGCTCATCCTTATTAAAGTAGCAGGAGTCGGCGGCCGGGCTCTGCTGCTGCTGCTGCTGCTGCTGCTGCTGCTGCTGCTGCTGGGTGTGAAAAACGTGCATGTGTGCATCCAACGGGAGGCAAAAGAAAATCCCAAATGCACAACAATAACAAGAAGAGATGCCGGTCGGATGCTGCAGTGCAAGCCGTCCTCTCTCTCTATCTCGCTGCTGTTTACCATACCTCCTCTCTCCTCTCCTCTCCTCTCCGCACCGACCGGTCCCTCCCTCTCTCTCTCTCTCTCTCTCTCTCTTCACTACAAATCCTGAGGTAAGCACTCTGCTCTGAAACACAGCCGCTGAAAAAAAAACAAAAAAAAAACAGGCATCCACTTCCACCGGCTAGGATAGAGGGAGGGAAGGGAAGGGAAGGGAAGGGAAGACGCAAAAATGCCGAAACGTCCCAGCAGCTCCAATTGTTAACACCAATCCACAGCAGTGGTGGCGGTTGCGGCGTTGGGCTCCTTGGTAAGCGAAATAAGACAGTCCAAAGAAGAAGCAGAAGAAGCAGAAGAAGCAGCAGCGTCAGCCCGGTCCATGGCTCTGCTGACGGGGACGAACACACGCCGAGAGACGGCTGGAGGAAAACATCCAGAGGTGATGGATCATGTCACCAGGCAGGATCTCTGCTTCCTTCTGCGCCGGGCTTCTGGTGAGGCTGAGAGGCAGCCGGCGCACTTCCAGCGTGTGTGTGTGTGTGTGTGTGAGAGAAAGTGTGTGTGTGTGAGAGAGAGAAAGTGTGTGTGTGTGCATGAATGTGTGTGTATATCGGAGAGAGAGAGGGAGAGAGTCAGGCAGTCAGGCTGCCTCTCCTCTGCTGTAGTGGCGGTGTAGTGATGATGCAGCACTGCCACTGCTGCTCCGCTCTCCTCCCCCTTCTTGCTTGCCCTCGCTCTCTCTCTCTCTCTCTCTCACACACACGCTGGTGCTCCCTCCCCTCTACTCTTTCTTACACACACACACACTTTTCCACCCCTCCCTTTCTCTTGCCTTTCCCCCTCTTTCCTCTTTCACACCCACTCACTCCCGACTCCCCTCCTCCTTCTCTCTATCTTAAACCTTCAGAGTCAGAGTCATTTTATCGTCCCTCAACAGGGAAATTTGTTTTGGAGCGTTGGGTGACAAACAATGAACAATTAAAAAAACAAAAAGAAAACAGTAATAACAACAACCAATAGACAGTCACTGTGCGTTCACACCAAAACCTTCCAAAGCGCCAAAAACGCTTGAGGATGGGCTTCAGACAAGACAGCTTCCAAAGGCAAGGCAAGACAAGGCAATTTTATTTGTATAGCCCGTTTTTACAAACAGTTTGTCTCAAAGGGCTCTACATGGCATCGTAACAACATCCTCTGTCCTTAGACCCTCACATAGACTGAGGAAAAACTCCATAGAAAACCCTTTTAACAGGGAAAAATCGGAGAAACCTCAGGGTGAGCAACAGAGGAGGGATCCCTCACCCTCACAAGCAGCAAATATTTTCAGCCGCTTTGGTCGCTCGTCATGTGACTGACGAAGTTCGATCGCGCTGGTCATTGGGGAGCCGAAGGACAAAAGAAAGGGGGGAAAAAGCCGCCGAAGGCATCTCTATTCTGACAGGTTGCCGCCGAACCGCGACATAGCTAATTACCCTAAAGTTAACCATGGCTCAACTTCTCGTCTGGTGACGCTTTGGTCGCTCAGTGTCGCCGGCTTGACTTCCGGCGTTTTGACGCTTTGGAAGCTTTTAGTGTGTACACATAGTCATGTAAATTTCAATTGATTTGGGATAGCCCCTTGAGATGCGCCATCTTGTTTTTGAGGGGGTAAATAAAAACAATTACAATCACAAATTTTTTTTCTGTCTTCTCTACCTCTGTTTTCCTCACCGGCTCTTGTATTACCACTCATTAGTGTCCAAAGATCTCTCCAGAGGAAGATGAATTTACTCCTCTGTGCCTTGAAATGTTGGTCGGAAAATAAGTCTGTGGAGTCACAACTGATCCAGATTAATCAAGTAATCAATGAGTCAATCAGCAGAAACATCAGTCACTGCTTTGAAAATCAATCAGTCTCACTTTCACATCACTGTAAATTGGATGTGTTCATGTTTTGGATGTGGCCACACTAGATTAGGATCAATCAAGTAATAGATTAGTCAATTGACAGATCAAACTAAATAAAAATGTTCACAAAACTATGAATCAGTTAATCAATATTGCAAACAATTAGTATCAATTATCTATTAAATCTATTAAAATGCAGCTCAAACAATTATTACACACAATCTAGACGTCTCAAAATCCAACTTTTATGCTCAGTTTTTATGTAAACAAATTAGCAGATCGATGCCAACAGTTTCTCGACTATTGAAGCCTAAATCATTAAATATTAAACATAGTAAATAGATAATTAAATAGTCATTAGTTGGAGGCCTGAACTATTTAATCACCTTAATCTGTAGATTTTACAACATTTCTCATTATTATCATCATTGTCATAATATAGCGGTTGCGTTTCCTCTCATCCTTTTCTTCTTCTTCCTCACTGTTACTGTCACTGTATCTCCCTCGTGTCTGTGCATCCCTTCCTCCCTCGCTCCACTTGCCAAAGGAAGCCCCTCCCCCCTCCTCATCTCTCGGCCAATCAGCAACGAGCTTCCTCTCCATCTGTGCAGAGCCCTGGTCCCGCCCACCCACGTGCAAACACCACCACACACCCACCCTTCCTTGGCAGGCTTCACCCCCCTTCACGTATGAACTGTACCCATGTGAAGAAAAAAAAAAAACGACATGACAACACACACACGTGTTCAGAGACACATGTAGAGAGACACACACACACACACACACACACACACACACACACACACACACACTCAGAGGAGGATGAAATGAGGCAAATCTTTTGATGAGGAGAGGAAACTCCTGCAGCTCGCAGCGTGTGATGGAAGGAGAGGTGGATGAAAAGATGGAGGAGAGGGCGACACAGAAGAGGGAAGACTTAGGGCTGGGCGGTATGACCTAAAATTCATATCATGGTATAAATCGAATTCCTTCACAGTAACGGTATATATTGCGGTATATAATTGACGTGTTTCTGAATGGGTTTTGTAGTCCATTAGCAAAGCTTAACTGATTTAAAAGTATAATATGTAGGAATTCCCCCCATCTAGCGGTGCGGTTGCATATCGGGACATATTCTTGATGTTGCATTCACGTGAAATCGGGCAGACATCAGACAGACAATAGACGCTGCATGTAACAGGATAAACAAGCGTCTACTGTATGTAAACAGGCAAAACAATACAGGCGTGACAACATGTTGTCATGGTGATGTCGTATTGTTTACCTGACCCACGTTTTACCGTCTTTCTCTCGTCGAGTAAAATGGCATCCGGTTGGTTTGCCGACGGCCGTCTGCCTGACTGCACCTGAATGCAACACCAGTGCCTCCGTCCTTCCTCACACTACACAGTGGTGACAGTTTTAACAGGCCGAGCCCACAGCTCCGCTGAGTTTCCGTGGTTACCTACGGTCACGCTGACACTCAACGTAAAAAATGGCGATGCAACATGGCCGCCTCGGTTTGGTGCGTCGCCCACTTATGTAACGACTTGTAACAACTCATTCTAAGGTGCGAGAAAGCTTTCATTTGTATGCGGCTGTGATTCGACTTCAGTGAAATGCGTATTTATGAAAGAAATATTTGATTTTTGCCAATAAAAAGCCAAATTAGTTACATACTGGGGCTTTAACAAGCTCTCCTGCTCCGCTGTCTCTGAGGCAGGTAAGATGACGTCATCGACGATAGGACGGTAGAGCGCAAATCTCTACTGTGGGCCACCGTCTACCGCGCAACCCTATGATGAGATAATCCTGACATCCAACAGCTCACACACACACACATGCACATTGCTGCAGAGAGACCGTCAGGGTTCAGGAATCACACAACAGTCAGACCAGCTGCTCTACAACATTAAACATTTAAAAAGGTTCGTATTATTACATATTTTTCCACTCAGCTGCGGTGGCGTCTCAGCACATGGCCACATCCAGTCCTTTATTTGGTGCTCACAGCAGCATCAAAACTCATCTATCAAAAATAATGTCTAAAAATTACAAATACATACATGAATAATTAAAACATATCGTGTTGTATTGTAAAGAACCACTTACAACTGAAACAATTCAATTACAGTCACTGAGACAAATTCTCCGCACAGAAGCTTTGTTCCGTCTCTATTACATCTATATCTTGTTTCACTGGGTGGTGAATCACTGTTGCCAGTTGTTTTGCCAAGGTTATTTGTTGATAAAGACATAAATGCACAAAATGAGTTTAGTTTGGACAGATAACATTGTATGCAATTAAACAAATAATGTCCCTCAATGAAAGAAAAGTATGTTTCATCCAATTAATCAATTAAATAATTGGTAGATTACTTCCATTTCTAAAGTACTGTTGCGTCAGACATGTTGTGTCTTCCTGTTTTCACTCAAGTTTCCAAAATGATGATTGTATTTCTGATGCACTGCGCTTGCCTTGTTTATTTATTGACATGGAGACACAGAGAGCAGCAGGTTTTACCCTTAAAACACAACACTGTACTGTCTGATCTGTTACGGTGTCAGATTATCGCTGCACAGCAGTCATGCAGGGCAGAAGATGGGAAATTCTCGAGTGCAGCTTTTTGCACTTCACACTGAGAAATCAGATCTGGGTCAGATTTGGGTCGCATGCGAACCAAATACACATTACGGACACAAGCTTGTGGGAGCTCAGAGGTGACCTGGATATCTGGATTCTTAAAAAAAAGAAAAACCCTTATGATGCCGATCTATTCTGATTTCTATTTTTTCGCCACAACAGATGCTTAATCTTGGCCTGTTTTTTTCCTTTAAGGTCAGACACTACAGGTGAATAGGGTAAAAAAATTTTAACTAACAGATATTACCATGAAACTTCCCAAGTTTATCACTTACATTAAGACAAATATTTTTTGTATTACAAGTTTTGTCAAATTTTATGTTGAAATATGTAAATTAGGCAATATCTGATGAAATATGCGCTTTATTGCATACATTTCCAGAACCAAAATCTGAAAAATGGATAAAGCTCCTTTCAAAATTCTTGTTTTATTCTGTTAACATATTAGAGTCAGAAGTTTTTACAGAGGGGATTTTGGATTTCTCTTTTTATTACTCTGTAAATGAGAAAATACTGTCACCAGCCCTAAAAAATTCAATTCCGCCATGTTTTTATGATTAAAATATTGTATAAATCAGGCTGTGAATGATATATCAACAATTCCTCTGTAAAAACCTTCAGAATATAGAAAGGGATCAAACTGGAAGGTTTGGTGTCTGTAAGTGCTGCTGACGTGGAGATTTCTAGCTCAGAGTCTGAGGAAATACTCATTTTGAGAAAACGGCCTTTAAAGACTTGTACTGTAAAATTCCATAGATTGTTCATGTAAATCGTACTTTTAGGATTGGTTGCGGACACAGATGACAATTTTTGATCATTGTTCAGGAGAGAGAGCTTTATATCATTATAAAGCTCTCCTGACATGACATGGATCAGACAACAGGCACAGCAGTGTGTCATGTTAACTTTTTTGGCCAATCTAGGAGAAATCTACTGACAAAAGAGACAAAATGAAGTAAAATAACCACCTTTATGTGGATTTTCTATCATTTCTTTTGACTTTTCTGAAAGAATATATATTAAGGAAGAGAAATAGCCCAAAATCTCAAAATTGATCAGTGCATGAAAAAACTATGTTTTTGCCTGTTTAGTGTCTTGCCTTAACCAGAAAACATAAGTAAAGCACCAGGTCAGATAGCAGATTAAAAAACAGTTAGCATACTGTGTTGTCTGCTGATTCACCACATCAAACTGAAGTCTCCCCTGTGAACCGTGGGAGGGTCACGGTGAGAACGTCTTCCCCTTCCAGGCTGGCCGGCGGTCCTGAACAGAGACGCCATTCAGACATTGCTGGGGGGGGGGTTAACCATATGGTGAGCGCTGAGGTGGGAAGGACGACCATGAACCACCATGTTTAGCTCTTTGTTTTTGCTTTTTTTGCTTTTCCAGGTCAAGGGTCGGAGGTGCACATCTGCGGAAAGCTAACTGGCTGAGCGTTGAACATGCAGTAGGTTGTCTCTTCTACATCTTGCAGGACCGTGTTACCTAGTCAACGCATCGTTGTGAGTAAACAGCAGGCAGGCCTTCGGGGGAAAACCACCTTGTGACTAAATGTTTGGCAAGAAGAACTTGTGATGCCTTGATTCAAGTCCCAGTAGACAAGATCTGAAAATCACAACGGTTATGTCACAGCCCCGAAGAAACGGCTGTCACAGAGCAGTCTGAAGATCTCGAGGTCAGAGTGTCTGCAGCTAAACAGTTCAAGGGCTCTTATTGTGGAAATTAAAAATCGTCTTTATGTTTGATCCAAGTTGTCATCGGACAACAACTTAGAGACTAAACTTTCCTGGAAAGTTAAGGGACACAGACATCTGGTGTAAACAAACTACCCTCTGTCTTGACGGTCACGGCACTCGGATGTTTTTATCATGAGCGGAGCCTTCAAGGCCCCGAGGCTCGAGGGATCTCTAAAGAGACATGAATCAGGACACACGAGAACGGCCTTCAATGAAGTCTTTCACCAAACCAACAATATCCTCTCTGGTGTATGTATTGGTGGTCGGACCACTCTGACACAAGACATCACTGAAGTTTTACACAGACAAGACAAACAAAAGAACCAACTCAACTCGAGTGAGATTCTGGATGATGAAGTGATGTAACCAGAGGTCAACGGGTGCTTTGGAGCTAGAAGCCATCCATACATCATCCATTTCACTCTAGCTTGGTGGCCTCTAACATTATTACATGGTCTGGTCGAAGCTGAAATGATGATACAGTAGCAGGTCCTCCTGCAGACTTTGCTCTAGGTTATAGTCGGAGCTTCTCTCTGGCTCTGAGGACCATGATGCTCTTCGGCTGGTCGTCGTGGTCCTTGGTAAGTTTGATGGCGACACCCAAAGTGATCAGTGTCCGTCTCTAAGGGCCTTTGGGCAGCTGCTAAGCAGGTGGTTTCCAGGATCCTCTTCCACTACAACAAGACCAGGAAGTTGTCTCAATTCTGCCCCAGACATGAAGGTTTGCTGGACTTGGCAGAACACTGTAGACAGCTCTGACTAAGGACTTCATGAGATGCACGACGTCTGCTTGCCAGATGTTGGACCAGGTGATCTTTCACAACGGTCGCTGCAGTTCTCTCCCATCTCCTGACATCCAGCTGGCTCATAACTCCTCTTGTCTGCATGCCCCGTTGTCACTGACCCCACCAGTGCCCTCTGACTCAGGCATGACTCAACAGATTTGTTGGCGCTCCACTTCCTGCCTCTTCCGAGAACGAATGGCACTTTTGGATTCTCTGTTCTGGAGAGTTTCCGGGGTCCATGTCACCCTGTACTCTTCAATAAGGCCACTCCATGGTCCAATGCTGAGTCACACCCCTGTATATCTCAGTAACAGATGAAATAAATAGCATGTTGTCTAAATGATGACTCTCTATTTTGTACTCAGGTTTGCTGTCAAGTTTTATGAGATTGTGAAAAGACGCATCACTCAGTTTTGTTTTTCCTTTCATTAAGCAGAGTGCCATTTTTTTCTCTAGACAACAACAACAATCTCCATCCTGCTTCTGTGGCATCAGCTGAAATAAAGGTTACGGGAAGGTGGAAGTGGAGGTGCTGAACAAAGGTGACCTAATTTTCTTGCCGCTTTTACAACTTCAGTGCAGACAGAAAGGTCAACGCCACAGCGGGGCGAAATGAAGCGAGGATGGAAAGAATGGGGATTTACATGCAGACAAGTCCTACCTATTATCCTGCTGGTGGGTGATTATGCTTTCAAAGGAAGGTCAGATCTGATATTTGGGCTTTGCTTCAGTCTGTCCACGGAGGATTTAACAATATAATTAAAGGTTTCCCCATTTCACGACACCAGGGCAAACTTGCAAAGCTGGAGTCCTTCCTACTGCAAAATTGGAAAGGTTTCCTCTGAGAAGCAGTTCAGGAGATACTGCATCCATGGAGCTAAAACCATTTTGACCTTGACCTTTGCCCTTTAGTCACCAAAATCTTATCAGTTAATTTGTGCTACTTGCTTGAAGACATTGCTGAGATGCCACATTCATAAGACCAATACGCTCCGTTGTGCGGTCACCATGTCATTAACCCCAAAAATCTAATCAGGTCATCCGTGAGTACCAGTGACTGTGCCAAATATGAAGAAGGTCCTTCAAGGCACAATTGAGATATCGCCAAACATAACAAAGCTGTTCTAAGGCTATTGTGATGAATAGAAAGATATGGTAATAAGATATTTAGTGAAACTGGGGCTTTGGAGCTGACTTTGAAGAGAAACGCCACAGGTTGATCTACAGCATCTACAGTCTACTAGTAATAAAATAACAGTAATATTATAAGAATACTGATCAGTATGGAAAGGTAAAGTAAATGTACAATATCTAAACAAACTTAAATACCCCATTCTTGCTGTATTTGTTCAATTCATGGACTGTTACACTTTGAAAATGTATAGAAATTATCCTCAAAGGAAATCTGAACCTGTGTGTCATTCTGGACAGAAAGTGCTATGATGCAGACAAGAGGTAGAAAAGAAGTAATGCCCAAAAGAACAGGTATAGTAAATCATAAAAAAAGAAATTAAGAGGTTTAAACACGTGCAATTTCTTGCATTTTTGTTACGTTGTAATGATCTGCAGTGCTGTTTTAAAGAACAATAAATGAATATTTATTTACAGTCTATGATAATATAAGAAACTACAGTATTGTATACGATGCAAAACATTTGTACAGCTTTAAATCAGGAGGGAGGGACCAATGTTTAGAGCAGCTGCAGCAAAACATATTGAATAGTAATCAATTTCATTTTACACTGTTCACCAACATCATATATAATTCATGTGCCCAAACATCAATTGTGTACATTCTCTCCCTCTCTCTCTCTCTCGGGTATCTTTCCCTCCATTTTTCAGCCAGCTCCTCTTTTTTTTTCCAGAGGGTTTATGTGACCCGTGAGAGCTCCTGCCCAAATTGAATTAACCTCAGTCACATGGTTCATTAGGGGAAGGCCTGCCTGGTGCCATGGGCAATTAGCTTTTACAGTGCGAGTCTGCACAGCCAATACTGTGTCCTCGCCGTCAACAGACGCACAAATACAGGCCACGGACGCACAACGCACCACTACAGGAGCATGCAGCCAATTAGTATCAGAGCATGAACAAAAAACGTCACGATGACAGATGTGACGCTACAGCAGGAGGTGGGAGTGTTTAGTTTCTATAGCTCGTAGCTAACTGTGCGCACAGGCGGTGTGAATGTTTGTCAAACTCACCTGTTTTACTTTTACTTTTACGCAGACTAAAAGTGAAAGAGTAGGTTGGCGCTTGGTGCTTTGTGGTTAGCCAAAGGTTGCACCTGTCCAGGGTTTCCCGCAGCGCTTTCCTGTTAAGGCGGCCGCCTTAACAACAAAGAGCTGCCGCCTAAACTAACGTCTTAAAAAAATAAAAATGTAGCATATTCACAGCACACACACACGACGGTGACATTAACGCGCGCCGCCACGTCTGCTCATAGCGCAGCAACAATGCAGCAGCGTCAGGCCGTCACTGAAACGCTCCGTGGAACCGAGACATGACACGGCGCGCCCGGTGTAAAAGTTCTCAGAATCAGCCCCGGTGACCGCGGCGCTGACGATTGGGGGTGAGTCGCGAGTGTCATATGTCTTGGTAGCAGGCACGTGCACACATAGGGCCCAAAGGGTGCTTGAGCCCCTGCCCTTTTTGCCCCGTATTAAAAAGTGCCCTTTTTTATTTTTTTATTTTTTATTTTTTTCAATAAATGCATTCCTGTTGTGCATGAGGATGTAAACAACCGCGCTGTAAAAATGCCACGGTTATCTACCGTACGCATTTCCTTGTAATATACACGGTATTGTGTATACGTTGGTGTGTGTGTTGTCCACTGCTGCTCCGCTCTGTCCCTCACTGAGGGGCGGGGGGGGGGGGGGTGCGCGCTCCCTCACATGCACGTCCAGAGAGAGAGAGAGAGAAGTAGAAGCTGCTGCCTCATCGATAACTCTGTGTGTGCCGCATGTAGATGAGACGTGACAGTGGAGCGACTTGTGTCGAATCTTGTGAGTTATAAATCCACCAACACAACTTCCTTGTCGGTTCTGACAAGTCGCCGTCCACTTATTCAACGAGCTTAATAAGAGTCATATTTCGTATATAGTTTGTTTAGCTGACTGCTTGTTAAGAGTTAAGCCCCACCTCGTCCTCTGTCTAACATCACCTGAATGTAGTGAACAACAACAGCAACAGGAGGAATCACTCACTCAGCTTGATTTCACTGACTATTTGAATTTGTTTCCAGATATTGAGTTACTGGTAATTGTGACTTTGCTGTGGTAAATATTGCTGCTGTTCTGAAATATGCACAGTAGCAGTCACAGTAGTCATTTCTTAGTTTTGTGTGTGTAGCCTGTAGGCTTAGCCTACTTCTATTTTGCACTTGCACTCACATGATTTTTTTTTCTGCAATGTTAATGTGCACCCAATACAATATTAGCCTTAGCCTACCAGTTCAGAAGTCTGGACTGTTTCGGGAAGTTGGGAAATTGGTCCAGCGTGTTGACTGCAGTCCTGAAGGCGTGCAGGCTTTCTCTACCGACTAAATAGTGACTGTAATTTATTTTTATTTATTTATTTTGATATTAAGGCCTGAAAAAATTGTACATACTGCCCTTTTCTGATGTTGAGCCCCTGCCCCTCTATAGTCATGTGCACGTCCCTGCTTGGTAGAGCACGGCCGCTGCAGCGACCCTCCGACAGTCCCATCGCTGCGTGTCAATCCCCCCTCTCACTTTCTCTCCGCGTCCCCGTCTCTCTCCAGCTGCCCTTTCAAAATAAATGCATAAAAAGCCAGAGAAAAAAACAAACTGCTTTGTTTTCTCTGTCTTTTTATGGTTTAGTAATTCTTTCATTGGTGTAGTAGCAGCGTTCAGGACCACGAGCGTAGTTGTGACCTGTTGTGATCATAGATGGCATGGCATATGTTTTTTATGTAAGTCCCTTCGAAATATAAAGTGTTCCATGACCAGCCAAACTCCTAAAAAAAGCGTGATTTATAGTTCATAACATGGTACTTTTGGCCCCCTCGCCAATCAATCGATCCGCTCGCGCACCCCCCCCCCCCCCCCCCCCCCCCAACAGGACAGACACCACCTTAACTAACACATTTTCTGGGGGAAACACTGCTGTCTGTCTGCTATAGGCAGTTACCGGGCTCCTTCACTGTGGAACCAGCTCTCCATGGGTCAGAGAGGCAGACACTCTAACTACATTTAAAGGGACAACGAGGAGTTTTGGAAAAGCGAAGCGTTTTCACACTACATTTATGAGCCTCCGCGCACCGTGAAATTCTTTGACCGGTGCAAGACAGACTCATGTTTTCATTCATCAAGAATTAAAGTCAGAGGTCCGAATACGATCAGATACCGTCGTAGTTCCGACCATAAACGGTGATTCGGCGGCGTTATTCTCATGACTCGCCACGAAACCGAAAGTAAGGAGACGCTGGTCGGCTCACCCAGCATTTCCGCCACCACTAATAATAACAAAATAACGATAGAGACAAAACGATATATTTATCGAAAATGGGCCCATTAACAAGTGTGGGTAGCGGAGATTCATCCAAATTAACGTGAGACTTTTTTATTGTCGCGGAATTTTTCGTTCTGCCGATGGAGAAACTCCTCGTTGTCCCTTTAAGTCCAGGCTTAAGACCTTCCTCTATGACAGGGCTTTAAGTTAGGGCTGGTTCAGGTAGCTCCGAACCATTTTATAGCTACGCTGCTATAGGCTTAGACTGCTGGGGGACACATCTGGTTACATGGAGCCCTCTCCTCTCCTCCAACCGCCACCTGCATCGCCCCCTTCCTGCTGTTAAACCGGCCTGCCCTCCCTTCCCATGAACCAGTCTGCCATCCAGTCATCCCATTAAAGCAGAAGTAAGCGATCCGGTGGTTTTGGCTAACTTCTTGTCAGCCGGTGGAGTTAGCAGTCCCCGCCCTCGTCCCTACATCACCACATTCACATGCATCCCTTGGCTGCACACACAGAGAGGACCGCCCCTTTATGCCATTCTCTCTCCTCATTGGATAAAGGTTGTAGGATACAAGGAAAGTTTTCTCCGTCGGAAGATATAACTATTTAACAGTTATATTAATACAAAAATTCCGCTTACTTCTGCTTTAAGCTTGCCTGCTCTCCCTGCCTTTCCTCCTACCAGAAGCTGCCTTCATCAGCTCTTGTTAACATTTCCATGTTTCCCACATTCTGTGTTATAAACTGTTTTCTTGTCTGTAACAACATCTATTGCACATCTGTCCATCCTGGGTGAGGGATCCCTCCTCTGTTGCTCACCCTGAGGTTTCTCCGATTTTTCCCTGTTAAAAGGGTTTTCCATGGAGTTTTTCCTCAGTGGATGGGAGGGTCTAAGGGCAGAGGATGTTGTTGTGATGCCATGTAAAGCCCTTTGAGACAAACTGTTTGTAAAAATGGGCTAGACATAATCCCTATAGTTTTAGGAGTAGGTTCGTTACCTTTAATTGTCGATGCAAGCTAGCAGAGCAGAGCTGCGAGCTGCTCAGAGCTACGCTACGGAGGCTAATGGGATTTCTTGGTTTCCCTCATAGGGAATAGTAACGTTCTGTTATTATCTCACAGCGTGGTGAATGCGCAGGTCACAACTTGTCCTCGAGAGCGTTTTGGAGTTGTTGGATTGTGTATTTGATGAGTTTGATGAGGGAAACCAAGAAATCCATCTTCATATACAGTAAGTTTCAGGATACTACGGCCTTAAGAAACCCCAGTGTTGAACCATGACATGAATCTTCTCTGAGGATTGAACTGAACAAACCTCTGATGTTCAAACCCCCGACAGCACATGAGGCAGCTTCGAACAGATCGTCTTCAGTGTTCCTGAGGTTTCATATGACTTTTTAATCTCCATTAACATGGAAAATCAGACTAATTTCATCCTTTTAAAACACTTAAAAGCGCTAATGACCCTGAACAAATCTGATTTGTTTGGTGATCAGACACCAGAGGAACAAGCTCGACAGGGGTTGCGTGCCGAAGGTGAGGTCAGAGAGATGTTTTTGTTTTAATAACACAGTAAACTGTTTCCCTGTCTGTAACAACATCTATTGCACGTCTGCCCGTCCTGGGTGAGGGATCCCTCCTCTGTTGCTCACCCTGAGGTTTCTCCAATTTGTCCCTGTTAAAAGGGTTTTCCATGGAGTTTTTCCTCAGTAGATGTGAGGGTCTAAGGACAGAGGATGTTGTTATGATGGGATGTAAAGCCCTTTGAGACAAACTGTTTGTAAAAACGGGCTATACAAATAATTGCCTTGCCTAAAAGATCCACATGAGTTCACATTGACCTGAGGCTGAAGAGGCCAAGTGTTCGATATCACAGGACGACCTGAGACTGATGGCAGTTTCAGTTTCTGTCAAGAGCTGTTTGAGTCTCTTGTTGTCACATGGTTTGAACTTTGAACCCCACAGCAGCTGACTGTGGCTGCAACCAGGTTACACGATTATTGTTTGTTTTGTAATACAGTGGTTTACATTCTCTCGAAGGCAGCAGACACATCCACACCTCCAAACATCAAGGGTCAGCTGGTTCAGCCTCCCTGACTGATGTGGACCTCAGGATGGAGCTGACCTCTCCTCCTCCTCCTCTATGATCAGCTGCTGCTTCATGGGACTCAGACTGTCACAAGCTGCTTAATGAACCCGCAGGTCATTCAAGGATGGAAGCTTTATGAAATCCATTCATCAGAAACCAGACAAACAAGATGTTGTCACAAAACTATTGAAGAAAAAGAGAGAGAGAGAGAGAAAAAAGAAAAGAAAACAGCACCGGAAAACGAGGCGAAGCCGCCACAGAACTGACGTCAGATGCAACAATGTCTGTAAAGTGCAGCATTAACCTGGATTAACCTCCCAGACAATGTTGGAAAACCCCAACTCTAACCGGCTGACTGCTCCGCCCTGTTATCACTAATATCTTAAACTCAATTTTAAATCACTTAAAATCGTTGCACCTTTTACATTTTTAATTGTGAAGTTCAAATTGTAAATCATTTAAATTGTTTTGTACGTCTTAGTCTTTAAAGCATCATAAAGAATTCAGAATTTACCTCATGTATGAAATGTGCCTTAGGAAATAAAGCTGCCTCGCCTCAAATATTTATTGTTATCTGTTCATTTGAGTTCTGGGTTTGTTCAGGGTCAAATGTAACTTGTTGTGATTTTCTCCTTCTGTACTATTTAAAATAGTTGTAATAAAATGAGGATGCTTCAGTGCGGACACACGTCACAGGGATTTAAACCATCATAATGACGTGATCAACACATCTATCTAACATATCATTGCACATAACAAGCGATATACAAGATGTAGTTCTGTATTGTGCCTAAGGTATTCACAGAGTCCACTCACTTCATTTCATACATTCTCAAAAGTCCTGTAGGTTTAAAGCGGAGTTGCTAAAATGTTAGCGTTTCCTGCTTTACTCCGTTTTATATTTAATTTACATCAAAAAACAAATCGACATATTAATAATCAGTAATAAATGTAATGGTTTTCCCTGATCCATACTGAGTCTCAGTCTGTATTAATAGTCTTTTATGTAAATGATAAATTACTACCTGGGTGACTGAAAGTGAATCAAAACATTTCTGAAATGAGATGGTCGATCGTGTTGTGAACGTGAGCGCTGGCTCCACATCATCATCATCATCATCATCATCATCAGCTGCCACACAGTTACTGTAATGATGCTCTGTGACCAAGTGTGTTGTAATCACACCGACACACACACTTTCATGTTGCTGCAGTCACTTCAGGCTGAATCAGTTAGCTCAGTGGGACTTTATTATTATTATCGCTATGCAGAGAATAATGAGACTGAATGGGGCCGTAGTGAAAGTGGTAAACAGGAAGAGCCTGAGATGGCTGCAAATGAAGAGAAATGACAACATTTTACAGCAACAACGTCGGTCTCAGGCTGCTAATGAGCAGCAGGGACACGTCCTAAAGCTACACTCAGTCACACATTTAATGAGACTGTTTAAAACTGTCGTCTAACCACAGTGATAATGAGATGCTGTCATGCAGCATGTATTCATGATAACTATTGGTATAGATAATTATCGCCCAATATCAAAATACACAGATCATTTTTCGCAGATTACTAAAACCAATTATAATCAGCCGACATTGACTTGATTTAGTTCATTTTCGGTCCGTCTGGCCCTTAAGTTGATTTGAAACTATAATGAATGTTGTTAAGTCAGAGGCAGAGATGTTAAATTAATCTTTCCTCACTAGATCTTAGCCTTAGGTGTACAAATAAACCAGTGGTTCTCAAACGTTTTTACATCAAGGATCCCTAAATTGACACAAATTAGACCACGGATCCCCATTGGACAAAATTTGAAGCAAACACCAGAAATACATAAATATAAATATATAAATATTTGTTCTGAGACTGAATAACGTTACTTTTAGTCAATCAAATTAGGGCCATATTTGGAAATATTCTAGAGAAATTTCTGGGGAAAAAAAGTAAAAAACTAATTCTAGAAACAGTGGTAAAATTTCAAGAAAAAGTTGGGGACTCCCTTCAACCCTCTCAAGGACCCCTGGGGGTCCCCAGACCTCACTTTGAGAACCATTGATATAAATGGTATCGGTTATGAGAAGCAGGAAGTGATCGGTTATCAGTATCAGTGGGGGAAAAAAACAGCTAGTATCGTGCATCCGCAGTGGCATGTTGGGAAAAAGTTGGAGAAGTTGGAAATAAAAGTGGAAAAACACATTGACAGGTTTGACTGAGGAGAGAGCAAAAATAATGGATTCTGTTTCCGATGATATTAATATCATTCTTTTGTTCGATAAATATCATATCCATTGTGCAAAATGGAGGAACTGCAAGCCTGTCTTCCCTGGCTTTTTTGTCTTGCTAAGTTATTTTTTCTGTCTCTTAAAAAGATATAAAACAAAAATGCCAAGAAATTAAGCCTGAACTTTGTCCTTCTTTTGTTATTCTAATTAATAACGCCTCTTTTTTATTTATTATTTATTATTCCGCTGCTCTGTTTTATGCTGAATAAAAATGTCTGATATAGCCTAATGTATTTTCACACCTCATCTGTTACTATTTGGTTCTGTTTGCTTTTGTTCCGTTTAGTTTTCCTTCATGAATCCCCTAATGTTTTGTTTTTTGCACCTGTATGATTGTAAACGTCCTCTTTGAGAGTTTGTATCTTCAAGTATTCAATAAAAAATAATGAAAGGATGCTTCATGCTAAGCTAAGTCTGAGTCTATTTATTCAATGTGAAACACAAATACCTTTAGAGTTTGTGCTGCGACTCAGGATAAGGCCCCCGTCGAGCCGCAAAAAAAAAGCCGCTCAGCTCAGCCAACCGTCATAATAACTTTAACAATCATAATTACATTCCATTGTTTAAATGCAGAGCCGCAGATTAGATTGCTCCCCGCGGGTTAAACACACTTCTCCCAAACCGCCTGTTTCAGCTAATGGCTCCCTGGAAAGAGTCCCACCTTCTAATCAGATCTAAACTCACACACAGTATACAGTATACACACACACAACTCATCCAAACACACACACAGCTAGCAGACAAGCGCTAATTTTAGCTTTTAATTAAATTCAGCGCCTTTTGAATTCATCTCAGGGTTGTGATTAAGGACGATGCTGGCTGCGCGGCGCTAATGGAGCCGGATTCTGCAGCTCGACGGCTTCACGGCTTCACGGCTTGGCGGGCTGACAGATAGCAGATCAGGGAACACCTCACAATCCTCCCCCCTTTCCCCCTCCTCCCTCCCACATGAATGATTTTCTCTATTAGTGTAGCTGAAGTGTGCAGCAAGGGGGAGGTGGAGGTGTGTGTGTGTGTGTTTGCGTGTGTGAGTGATGGCAGGCAGAGTGTGTTTTTGTGACTTTTTTTTTGTACAGAGAGAGAGAGAGAGGAGTAATCACGTGTGTCAGCATGTGTTCATACTGTATGCATGGTTGTACAGTGTGTTTGCACGCACGAGTGTACAAACCTTTACTGTATGCCTACGTGTGCTGTGCATCCTCCAAAATATCACGACTCGTCAGGCTTAAAGCCGCCACTTTTTAAAGGGAAACTCATCAAATACACAATCCAACAACTCCACAACGCTCTGGTGGACAAGTTGTGAGCTGCACATTCACCACGCTATGAGATAATAACACAACGTTACCAGACAGAGTTGTTTTAGAGGCAAATACAGAGACTGCTTGATGAAAAACTGTCCCTGAAGGCAACGCGCATGAATTTCCCTGTAAAACAACTCTGTCTGGTAACGTTGTGTTATTATCTCATAGCGTGGTGAATGTGCAGCTCACAACTTGTCCACCAGAGCGTTTTGGAGTTGTTGGATTGTGTATTTGATGAGTTTGATGCGGGAAACCAAGAAATCCCATGAGCCTCCGTAGCGTAGCTCTGAGCAGCTCACAGCTCTGCTCCGCCGTTATAAAAACAGCTTGCACCGACAATTAAAGGTAACGAACCTACTGCTATGACTATAGGGATTATGGCAATGGGCCAATTTGCCAGAATGTTGAACTATCCCTTTAACAACAGTTTTTTACACCCTACAATGAAAACACACACACACACACACACTGAGGTTAAAGTTCAGCTAAATGATGATGAGATGTGAGCAACATTGTGAGTAATATTTTGGACAAAAAGCAGCAAGTTTGTGATGATATAAAGAAGGAAACTGCCTCTTTAATGAGTGATAACATCTACAGGAAAACTATTAACGTCAGGTGAAGCTTGTGTTGTATTAAGTTCGCTGTTAAACCAAATATAGTTTTTAAAGTGTGGAAGCTACAAGATCCACACACAGACAGGTTCAGATTACATTACACACATTTTTCTGTCTGTAAATAAACAAATATCACAAATATTTGTTGTCTTTCAGTAGAATCTCTTCGTGATTATTTTGAATTTTCTACATTTTAGTTTCACAGTTGTTGTTTTTTTCAGTAAAAGTCACATCTGTGGTTACGTCACAGCCTGTGAGCTTTGAGAAAATACCGAGGTGTAAATAAAATACATAAAAGTATCTTTGCTTTTCTCAGCATCATGATAAAGAAAAGAAAAAATAAATAAACTGAGATTTTAAAGAGGGAAACTGGGAATAAAGTGGAGGACGGGAAGCACTAACAGCCCTTTGATACGGCCGATTTCTCTTGAACTACTGGGCCTCTGTTGTCCTGGTTACCATAACAAACAGGAGCGACATACTGACCATCTCCATGGTTACTATAATAACAGTCATAGCCTGGTCCGCTTTGGGAAAATATCATTATCTGCGTTAAGATAAGCGCATCCATTCATGGTCACAATAATTACTGTAATAATAACAATGTAATAATTATAGCCCACACAAGCTAACGCATCAATAAACTGCTGCTTTCACATGGGGATCAAACGCTGCTCTCTTGAGTTTTTTGACATTCCCAATTTTGTCTCTACTGTAATCATCACTAGGACCACTGGATGTCGCCTGGCAACAAGAAAGTAACTATGAGATACTGTGTGTTATTTCCGTTACATAGGAGGACCACAATTTCACACAATACAACAGTCACAGCTGAATATAAATGTATTTCATATACTGCAATAATACACAACAAGTAGGCCTATGCATTAAAACCTCAACAAATAACTTAAAATTTTTAAATTCTAACCATTTAAGACGAAGGCCGCCATGTTTTGATGTTGTTGTGACGTCAAGTCGGAGCTCTGAAATGATACCCCGAGTTTCCGACCTGTAATTTCCGAGTTCTACTATTTCCATTTCCGACAACTCGGAGCTCTTTTTTTTTTTAACAACTTCCGAGTTGTTTTGAACACAGCATGAGACGGAGAGAGTGAGACTGCTGCCTGCTACAAAACCCATCGAACTGATCCGAACACACACACAGTGAGAAAAAAAAGTTGTAACTCTAAAATTTAAAAAAAGAAATAAAAAAAGGCGTGTGTCAGTCAATAGCCTAAATGTTTTGTCATCTGATCTATAGGCTAATCAGTGTTGATTTTGTTGTTGAACAACTGTAGCCTACAGATGTTGTTGAGGTGTCACTAAACTAATATAATGGAGCCATTTGTACTGTTACACCTGAAAATGACACAAAATAACACAAAAACCTCTTTTTCTCAATATTTTGGTGCCAAAATGTCTTTTTGGGCTAAACAAACCCATATTCAACTGACAATTTCTCAAGACTGGAACAAGATAGAAACACACTGTTTCTTTTGTTTTGTTTTTTTGCTGGAAAGTAGAAAGATCGTGGGTCTAGAAAGGTTAACAGTCAAAAAGCTAGAAATGCCTGGCAAGCTGGAGGTGAAAATGGCTGGCACTGGCAGTCAAAGAGTTAATAACGACAAACTGTTTGGTACCAAAGTGTTTCCAGTCTGACATGGCAGCAGGCAGCAACACAACAGAGAATAACTGCTACTCACCCTCAGCGGTGGACCAACGGAGATGAACGGCGACGTTAATCCGCTTGTTAAGGCCACACACGTCACACACACAGTAGCAGGTGAACGTTGTGTTACCGTGTGACGTGGTGTTGACGTCGCTGCTCCTCCGGTTGTGCTCACAATAAATCCACTCAAAACTTTCCCGCCTCGTTTCCGACGTTCCAAACGTTCTGTTGTTGTTTGGTTTTTCCTACGGTGGCCGTGAAGTCCATAAAGGTGCTTTTACCGCGGGATTTAACCATGGATCTATAATAATAACTAATAAGAAATAATATAATACATCCATGGATTTAAAGCAGAACTATGCAGGATTTGGGCTGTAATTATTGTGGCTCAGAGTCACTGTGATGGTTGAGTGACCTATTATGAGGTGAATGGGGTCTAGGCCAATGCGCTCACCCCCCCCCCACTGGCTGAAAACCGCACTTGCAAGATCAGTCCTCCGTCTCGGTGTCCCAAATCTCATCAATGGATAGAACTATCGCGAGAAACTGCCTTACGGCAGTACGAGATAAGAACGCAGATGACGTCATGCATGTCATGAATCGTGATTGGTTTGAGTTCGGAAAGTCGGAGGAAACCATGGAAACATGAAATGTTTAGAAGTTTGGCTTGTGGCTAACACGGAGCTAATGCTAACACGGACACACACACACCATGGATCTTTTATAAGATAATGTAATACATCATGACACACACACGCCTTCGCGTTTTGGAACCTTTATTCATGTGTGTGTATGTCTGTGTCTGTGTCTGTGTCTGTGTGTGGCCGTATTAGCGTTAGCTCCGTATTAGCGTTAGCGCCGTGTTAAAGCAGAAGTGAGTGATCCGGTCGTTTTCGCTAATGCTGCGTTCCAGGCAGGCTTTTGAAATCGTAAATTACAGCTTCAAGTCACAACTTACGACTTTGTAGCGTTTCAGGCAACCCACTCGTGTTTTTCCGACCTGTTTTACCGGTGAAAGTCACTATAACGGCCACTCGTAACTTCCGACCGGTGAACTCGTACCAGATCGAACTGGTACCACTTCACGGTCGGAAAAATACGAGTTTCCTTGAACGCACCATAACAGTCCTCGTCGCTACGTCACCACATTCACGGCGTTCCTTGGCTGCACACACAGCCCTGCATGCCGTTCTCTCTCCTCATTGGATAAAAACTGTAGGATACGATAAATGTTTTCTCTTCGGCTCAGAGCAGAGCAGAGGGACTGACAGACCCGTGTTTCAGACCAAACACTCTATGTAAGTGATTGCTGTCGGAAGATATAACTATTTAAGACTTATATTAACACAAATATATCACTCACTTCTGCTTTAACATTAGCTCCGCGTTAGCGTTAGCTCCGTGTTAGCATTAGCTCCGTGTTAGCATTAGCTCCGTGTTAGCAGGGCTTAGCAAACACCGCTCTCTACCTTCAGCAGTAAACACAAGCACGTGTAGGGAGGGGGTGGAGGGGGTGGAGGAGGTGGTGGCGGCGAGTTTTTTTTTTTTTTTACGACAGTGACATGTGCCTCCCAGAACTGTGGGGGAGCCCCGGAGAGGGAAAAAAAGAGAAACCAACAAAGGAGCGAGCTATTTCCGGCCGACCTGCATAGTTCTGCTTTAACGGCTCCGTCTTTTTTCTTCACTGCTGTTTCTTCCACCTGGCTGCCATGACACCTGAGTCACATGACCACTCACCTCTGACCTTAGGATAAACCACGCCTTCTGTTTATTTCTTACTTTTACCTCACCATATTAAAATAAACAACAATAGGCTATATTCAGTCACTGCAATTCCCAAATAATATTTTTCAAACTAAATATTTCGAATTTATGATGCAGGAAAGCTTTAAATAGATGTTTTTGATTTTAAATGTTTATGTTTCAGTTTTATTTATTTGTATTGAGAATTATTATTTTATATATTTAAAGGGACAAGGAGAAGTTTCTCCATCGGCAGAACAAAAAATTCTGCGACAATAAAAAAAAGTCTCATATTAATGTGGATGAATCTACGTTACCACTTGTTAATGGGCCCATTTTCGATAAATATATCGTTTTGTCTCTATCGTTATTTTGTTGTTATTAGTGGTGGCGGAAATGCTGGGCGAGCCGACCAGCATTTCCTAGTTTCCGTTTCCCGGACGCTGCCCGGCAAGTCATGAGAATAACGCCACCGAATCGCCGTTTATGGTGGGAACTACGACGGTATGTGATCGTCTTCGAATCTCTGACTTTAATTCTTGATGAATGAAAACATGAGTCTGTCTTGCGCCGGTCAAAGGATTTCATGGTGCGCGCGGAGGCTCATAAATGTAGTGTGAAAACGCTTCGCTTTTCCAAAACTCCTTGTTGTCCTTTTAATAATTTTGATTTTAGGACTGTTAGTTGGACAAAACAATTGAGTTGTGAATTAAATAAGCAAATGAATCAATAATGAAAATAATAAATTCCTCTGGCCTCAAACTGAACTCGTCCAAAGGGAACAAATTGTCTACTTATGTGTTTCTTCTCCATTATCCAGTCCATTAACTCTCTGACTGCACCTTTAAATCATATTGTACTTTGTCTTATACTTATTAAGTCCAGCTGATTTCCACCCAACTCTGTTTGCAGTTTCCTGATGAATCTGGTGAATTGTTATGTTTCCATAAATCAGACCAGAGAGAGTTCTCCTGTCTCACCCAAAAATCATCTTTTAAGGAGCATGATACATTTTGTTTTCATAAAATTTTTCTATTCTAATATTTTCACTGCTCCAATAATTCTCACACTGATGTGTTTTATCAGCTGTTTGTGTTAATGGGGCTCTGATTTATGTCTGTCTGCAGTGTGTTGACTTTGGAGCCTGGCTTTACCTTCTTCTTTTTTTTCTGTAGAGGAGAAATTGAGATTTATAGTTTTCATAATTTCATCAGCAGCATCTTCTGACTGTAGTTTGTACTGGTGTATTGAATACATTTCTTGCATTCTTTCATGTCTTGCATTTTAAGGTCTTTCCATTCACTGTTGCACTGTTGAATCACAAAACCAAATGTGGTAAATACTAGCTACATGAGAGCGACCTGTGGTTTGGGAATAGCAGCACTCCAAACAGTTCTGGGAGATCGTGGTTGTAAAGACGCTTCAGTGAAAGTCTGTCTGTCTGCCTGTCAACTTGACTCTTTACTTTGTTTCTTTGAAGATCCTGAAATACGTAGCAGAAGTGACGTAAAACGTAATCGCAATTTACATTCATCCGGCAAAGAAGAACTGTTTCCATCAGCATTTATGGCATAATAAGCCTTTTATCGAGATCGATTCATGAGAAAATCCGAAGAGATGGGCGGTACAAACTTTTTTGACAATATCTAGGACATTTAATCAAACTATACTGTTTCCATAAGACATTTTTAATTGAATATACAGTCATTTAAAGGGGAACTCTCCATGTCTGGTCTCTCCTCCTCTGTGTTTCTAACCCTCCTCTCCTCCATGTGCATTTGTTTACCATGAAACCGGTGAGAAATCAATCCATGGAGCGGTGGATAAAGTTATTTATCATATTATGTATTTATCATCTTATCAGGAATGTTACCAGACAGAGTTGTTTTAGAGGGAAATTCATGCAAAACCACTGATGCACGTTGCCTTCAGGGACAGTTTTTCATCAAGCAGTCTCTGTATTTCCCTCTAAAACAACTCTGTCTGGTAACGTTGTGTTATTATCTCATAGCGTGGTGAATGTGCAGGTCACAACTTGTCCACCAGAGCGTTGTGGAGTTGTTGGATTGTGTATTTGATGAGTTTGATGAGGGAAACCAAGAAATCCCATGAGCCTCCGTAGCGTAGCTCTGAGCATCTCACGGCTCTGCTCCGCCGTTCTAAAAATAGCTTGCACCAACAATTAAAGGTAACAAACCTACTGCTATGACTATTATAGGGATCATGGCAATGGGCCAATTTGCCAAAATGTTGAACTATCCCTTTAAGGTGAAAATCTTGCATGGTCCCTTTTTAATGCGCATAAAATGGAAATATGGATGGAAATATTTGATATCAAACCAGAGAGAGTTGTCCTTGACCCTCCATGTTGTGGTGAATGAATGAACAACGCTATAGTTCAGTGAAGGCCACGTGAGCGCTGGCTCCGCCCACTCAAGTCTGAACTCAGAGAAACATTCGTGTGAATAAAAAAACCCACTCAAACAGCTCGGACAACACAACGACTGTTTGACTCAACGCGTGTGTGTGTGTTTGTGTGATAAACAAGTTTTACTGATCTGTCCATCCATCCGTTTAATCTCTGCACTGTAACATCACTCTCCATCCATCTGCACATCCATTTACCCATTAACCCATCTGCCAGCGCCGCGCAGCAGCTCATCCATCCACCACGGCCTTCACCCCACATCACACCACGCTCGCTAAATGATTTAGACTTCGCTGTCCAGCCTCTGTGAAAACACACTCAGTCTGATGTTCATGGAAAGAAAACACACACACACACACACACATGTTCAGACGGGAAAATATATAGAATTATCTAATTTCCCTCCCAGAAGCCCAACCAACTGTAATTCCTCATTTCAGGGCCGTTTTTTCCCTAAATAAAATAAAATTAACCCTCAGATTCTCCCTCAATTTGTACCACTCCATGACCCCTGGACAAAATTTAGACACCAGTTACTCCCAAAATATTCAAAATCACTTTTGACATGGGTTTCAAGATGTTTAACCCCTTCCTGGCCAGTTGTTTTTGCTGTAAAAACACATAATTTCTATAGGGCTCTATGGCTTAAAGGGATAGTATCATTTTTTTTAAAGTGGGGTTGTATGATCTACAAATAGCCCCTAAGTACTTTAATTGCAGTAGAAGACTCTCTGCACTCCTCCCGTTAGCAACGCCAGCCCGTAATAGCCCTGCCCAGAGATTTACAACATAAATACAGACAGACATACAGACCCAAAGAAATGCCCTATTTTCACGGCCTAAAAGAGGTTTTACCTGAAAAAAAATATACCCAGTTCCATTGTTCGCTATAATATAATTTTTTCCAGCCCCTCAAAGTGCAGGAAAAACACAGTTTTTATTTGGACCTAACCAACTCACGTATCCCTCCGCCCAGGGTTAGCACCCGCCGATCAGCAGTTGGTTAGGTCCAAATAAAAACTGCCTTTTTCCTGCACTTTGAGGGGCTGGAAAAACAATGGCGAATAATGGAACTGTGTATTTTTTTTCAGGTAAAACCTCTTTTAGGCCGTGAAAATAGGCCATTTCCTTGGGTCTGTATGTCTGTCTGTATTTATGTTGTAAATCTCTGGGCAGGGCTATGGTCTGGCGTTGCTAACGGGAGGAGTGCAGAGAGTCTTCTACTGCAATTAAAGTACTTGGGGGCTATTTGTAGATCATACAACCCCACTTAAAAAAAATGCTACTATCCCTTTAATTCTTTAGGGCTGGTGACAGTATTTTCTCATTTACAGAGTGATAAAAAGAGATATCCAAAATCCCCTCAGTGAAAACTTCTGATTCTAATATGTCAACAAAATAAAAACAAGAATTTTGAAAGTGGTTTTATCCATTGTTCAGATGTTTAGTTCTGGAAATGTCTGCAAATTAGCGCATATTTCATTAGATATTCCCTCATTTACATATTTAAACATAACATTTGACAGAACTTGTAATACAAAAAATATTTTTCTTAATGTAAGTGATAAACTTGGTAAGTTTCATGATGATATGTGTTAGTAAATTTTTTTAAACTTTAAAATACATTAAAAAACCCATAGGTGGACATTTTTGAAGGGTCATGGATGTTGTAAAAATGCATTACGGGTCCAAAAAATGGACTTTCATTCTGAAACTGGGGACATCCAGAGTTTACCCAAAGATACACCTCCTTGCCAAAAATCAGGCCCCAGTGACCTTTCATTTGACCGTGGGGAGTTGGACAAAAATGGCTGCATGCTAACAGATTAGCCGTCAGCGGCTCGCGTTGTAAAAACTGCTCAGGAACAAAAGCAGCAGTGAAGTGAAGGGGCTCGGTCGGTGGATGAGTAATGGGAGGAAACGGGGGGATGTCTGCTGCTCCAACAAGTCTATTTCAGGCCTGTGGTCGCTCAGAACAAAAGAGCCCTTATTTTCCCACATGATCCATTTATCAAAAACAATGAGTGGAGGCTGGGAGAGAGAAAGGTTGAAAGAGCTCGTAAATGTCAAATAGGCCGCTTGAAGAATGAGGCCGGGGCGCTAACGGCTAATATTACTCCAACTAGTATTGTGTAATCTGACAGAGGAAGTGTTGGACCGTGAAAGGGCTGTTTGTTTTGTTTTGGTTTGTGGGGTTTCTTTTTTTAATAAATCAAAACACAGAGCTGCTGCCAGAGTCATATACTCCACCAATCAGCTGCAGATTAATGATCTCACCTTATGTAACTAAAGTTCAAAAAAGGAAATTATTTTGTCGCCTCTGATTACATTGTTTCACTCAACGAAAATCAACAGAGTACAAGATATGATCCGCGGTAAAAGGAAACTTCTAATCCAGAGAAACAACTAGTTCACACCTGCCAGGTGTTTTTGTCTGTTAATCTACTGCATTATGCAATTACATTAAACTTAAAGGACAATTTCGGGCAAATTCAACTCGGGGCTGTATTTTCCCAATATTTTAGGTCTAAAAGAAGGAATCTGAAGATTTTCAGTTTAATTGCTCCCGTTTTGCGGTAGTTGTGTCTGTCCCTGCATCGCCACGGCAGCGATGAATGGGAGCGGATTGAAGTTCTGCTGCTTAGGCTGTTTACATCCCTCAAAGCCACAGACAGCGTCAGATGGCGACTCAAACATGCACCCAGAAGTTTATTTACTTCAAGCAAGTCAAGAGTTGATATTCCTGTGTTTATGACACAAACGGGAGCTTCCGACTGCACGTGAACACACAGAGCATCAACTTGGGTCTCGCGCAAGAATATTTGTCTTATTTCTTGTCAAAATGTCTCATTTCTAGTCAAAACTAAACTCTTTTCACTTAAAATAAGACTCATCACCTGAAAATGAACTTGTTTTTAGATCATTTTTACTTGTTTCAAACGAATTTTCACTTGAAATAAGTACAAAAATCTGCCAGTGAAAGCAAGTTTTTTGTGCTTGTAATAAGAAAGAAAAACTAGCTCCACTATCAGATTTTTCTACTTATTTCAAGTGAAAATATGCTTGAAATAAGTCAAAACTGTCTAAAAACAAGCTTCTTTTTATGTGATGAGTCTTATAAGTATAATGAGATTTGTTTTGACTAGAAATGACATTTTGACTAGAAATAAAACAAATATACTTGGTAAGATATTTGAGTTTTTGCAGTGTGAATTATAGTTTTACAAACATGTCGGCTTGCTTTAAGTAAATAAACTTCTTGGTGCATGTTTGAGTCGCCATCTGACGCTGTCTGTGGAAAAAAAATTGCGGCTTTGAGGGATGTAAACAGCCTAAGCAGCGGAACTTACATCCGCTCCATTCATCGCTGCCGTGGCGATGCGGGAACAGACACAACTACCGCAATTAAAACAGGAGCAATTAAGTTGAATTTGCCCGGAATTGTCCTTTAACACTTCCTATGTTCCTTTGAAATGAGTTTCAGTGGACACAGTCTTCAATAATTCCTTAACTGGGCTTTTACTGTGAAAACTCACACAGGAAGTGTTGTTAGAGCAGCGCTGAAATCACATATTTGCCTTCAGAACCTCGTCCTCCTCCTGATCGGACAAACCAAGCTTCTTATCTGCTTTAGCTGCAGATGTTTTCTACTTGTTTTGGAACGGTTGCAGAGTTTTTCCTCTTTTCTCAGAAACTCACACCAGACACCCTCACCCATCCATCATCTGCTAGAGACAAGTAAACAGCGTGCACACCACACCACGGCATCATGGGAAAGATCGGAGACACAAAGCAGACCCGCTTTAACTATGAAAATAAAAACAAGTTCAGAAAGAACAGTTCAACATTTTTATTCATTAAGTTTTTCTTTCAGATGGTTGCAGTTGTGCTTTGAAAGTTCAACATTTTGAGGAAATATTTGGTTTGGATTCATTCACGTTAGTACGGTTAATATTAGGTTACAGCTAGCAGGTGGTTAGCTTAGCATAGCAGCCAGAAGCCATGACTCTGCACCTTTAAAGCTCAGTTGTTAACATCTTATATTAATCTGTAAAGAGGCCAAAGTGTAAAAACATTTTGCTGCCATGTTTAAAAAACAAACAAACAGTTTTTATGTCTCCCGTGACGGCAACAGATGGCGGCCATATTGTTTCCAGGTTGTGTGTCCACGGTGGACACGACATCTCAGTGACACTTTGGTTGAACTTGTTTGAATTTGGCACAAACCTTCACTTGGACTCAAGGAAGAACTGGTTTGTTTTTGGAGGTCAAAAGGTCAAAGTTTAAGACTGTGGTGATGACGAGGGATGGGCACCGAGTTCAGTACCTTTATTGGTTCCCACCAAAGTACCGAGTATCGATTCACAGTCAAACGGTACCTGAACGCACCATTGCGAGGCATCAGTGAGAGTGGATGGAAGGGTCTGCCTGTAATACTGTAAAAAACAAATGAAACTGAGGTGCGGACTGTAATTAGGACCGGAGAATATTGTAACGGTACGGCTGTGATGATAAGTCAATTAAAGGGATAGTTCAACATTATGGCTAATTGGCCCATTGCCATAATCCATATAGTCATAGCAGTAGGTTCGTTACCTTTAATTGTCGGTGCAGGCTGTTTTTAGAACGGTGGAGCAGAGCCGTGAGCTGCTCAGAGCTACGCTACGGAGGCTCATGGGATTTCTTGGTTTCCCTCATCAAACTCATCAAATACACAATCCAACAACTCCAAAACGCTCTGGTGGACAAGTTCTGACCTGCACATTCACCACGCTATGAGATAATAACACAATGTTACCCAGGGCCGGCCCTGTACATCTGGGGGCCCTAAGCAGGATAAAATTGGGGGCCCTGCCTCAAATATTCATAAAACCAGCTACCGTATGCAACCCTTGCATATTTTATTGTACCTCTATCAACATGATGGCGAGCAGATATTTTATTACTAATTAGAGTCACTGAAACACTTAAAGCTGTCTAATTGCACTTGTCATTTTTTCTTCTACTTTGTTTTTGTCTGAATGTTAATGTTAATATTGTGAATGGCAATAGGTGGCTCCAAACCTGCAGTATTAAATCACTACTTTTGATGTAGCAGAAAGATAAAAGATTCTACAAAAGATTACAGAACAGATTTATTTTCTTTAAATTATCTGTACAGCTAAATTCTAGAACCCTTAAAACAAAAGTTCAGTTGAGAAGAAGATAGAGGATGTTGGTCGGTCAGCAGCATCATCAGCAGTAACCATTGGAGCTGTGGAGAAGATTAGTAGAATTTTTTTAGCCACTTGTGTACACACAATTTAATTTTCCAACAGAGATAAACATATTGTGGCAACAAACAAGAAACTTACCAACTGTATGACTGGAACCAGCCACAGGGGAATGAGGATGTGGCAACATGACATAGCCTAACAGCATATCTAATCAGCCATTAATAAATGGGTGATTGATCCTTTATCCCCTCACAGGAAAACAGCTGTTATCTTTTCACTGTAAACAGACCGTAAAATCAGCCAGGACATGTTACCTGCAGCAGGCTGGTACATGTAGCAGCTAGCCAGCTAAGTGAGCTAACACAAGCACTGACATGTTTTTCGGCTAAACGTACATCTGGTAAACATAACATTAATTAGCCTTACCTTGTCCTTGTTTTTTTTAATCATTGGCCTTCTTCTTTTTCCTATTTTCTGCACCTGATGGATTTATCCTTTTTGACATCGTCACTGTTCAAAAGCTAATCACCTCCTCGCAAATCGCGATCTCAGTGAGTGAGGGAGGGAGGGGGCCAGGGGGGAGAGAAGGGGAAGGGGTGGTGCGCGCTCGTTACCGGACAACGGCCACAGTCTGCGTTACGTTTACGTATCCGTGTCACGGTCATTGTTGCCAGTTGGGTCAAGGGTTACACGTTGCCGTTGTCAGAGACGGTTAGACAAATGATTGAGCAAAGTTTGGGGGCCCCCTAGTGGCTGTGGGGCCCTAAGCAGCTGCTTAGTTCGCTTATAGGGAGGGCCGGCTCTGATGTTACCAGACAAAGACATCAGCGGTTTTGCATGAATTTCCCTCTAAAACTCTGTCTGGTAACGTTGTGTTATTATCTCATAGCGTGGTGGCGCATTCACCACGCTATGAGATAATAACACAACGTTACCACACAGAGTTGTTTTAGAGGGAAATACAGAGACTGTTGATGAAAAACTGTCCCTGAAGGCAACACACATCAGCGGTTTTGCATGAATTTACCAACTTGTCCACCAGAGCGTTGTGGAGTTGTTGGATTGTGTATTTGATGAGTTTGATGAGGGAAACTAAGAAATCCCATCAGCCTCCGTAGCGTAGCTCTGAGCAGCTCACGGCTCTGCTCCGCCGTTCTAAAAATAGCTTGCACCGACAATTAAAGGTAACGAACCTACAGCTATGACTATAGGGATTATAGCAATGGGGGAATTTGCCAAAATATTTAACTATCCCTTTAAATCAAGAAGTTCAATCACAAGAAGTGATCTTGACTTTGGAAATCAAACGTCAAAGGTCACAATGACTTAACTGAACAAGGTTTTGGTCATTTGATGGCAATACTTAAAAAATGTTCAAGTTTTGCTCCGTCAACAAGGACAAACACATAAGGCTTTGGTGGTCAAAGGTCGAGTTGACTTTACAGAACACTTTTTATCCATTACTGGAGATTATAACATCATTTCATGCAGATGTTTCACATTTTCTACGACTCGCTGGGAGGACAGATACGACCATGATGAACTAAACTTCTTGTTTCCGTACGATACGACGGATGTGAGCACATTCCTTTGGTCAGTGATGTTAAAAAAATATTTTTGTCTTTAAAAAAAAGTCGAAAAGCTGCTTAAAGAAGGAGGAACAGCTTCACACCGAGCAGCTGAATGACCTGACAGACGAGCTTAGAGAAGCAGATTTATTATTCACTGCAAAAACTCAAAATCTTACCAAGAATATTTGTCTTATTTCTAGTCAAAACAAATCTCATTATACTTAAAATAAGACTCATCACATTAAAAAGTAGCTTGTTTTTGACACGTTTTACTTCTTTCAAGCATATATTAACTTGAAATCATTGTAGATAGTGGAGCAAGTTTTTCTTTCTTATTACAAGCACAAAAAACTTGCTTTCACTGGCAGATTTTTCTACTTATTTCAAGTGAAAATTTGTTTGAAACAAGTGAAAATTGTCTAAAACATGTTCATTTTTAGGTGATGAGTCTTATTTTAAGTGGAAAGAGATTTGTTTTGACTAGAAATTAGATATTTTGACAAGAAATAAGACAAATATTCTTGGAAAGATTTTGAGTTTTTGCAGTGTTGTTTCATCCCTTCATTTCTTCACCGACTCCTTGGTGAGCGAAGTGACGTTAGTGCGTTGTCTTCTGCTGTGAGCTGCGAACATAGAAACACCAGGTAAACGAGCGGCGACTGTCACACATCTCCGTTAGTGCACGTCTCCATGGAAACGAGCCTGGCGGGCGTGAAGCCGCTGTACTGTCCGTCGGGGCTGGGGTACTCCTCCCTGACTCTCAGCACGCAGCAGCGCGGCACGGCCGGCTGGGCGGCGTCGGCCTCGGTGGGCGAAGCTCCGAACCTCCAGGCGATGTACTGCGAGTAGGCGCAGTGACGCAGGGCGGCGCTGCGGCCGCGCTCGGCGGGCGGCGCCAGTGGGTCGCGGTACAGCAGCGCGGCCTCCAGCAGGCGGCGCCGCAGCACCAGCTGCTCGAACAGAGGAGACGAGGCGATGCAGGCGCCGTCGCCGCGCCGACAGCACAGCTCCTCCTGCAGGACGGAGGAGGAACTGCAGCCGCCGCACCGGCACCAGGCCGGCCGCGGCCGCGGGGGGCGGGGCGCCGGGTCGGGTTTATCATCATCGCGGCCGGCGCTCGGATCCACGTCGCCGCCGCCAGGCAGCAGCAGACAGAGGACGGCCATCAGCTGTCCTGTGTCCTCCTGTTGGGACGAGAGCAGATCACTGAAATGTAGGTATGTAGTAGTCATTATGTGCACTGCAAAAACTCAATATCTTACCAAGAATATTTGTATTATTTCTAGTCAAAACAAATCTCATTCTACTTAAAATAAGACTCATCACATAAAAAGCAGCTTGTTTTTAGACACTTTTTACTTATTTCAAGCAGATTTTCACTTGAAATAAGTAGCAAAATCTGGTAGTGGAGCAAGTTTTTCTTCCATATTACAAGCACAACTTTCACTGGCAGATTTTTCTACTTATTTCAAGTGAAAATTTGTTTGAAACAAGTTAAAATTATCTAAAAACAAGTTAATTGTTGGTGATGAGTCTTATTTTAAGTGGAAAGAGATTAGTTTTGACTAGAAATTAGACATTTTGATAAGAAATAAGACAAATATTCTTGGAAAGATTTTGAGTTTTTGCAGTGTGTGAATGTTTATGGCCGGTATGTGTGCAATCATGTAACCATGCTCAGTCTGGGTAATGTAATCATATTTAGTCTGAGCGTGTGTTTTGGATTGGATGTCTTATAACTGATGTGTATGAAACCACGAATCATGTCCAATCCTCCCGCAATCATGTAAATCTACTTATTGTAATACTTGTTATCTATGGGTCCTCTGTTTTTATGGACTTTTTGTGTTTAACTGTTTTATGTTTTGGGGACTACAGATGAAATCTAGCAACAGTGCCAAGTCCGGTGTATTTACATGTACACACTCAGTGTCCATTATTATTCTATATTGTCCCGTCTAAATAAACAAATAAACCTGTGTTGACATGACAGCGACAAACATACAGGACTGTACACAAGTTCTAGATATTAGATCTATCTGGTAGATAGATAGATAGATAGATAGATAGATAGATAGATAGATAGATAGATAGATAGATAGATAGATAGATAGATAGATAGATAGATAGATAGATAGATAGATAGATAGATAGATAGATAGATGGTATGATTTCAGATGTATTGTACATTTTATTGTAATGGTACAGTATGTAATTTTTATGTCTTTTTTTCTTACTTTCTTTCTTTTACTAAAAGCCTAACTAGGGACGGGAGTTTGAAACTATCATTATCTCTATAATCTCTGTATGCAGAACATCAGTCACATTGACTTGTTTGTAACGAGTGGAGGTGTCACTATGTTAACCTGCATTGTCCCTATCAAATAAACTAAAGTAAATTAAATTAGAGGTTATTCTTCTACCATCGACCGACTCTGCAGCAGAACAACGAGTCCAAAACATCAAACCAGAGACAAGAAGAACAGAGAGTCCTGCAGCAGAACACATTGTATTAAAATTAACTGATTTATACAAACTTTTTCTTGTTTTTATAACGTATTTATAACTTTACTTTTAGAGCCTAAAATATAAAAACCATCGCTCCTCTGCTGCTGCTGCGTTCAGAGCGAATCACTCGACCGTTTCATAAACCTGCACCTCCTGCAGCACTTTAATAATATTATTATCACAACGTATGACATAAAAATCAATCATCCAAGGTCTGCGGCTGCTCTCCGGTTATTAACACCTTTTTATATTTAACAAATCAAAACCAATGAGATTTATTTAATTTCTGGCTCTACTCTACCTTCCGTGGCTGAGTCGACAGCGGCTTCCTGTCCTGTAAACGTTTCTTCTGTGAACTCTTCACCAGTCGGATCTTGTCCTCGTCGACGTAGGACACACAGAGGACGCGCTGCAACATCAACAACAGCGTCAGATCGTCAGGACGAGCAGCTCTCAGTGATTTACAGATACACAACGTCACACAACTTCACACAACGTCACATCACAGGTCAGATCAGAGCGTTCGTCACCTTCTGTTCGTCGCGGACGGCCTCCACCTTCTTCTCAGCGTAGTTCTGTCCGACCTCGGCCGAGTAGCAGCTGGTTCCAATCAGCCAGTCGAGAAACATGGTCGTCTGGAGGGAAACACACACACACACACACACACACACACACACACACACACACACACACACACACACACACACACACACACACACACACACACACACACACACACACACACACACACACACACACACACACACACGATGATGACATGATGCTGACAGATGATCCACAGTGCAGAGGTGAAGCGTCTAACGGCCACTAGATGTCTCCAGAGAAACACTGAAGGAAAGAAACAAAGCTTTAACTTTTCCATCTCCTCTCTCAGCTTCTCTCTGGAGCTCTAGTAACAACAGGTCGGTGTCAGCCAATCAGAAGAGAGGAGGAGGCTCTGAGACTCTCTTCTGATTGGCTGACTGTTTTCTAAAGTGTTCCGATAAAAAACAGAGCAGATTTCAGAATAAAACACTCAGAGAAACTAAAAATCCTGCAAAGTTGTTGTTGGATGGATGGTGGGCCCAGGTGGTGAGGGGGCGGGGCTTAGTTGTGACATCACAAAGTGACGGGAAGTCCTGACGGCTGGTTTTAAGGCTCAGTTTCTGAATCCAGGCTGTGTGCATTTCTCTGTGGACTGAGGCTTTGATACTTTCACAGTATTAATATAGAACCTAGAGCTGCTTTATAATCACACTACACATGGACATCTACCTTTATACTGAATGGAGCTTTAACACAAACATCTACCTTTATACTGTATGGAGCTTTAACACAAACATCTACCTTTATACTGTATGGAGCTTTAACACAAACATCTACCTTTATACTGTATGGAGCTTTAACACAAACATCTACCTTTATACTGTATGGAGCTTTAACACAAACATCTACCTTTATACTGTATGGAGCTTTAACACAAACATCTACCTTTATACTGTATGGAGCTTTAACACAAACATCTACCTTTATACTGTATGGAGCTTTAACACAAACATCTACCTTTATTTTGAAGGAGCTTTACTGTAATAAAAACACTGTGTGTGTTCTCTCACCAGAGCGTAGTACGACAGCGTTGATCCGATGTAGATGATGAGCTGGATGTAGCTGAACTTTCCTGCCTGGAAAACACAAACTGTCACTTTGTTTGTTTTTAATTAAATTATTCATGTAACTTAAAGGAAAGGAAATAAACCTGGACCTGTCCAAACACCATGACGTCGAACCTGATGCCGAAGGCTTTGTAGAGCGTCCGCTCCTCCACACCGTTCACCGTGTTGTACTTGGCAAACCTGGTGAAGAAACACACGCACTGATGAGTTTCAGCCACTTGGAGGCAGCAGAGACAAGTGAACGCAACACTGAGAGGATGACTGTAGTGAAACAACATCCAGCTGTTACAGATGTTTCAGTGTTTCTGTGTTTGGTGTTTCTTTTCTGTTTCTTTTGTGTGTTTTTTTTCAATGAACTCACTGGTTCTTTTCAGTCATTTTAGATTCTTCATCAGCAAGGGTTAAGTTCAGATGTACCTGATGTACTGAATCTGACGGAGAGAAGGAAAGGAAAGGAGAGGAAAGCAAAGAAAGGGAAGGAATGAAGGTAATTCAAGGAAGGGCAAGGAAAGATGATGATGATGATGGGAAAGAAGAGGAAGAAAAGGGAAGGAAGGGCAAGGAAAAGAAAGGAAAGGAAAGAAGAGGGAGGAAAGGAGAGAGGAGGAACGATAGAAAACAGGAGGAAGGAAAGAAAAGGAAGCGCAAAGAGAGGAAAGGAAAGGAAAGGAAAGAGGAAGAAGGGAAGGAACGAAAGGAAGGGAAGGACAAAGAAAGGAAAGGAAGGGATAGAGGAGGAAGGAAAGGAAAGGAAAGATGAGGAAGAAAAGGAAAGGAAAGAGGAGGAAGGAAAGGAGAGAGGAGGAACAATAGGAAACAGGAGGAAGGAAAGGAAAGAAAGGAAAGGAAAGGAGGAAGGGGAAGGAGAGGAAAGTGGAAGAAAGGAAAGGAAAGGAAAGGAAAGGAAAGGAAAGAGGAGGAAAGAAGGAGAGGAGGAAGGGGAAGGAAAAGGAAAGCAGAGGAAAGAAGGAAAGGAAAGGAAACAGAAGGAGAGGAGATGAGAAGAGAAGAAAGGAAAAGAAACGTAAAGAAAAGTAATGTAAAGTGAAGTAAAGTAAAGAGAAGAGAAGGAGAGGAGAGGAAAGGACAGGAAAGAAAGGAAAAGAAAAGAAAAGAAAAGAAAAGAAAAGAAAAGAAAAGAAAAGAAAAGAAAAGAAAAGTGAAGTGAAGTGCAGTAAATAAAGGAGAAGCCTGGTGTGTGTGACCTTTGACCTTTTGACCTGTGACCTCTGACCTGAAGTTGAGTCCGGGGTAGAGCGTCCTGTTGCTCTCCTTCTCGTCCAGGCGTCTGAAGGAGTACCGGGGGAGGCAGCGCTGCGTCAGCCGGTCCAGGTCACAGTCCCACTTGATCAGGACGCCGATGACGCCGCCCTGTGGCCGAACCAGGAAACACACACAACACACTCTGACTCAACACAACCTCTCATCGTTACTAACGGAGACGGAGCTGATGTTCCATCCAAGGGGGTGGATCTGACTACACGCAGGCGTAGCTCACAGTCGGCCATATGAGGACGGGCAACTTGCTCTGACTCTGGCTGCAGTTACGGTGCAGTAGATAGGTGATCCACTCATCTGCACTAAAAAAACGATTCATAACTCTGTGAAAAATAAATCAGTATGTAGCTATTACTTTAACTATTTGCATAATGTCACTATAATGTTACTTTTACAAAAAAAAATACATTATTAAAACTATCCGTGATTCTAAATATGCTGCATCATAACTGCATAAACGTTCATAAAAATCAAACCGTTTTGAAATCGGACAAAAACTGAGCAAGTTATGGTCATTATAGCAGAATATGCAGCAGAGGCTTAATGCTCTGAGGGAGAGAGTTGCCCGTTCCAAGATGGCCGCCGTACTGGCTACGCCGTGTCATTGGGAAACAGCTGCGGGTGAGTCATCTAGTTCTTATATATATCTATGGTTCCATCCACATGTGACGGGAGGAAACTTTCACTTCCTGTTTCACTCACTTTCATTTCCACTTCACTCGACCTCTTCCCCTCCAGGCGGGACAGAGAGAGATAGAATAACTCCTGCTAAGAGTCGACTTACGAGTAACATAACTTTTAGTGAAGTGTAGGACTGAATCTTTAGTAGTAGTAGTAGTAGTAGGAGTAAACCTTTATTGCTAAGAATACATTCTTATTAAGGCAATGGCCTGGTAGGAGGTGAAAGGCCTCCTAAGGGGCAAGGGAGAGGGGGAGTACAACATTAAAATATAGACAATAAAAGCACATACGACAACAGTGACACAAAAGAAAAGAAGAATAGAGACAATAGGCCTAACATAATGCATACAAACATACCACAAAGTGACAGTTAATTTGACGTACAGTGACATACAACAATCTTTAGTGTCTTTAGTGTCGGTCTGTGAGCTGAGCTCCTTATTTATTTATTTATTTAAAGGTTTAAAAATCAGGGGCAATGCACATTACAGGTTTTCTCCGTTGGTTTGGCTCATTTTTCAAAACAGAAATTACATTCTCAAAACAACATGGGCAAACCTCCAAACCACTTGTCAGAACTGTATTTCTCTTTCATTTCATCAAATTGCAAATGTCTTCGTACATCTTTGTAAATGATTAAGTACAGGTAGCTGCAGTTAGCACAATGTCCAAGAGAATAGATCTTGTTGATCTAAACTGATTGTTGATTGTTCTCTCTAAAACATGTCGGCATCATTTCATTCTTCATTCTATAAGTCATAACATGCACAATAGTCTGTTCAGTTGTCAAAATTAGTTAAAAGAACATAATACCATGAATACCATGTATTTATTTACAGCACTGTAGGCTACTTATCATTAATAAATTGTGTTTATATTACAGTATATGATGCTGTATACCTTTTCTTACTCTGATGAATGGAAGTTACTTTACCTGTGAACAAAAATGGCTACCTTTCCTTGACAGTATGAGTGCAATGTGTGATGTCAAACCTTATGGGCTACTCTTACCCTAAAATCCTGGTTTTTTATTTTTTCAGTTTTATACACAATTGTACTCTGTTAGCTAGACAAAAAAAACTAGTCCAGTAATTATTGTCAGTGAAGCACTGGGCTCAGACTGAGAGGAGGACATGAGGGATATTTCAATGCTCCTCTGCCATAGTGACAAAACATCTAAACATTTTGACTTGCAGTGCTCACACGATGCCAAAGGGACGATGCATTTTGGGGAAACTGACTATTTGTATGAGTTTTGACACCTGTTTTGAGAGAGAGATGAGCTTTTGCCAGTGATCTATGGTTGTGCTGAACTGTAACACTGTTTTACCAAATGATCTTAGAGTTTTGAAAATGTAATTTCTGTTTAGAGAAATGAGCCAAACCAACTGAGAAAAACTGTAATAAAACATTTTAACAAATGTAAACATGCCAGGATTAGCCAAAAGGCTATTGTACATCTAAATAAATAAATAAACAAATGCATTAAACCTTGGATCACAGCTGTAACAACAACTGGACACGCGCTGCCTCTCACCTCGATGGCCATCACAGAGAACTTCTCCCCGGCCTCTCGGACCACGTCTCCCAGCCTGAAGATGGGACACAGAGAGTCGTTGCCGCGGTGACAGCTCTTCAGGTAGCCGGCGTCCATGTTGGAGAGGATGTTTCTCCTGTGAGAGAGAGAAAAAAACACAAAAATACACTCAGAGAGGAAGAGGAAGTGAAGAAGAGTCTGGAGACAAGGTTTCAGAGTCTCATCAAACATTTAGCTCTGTGACAAACGACTGGTGAGATTTAACTAATCTGTTTTATTAGAATAAAGAACCTCTGAAATTCTGATATTTGCCAAACTTCATCAACCACGACTCCAAAATATTGTCATTTTTTTCCAGGAAGATTGAAAATGTATTTAGCAAGAATTTGATGGTATATGTTTACAGTCAAACGTTTTCATGCACTGTAGGCTCAATTTTTCAAATATCAAAAAGCCGGTTGGTATTTTTGTGTAGGACAGTCTGGAGAAGCAGTCGCAGCAGGTTTGGTGTCAATTGAGCAAAAATTGTGGGAGAAGAAAAGTTTAATAAGTTTTACAGTCTTTGAAATAAAAAAAAAACAGAGTGACGGACTTCATAATTTGTAATTACTGTAGTTTAAATGTACAAAAGTTTCTAAAGTATCGGGTCAACGTTTTGGTGAAAGTTGCAAAACTGTAGCATGCACCATTGGTTTGGTAGGAATTTTCAAACTTTTTAAAGAAGAAGAAAGTATTAGCCGACCACAACCTTGGCTGCTTCATGTCTGGGTTTAATGTGCAATAGTTTGAGCTAAAAATACGATTATTTTGGCTCCTCGGTACAATTAGTTTTTCAGTTTTCAGCATCTGGCAGCTGTTGAGGCTGAAGCTCCTCGTTCCGTCTCACCTGAAGAAGTTGAACGCGGGGAAGCGGATGTTGTTCTTGATGAGGACGGTGAAGTTCTCCGCTGCTGCCAGCAGAGCCGGCCTGAAACAGGAAGTCCTCACCGTTACATCATCATACAAACCGTTACATCATCATACAAACCGTTACATCATAAAACGTCACAAGCCACAACAACAACAAATTGATGTTGAACATGAAGAGTTTTTGTGTTTCTCAGCTCTTTATCACCTGTGACGTACATAGATGTGTTGAATTTACATATATCAAATCTGGTAACACTTTATATTAAGGTACACATATACACCATTAACTAGGTGCTTATAAATATGCATATAAGTAGCACACTAACCCTTTATCAGTAATTATTAAGCACGTATTAACACCTTATTCTACCAGTAGCACAAGAACAGTAATTCTTATCAAGGTTATTATCGTTAACGAAAACGGACGAAATGACGAAAACTAGGATTGAAAAACATGCACAAACTTTTACAAAAAATTTACCACCATATTCTCGTAAATCTCCGACTTTTTCCCGTAATGTTATGACTTTTTTTCTTGTAGGAAATGTACGACTTCATTCTTGTAAATTTACGACTTCTAGTAAATTTATGACTTTATTCTCGTAAATTTATGACTTAATTCTTGAAGTCTGTGTTTTGTTTTTTTCTCTCAATGTGGCCCTAATACTCCATCGTACTATTGTGTGTTTACAAAACTAACTGAAACGTATTGAAATTATAGATAAAATAATTTTTGTTGTTGTCAATTTTCGGATTGATATGAAATCAATTTATTTCGCTTGAGCAAAAGTCCTATTTGGGATTTCTTTGAATATGACGGCAAGAAAGATAAAAGCAAAAAGTGCCTTGTGGTGGAAACGGGATAAAATATGTGGAATGCTTCTCACACACACAACCTGAACGAGCTGCTGAAATATTGAAATATATACGTAGATATTCCATATATATAGTATGTCATCCAGTTTTTTCTTCACTACGATTGGTCGTAAGAGTGGGTCCCATATAATAAGGTTACTATATGTCAAAAATGTTGTGATGGTTGTGGAAAAATGTTAACAAGTTGTCAACTGAACATGTGAAATAAAGGTTTCTTTGTTGTTTCTCCCAGCGCCGCACACTGAACCAGTTGTTTGGCCATGAGGCATTGTGAGGTTAACACATAGAGAAGTATATTATCAGCTGTCTGTGCTCTGTGTGCTTAAAGTGTCCAAAACATTCGCTGTGTTCACTTTATGATGTTAAATACAATACAACATGCGAGGTACTGTGTTGTTTATCTACTGCACTGATATGTCAAAAACAATATACAATATTTATTACACAATAGCCTACTGTTACTTACTCCGATCTTTTTGAATCCTGCACTTGACAAATAACCCAAAGTATGAAAAAACTAAAACTAAGCATTGAAAAACTGACAAAAACTAGCAAACCCGCTCTAAAAACGAATTAAAACTAACTGAATTAGAGAAAAAGAAAGTCAAAACAAAATAAAACTAAACAATACTGAAAAATCCAAAACTATTATAACCTTGATTCTTCTGCTGTAATGACTTAACTGAATGTGAAGAGTCTGCAACTTTAGTAGCTATATGGAACAAATAAGGGTCAAACTACTTGTAAATTAAATATGAAAGACCCCACTTTAGAAAAGGGAACATATTTTGAGTTAAAAACAATTCATTTATAATTATTAGGGTAATATTACCACTTGTAGTTTTGCATTGCATTCCACAAGAATAGACTTTACTAATTCAGAGTGATAAATTACTGTTCTTGTTCATTATTCAGACACAACAATGCATTAATTTACAGTGAATAAGCGATAATTAGGAGGTAATATCAGGAAAAATCTTAATTCATGGTGTAATAAAGGTAGAATAAGGTGTTACTACATGCTAAATAATTACTAATAAAGGGCTAGTATGCATATTAAAGCAGATATCAGCTTCACGGCCGTTTCGGCTAATGCTGCGTTCAAGGCAGGCTTTTGAAACCGTAAGTTACAGCTTCAAGTCACAACTACGACTTGGTAGCGTTCCAGGTAACCCGTAGCTCGTGTTTTTACCATCCTGTTGTCTGTGAAAGTTCCCTATAACGGCCACTCGTAACTTCCGACCCGTGAACTCGTACCAGATCGAACTGGTATGACTTCACAGGAAGGAAAAACACAAAGTACGAGTTTCTTTGAACGCACCATGAGTTAGCAGCCCCCGCCCTTGTCAGGCATCAATTGGTCCTCGTGCTACGTCACCACATTCACGCGCATCCCTTGGCTGCACACACAGCCCTTCATGCCGTTCTCTCTCCTCATTGGATAACACTTGTATCCCACAAGGAAAATTTTCTCCTCGGGTTACAGCAGAGCAGAGTGACGGAGAGACTCGTGTTTAGGCTGAAATACTTCATGTAAGTGATTGCTGACGGAAAATAGGACTATTTAGGACTTATATTAACAAAAACATTCCACTGATATCTGCTTTAAGCACCTAGTTACCTCAATATAAAATGTTACCTGAAATCTTTATTTAATCTTTATGTAGTAAAATAATATGTACATCTTATATATGATGAACAATAACGGCTCTAATAGAAACCTGGATGTTCAGTTTGTCTAATTAGACTGTAAATATTGGTATTACCACTATATTTATATGTAGGTGACACAACAAGACCATGAAACAGATCCATACAGATCAATAAATAATGTTAAATTAATAATAATGATAATAAATCATGCTCTTCACCTGGGGGGCGTGGTCTTGCTCTCTATTGGACACCAGGCCGAGACCTCGCAGGTTTTCTTCAACACGTCGAATTTCACACACGATCCCGTCTGGATCCCTGCGCCGGAAAAAAAAAAAAAAAAAAACACGACATGGATCGCAGGTTCGATTCCCACAGCAGGAGCAGCAGCAGCAGCAGCAAACGAGCGCTCCGACACATGAACGCCACATTCCTCAGGTCAGTGTCAGTTTGTTCCTGTGTCCTCTTTACTCTGGTGACGGGATTTCTGGGTAACGGAGTTCACTGCTGTTAAACTTGACATTAAAGGGACATTGTGTAACTTCTCCTGTCATCTATTCAGGAAAATCAGCGTTACACTGATGTTGCATTCACCTGCAGTCGGGCAGACGGCCGTCAGTAACAAACCAGATGTCATTTTAGTCACAGAAGTCCAGAGAAAGCCGGTAAAACGTGGGTCGGGTAAACAATACGACATCGCCATGACAACATATTGTCAGGTGTATTGTTTTGCCTCGTGCTGACGGACCACTTGTTTACATAGAGGCTTGTTTATGCCGTTACGTGCAGCGGCTGTCATCCGTCTGCCAAATTTCACGTGAATGCAGCATGAAAAATACGATTGAGTTGCTTGCGATATACAACCACAACGCTAGATGGGAGGAATTCCTACACAATGTACCTTTAAACATTATCTCAGTGATTGATATTTGATTGTTTATACCGTTACGTGCAGCGGCTGTCGCCCACCTGCCGTCTGCCCAATTTCACGTGAATGCAGCATGAAAAATACCATTGAGTTGCTTGTTGCGATATACAACCGCAACGCTAGATGGGAGGAATTCCTACACAATGTACCTTTGAAGGTCCAGTGTGTAATAATTAACAAGGTTTAATGGCAAAATCTGAATAAACTAGCCAAGAATATATTCGTATAAGTGTTTAATCGCTATAAAATAGAATCTGTTTGGTTTTCGTAGCCTTAGAATTCTTCTTTTATTTCTACATGTAGGAGAATGAAAATGTAAAGAGCGACAGGAAGTGAAGTTGAGGCACTTCCTGTTTCTGTCTGCACCCACCGTGGCTCTGCTGGTCCGAGGCTCCTTTCTTACAGTCTGCGTTGGTCCGACACACACTGCCGCTACGAGGGACCTGCAACACACACACGCACACAGACACACACACACACACACACACACACACACACACTGCTGCAGCATCAGAGACGTTTCCACCTCTTCATGTCGACCACCAGACAAAAAAAAATTAAAAAGGAGAAATCACCTCAGGACATTTTCCCTGCTGCTGCTGTTTGGTCACGATGACGTTCGTCACCACGAAGAACGAGTTTTTATCCTAAAAGATAAAAATAAAACGTCTACACACACTCTTTTTTAAAGGGATAGTTCAACATTATGGCAAATTGGCCCATTGCCATAATCCCTATAGTCATAGCAGTAGGTTCGTTAACTTTAATTGTCGGTGCAAGCTATTTTTAGAACGGCGGAGCAGAGCGATGAGCTGCTCAGAGCTACGCTACGAAGGCTCATTATGGGATTTCTTGGTTTCCCTCATCAAACTCATCAAATACACAATCCAACAACTCCACAACACTCTGGTGGACAAGTTGTGACCAAGAAATCCCATTAGCCTCCGTAGCGTAGCTCTGAGCAGCTCACGGCTCTGCTCCGCCGTTCTAAAAATAGCTTGCACCGACAATTAAAGGTAACGAACCTACTGCTATGACTATAGGGATTATGACAATGGACCAATTTGCCAAAGTGTTGAACTATCCCTTTAACAAACGCACACACACACACACACACACACACACACACACACACAGATCCGATCCCAACGACCACCTGTGAGGAGCCGCTGTAGTCGACGGCGTCCCAGACCAGGTCCCCGACCCCGGGCAGCCGGACCTGAGCGACACCCTTCACCTTGGTGGTGACGGAGCTGACCACCAGGTCGAACTCCTGGTACTTCCTGTTCCACAGCATCATGATGCTACAAAATAAAAGCACACAGGGATGTACACTGTAACCTGCAGCAAGAACACTGTTTTTTTTTTTGTTTTTTTTTAACCTAATTTGTTTTTTATCTAATAGCCTATTCTTTGGACGTACTCGTGGGGTTTAGTTTACCTTTCATTTATTTATTTATTCTGGTCCTTTTCAGTATTATTTATATTATAATTATTGTTTTCATTACTGCATAATTGTTCAAGATGTTCAAAGTGTTGGATGTGAATGTATAATTTCATAAACCAATGAATATATGTCTAAAAAAACTAAAAGTAGGCTACACATGAAAGTTTGACGGAGGAGGAAAAGATGGTTTTAAATCCTTTTGAACTCAGGTTTAAGTTAATTATCATTAATTAATTAATTAATTAATTAATTTGCATCAAAAATATCATGTCTGATTCATTTATACAAACATTTATGAAGCTTGTTCTCCAACAGAAAATGGAAGAAAAGTCACTCACTCATTGATCCAAAGGAATTTAGCTCTTTACCACTAACTGTCATCTCAGTAGGCTATTTCATTTTTCAACTCTAAAAAGTAAAAAAAAATCAAAACTGCACTACTAATGTAACCTAATAAAATTTTGATATGTCTGATCAATTTCAATATTTTTTGTTTTTGTTTTGAAATCTCGATGAGTCAGAAATGTTAAAGTTACATTCACCATATGTTCATCATATCTGCCAAAAACAAACCATATAAGTCATAACATTTCTGATCATACTTGATAACATCTTTATTTATTTCTATTTTGTTTTTTAAATCATTATTAAATTGGCAGCACTGATCTTCCGTACAGTTCAGCCTCGGCTACTGTGCGAGAGTGTCAACACCGTAGTGAACCGGAGTCACTCCACATGTCTCACTCTTTAAACTACACACAAACAGTTTATCTTCCACCGGAGCCCTGAGGCGGAGAACCGGGGCTTAGAGGCGGCGTCTGCCCGGGACTGAGCCGCTCCCCGCCGGCAGCAGCTCGGTCAGTCTCTCCGGTCAGGGTCTCCGGTCTGGATTTAGGGTTCATCCGGTCTCTGGACCATGGATGTATTATATTAACGCTCTGGACTCACCAGATGAAGAGCAGGATGGTCGCGTTGAGGCTCCACTTCAGAGAGCCGAGCCGGACGCTCTGGATGCGGACCAGCTTGTTGGTGTCGTACTGACAGAGGCCGAGGAGGCTGCAGCACGGCATGATGCTGCTGCTGGGGCTGCTGGTGGGTCTGGTTCTGGTTCTGGTTCCGTCTGGACCGGAGGAGGAGGAGGAGGAGGAGGAACCTCTGACTCACTCCTTCACCCTTCTTCTTCTTCCTGTGTGCACGGGTCACATGGTCAGACTCCTGCAGCTGCTCGTCAACATCAACATCTTCAACAGCTGCAACAAAACACGTCTTTTTTTTTTAACCATTTGTTTCTGTTTTTCTCATTTTGACACATTTTATTTTGCACTAGTTTTTTTTTTTTTGCACCAATGTTTCTTTGTTATTGTTTTGTTTTTAAATGCAGTTTTTCACTGTGTTTTAAATTAATTTGAATGTCTTCACACTTTGTCTGCTAATAATATTTTTATTACTGTAGTGTAGTTCTGTGATTTCCTTGAAAAGTGCTCTATAAATTATCATTATTATAATGATCAAGACCTTTTAAAGTTTATTAAATTAAATTAAATTGAAATATATATACATATATATTTAAAAAAAAAAAAACACTTTGATGAGATTCAAAATTATTGATTTAAAATAAGATTAACAAATAAGTTATGATGTATCATTATTATTATTAGATGAAGCTCTCCAGCAGGATAATCTTATTAAAATGAAGTCCACACTTTAACAACTGCAACTTTCAACCCAATAATGACTCTGCCTTATGTTTTAGGTAGTTATATTTTGATGCTGATACTTTACTGTAATATTAGTTACTGAAGAAAAAATGTGCAGGAGTGAGTTTTGTCATACATTTAAACAGATTCATTAAATAAGAAATAAACAACCTATTTAACTATGGTTCACATTTAAGATATAATGAGAAACAAAAAAGTTTGATAAGTCATATTAGCCTACTGCCAAAACCAAAACTAAAACTGATTTATGACTTGTTTTATTTGGATGTCCTTCTTCTTCCGTCCTGCAGGTGGCAGCGTCGACTCATCACTGTGACAAACTCAGAGGAAACAAAACAGGAGAAAAGAAAAATCTTCTCTCATTGTAAAAAAGAAAATAATAATAAATACATAAATATATAAAACCTTTAATGTGTTGATCAGCTGTGGGGACAAACTCATCACCATGACGACTCCATGTTGGATGTAAATAAGGAGCTCGTTGTGACGCTGAGGAACAAAGAAACTTCAGAGTGAGTCACATGACCTCGACAGGAATCTGATTCACTTCATCACTGAAAGCTCAGAGTCTGGACGAGTTTTTATTAAAGGGATAGTTCAACATTTAGTCAAATTCTCCTCTCACCATAATCCCTATAGTCATAGCAGTAGGTTCATCACCTTTAATGATCGGTGCATGTTGTTTTGTGATCGGCGGGGCAGAGACGTGAGCTGCTCAGTGAACGGTACAGGTCCCCTGTCCCTCATCAAACTCATCAAATACACAATCCAACAACTCCACAACGCTCTGGTGGACAAGTTGTGACCTGCACATTCACCACGCTATGAGATAATAACAACGTTACCAGACAGAGTTGTTTTATTCAGCCGGAACTACATTCCAGACGCGGCTGCTGGGCGGAGGGATTTCAAAAGCGAAAGTAGTTCAGAGTATTTGCTTAATGTGTAATGTTACATAATTATATATTACAATTTATTTAATTTAATACAATTGATGACTTTATTCTCATAAAATTGTGACTTTATTCTTGAAAATTCATACAAGGCAACAGAGAAACAGGATCTTTGTAAAGACTGAAGTCTTGATTTCAATAAAAACAGAAATACATATCTTTGCTATCATTTGACGTTCTGGAGATACTAGACGCAAAAGAGTAAAACAACACCGACCTCAGAGGGTTAATGTTGGTGAATCAGGTGATAAAATAAAAAGCAAACTCAGAGAGTTGTGTCGTGTCTCCAGGTTTTTCTCCAGGAGGAGATTTAATGTTGCACAAATTAGAAAAAAAACAAAACAAAAACACATTAAAGATCTTTTTTTTCCCGACAGACCCTGAAGCGACTGCACGGTGTTTCTCTGTTTCTCTGTTTCTCCGTCTCGTCACTTGAAGAGCTTCTGGAACTTGGGTTTGAGCAGCTGCAGCTGTGGGTTGTTCTGCATCGCCTGCGTCAACGCGCTGGCGTTCATGATGGGCTGGTGAACCTCGTCGAACAGCTTCTCTCCCAGCTCCTTCCTCACCCGCGCTCGCCACGCCTCCAGCTTCGGACGGCCCTCGAACGCATCGAAGCCGGTGCCGACCGGCTGCAACACACACACACGTTACATACAGTGTAGTGAGCTAAGCTACAGGTTAATGAAGCTTCACAAGCTACAAAACCTCAAAGCTTCTTTCTTTCTTTTTTTTTAACATCGAAAACTTTGAGATAAACAAATGTTAACTTCAATCATTTATTTTAAAACAAAAATGCACAAATATTCCAGTCTTTCCTATCTCTTCTCTTCCGTCTTGGACGTTGAGAGCAGCTTCATGTTTGTGTAACTGTTCTCTGAGGACTGGATTAGAAACATGAACCTGTCATGATTACTTGTTTTCACAATTAATCGCAGTATCAGCTAATCAGCTAATTGATCATAAAGCTTCCTAGATTTGAAGAGGCCCATGAATGTATGTTTGTAAACTCCTTGTCCGTGGTATTTCAGTATCAGTATTTATTTCGCACAACACACATGACATTAGTAGACAGAGCAGAAAAGAACAGAAGCAGATGTGTGGAGCGCCAGGTCTCCCAAGAAGCTATTTAAAGCTTATGGCGGGAGCCTCAAACGTAATACTAACGTATTACAAATTAAAAACTCAAAATCTTTAACCCTCTCAAGAATATTTGTCTCATTTCTAGTCAAAACTAATGTCTTTTCCACTTAAAATAAGACTCATCACCTTAAAATGTAATTTATTAACTTGTTTTTAGATCATTTTCAGTTGTTTCAAACAGATTTTCAATTGAAATAAGTAAAAAAAAGTTTTTTGTGCTTGTAATAAGAAAAACTTGCTCCACTATCAGATTTTTCTACTTATTTCAAGTGAAAATATGCTTGAAAGATATAAAAGTGTCTAAAAACAAGCTGCTTTTTTAATGTGATTAGTCTTATTTTAAGGATAATTGTTTTGTTTTGACTAGAAATGACATTTTGACTAGAAATAAGACAAATATTCTTGGTAAGATTTTGAGTTTTTGCAGTGCAGGACCTCGAAAATTAGATGCTGCTACATCATAAATTCAAAATTCAAAATCAGTAGTTTTCACCTGCATGATCTCCACGATGGCCACCAGGTCGGCCACAGAGATCTTGTCTCCGACGATGAAGGGTTTGTTCTGCAGGAACTTCTCCTCCAGCAGGTCCAGAGACTGTTTCAGGTCCTCCACCGCAGCGTCCATCTTGTCCTTCGGCGTCTCGGAGCCCATGACGACGGGATACAGAGTCTGAGACAGAGACACGGAGACACAGGGTCGGTGTTAACCGTACGAGCATCGGTGGCTGCAGCAGTCAGATAGTTTAATAAACTGCTGCACCGTCTTAAGTGGTATTTATTCAGGATTTATTCACTTTTTATCAGGCTGTTGTGCTGTTTCATTGTGTCCTTCTCTGTTTCAATTATGTCCTACTTCTAGATCATGTTTCATTGGCCTGTTTGTTGTGCATCATGTGTTGTTTTTTGTTGTCTCTGTGCTGTTAGCCTAACCTAGCCTAGCCTAGCCTAACCTAACCTAACCTAGCCTAACCTAAACTAAACTAACCTAACCTAGCCTAGCCTAACCTAAACTAAACTAACCTAGCCTAACCTAAACTAAACTAACCTAACCTAGCCTAGCCTAACCTAAACTAAACTAACCTAGCCTAACCTAAACTAAACTAACCTAGCCTAGCCTAACCTAACCTAGCCTAACCTAACGTAAACTAGCCTAGCCTAACCTAAACTAAACTAACCTAGCCTGACCTAACCTAAAATAAGCTAAACTAAACTAACCTAGCCTAACCTAAACTAAACTAGCCTAGCCTAACCTAACCTAAACTAAACTAACCCTAACTAAACTAAACTAACCTAGCCTAGCCTAACCTAGCCTAGCCTAACCTATCCTAAACTATCCTAACTTAACCTAGCTAATAGCTAATGACTGTGCATCAGATTTGGACTGAGAGTGACCTGGTTCCTTTTTCTTCTGACTCCAGCAGGAAGTCAAAGTTTCCACGTCGCCTGTGAAACGTCTTTTCAATCAAAGAAAAAAAGGGTTCAAAAGCAATTTTTTGGGTCTCAAATACTTTTTTTTTTACATTCAAACCCTTTTTTGTGTGATTGAAGTGAAGTTTGTGTTGATTAAAAATATATTTTTTGTTTAAATCAACTTTTTGGGATTGAATAATAAAGACACAAATGTATCTGTTAAATGATGTCTGTCACTCATTGTCTGTCAAAGTTTGAGAACGACCGTTCTATCTCAAATGTTGGTGACATTTACACCTGATAAACATTAGCAGCTTGTTAGCAGGTTTAGCATTGAGCTCAAACTATCGAGTTCCAAACATCATTAAAACACATCTATACAAGTTAATATACAATCTATCAATTGTGATAACACGCTACATCACTGATTATGTAACCAGTCGATGTGCAGTGCAGTGTGTCAGGTGTCATGTGGTGCCGTCCTGGGACTCGAACTCTCGTACCCTGAGCAGAAAGACCTTTGAGCCGTGAGCTCGGAGGTTCGTGTGCTGCCAGGACAGATACTCATTAACACGCGCTCGCTGCTGCAGCTCGGCTGGAAACCAGTGGCCGGCCACCGTCGAGGCGTGTTTCTGCGCCATGTACTTCAGGATGGCCGTGCTGCAACACACACACACACACACACACACACACACACACACACACACACACACACACACACACACACACAGGAGGACAGATTTATATACTAACAAAGGTCGACAAGGACAAAGTTTCAGACTGAACCATGACCCAGAGTAAAACAGCTGCAGCTCTGCAAAAACACTAAATATATAAAACATGATGACTGACAGCTTCTTCTAAAGCTGCTCACTATAAATTCAGCCTCTCCTCTTTAATATCAGATTTTAGAGAAACTGCTCAACTACTTATAATAAAATAAAACTGTGATGTGTGAATGTTAAACGAAAAAACAAAAAGATCAGGTTCTCTAGTTTTTACTATTTACTACTGTATTTACTATTATCTTAATGTGTTATTTAGAGGCTGCATTGCGCTGCCCTGTAGACTCCATTATACGGATATACGCGGCTCTTGGCTGGAGCTAATTTCTAACTTGTAATGACACCAAAGTTATCTGGGTGAGGAAATGATGGTATTTTATGCTAGAAATAAGGTCCAGATTATAAAAAAACGGTAATTATCCTTTAAATACATTGGTCATGGCTCCAGACTTTCTTGCCATGTCCTATTTACGTGAGTTCAATCCGAGTTAAAACACTAATCTGTAACTGAAAAATATAAAACCTTCCTTATATTTGACAGGGTTATGAATAATTTCGGGTTAAAGTGTAAATATATATTGCAAAAACATATATGCATAATAATGTATTTTTTTGTGAGGTGGTGAAAAACCTGCTGTTTGATTGTTCTTACAACTAGGAATCACCATAAAACCTAAAATCCATCCAGCTCTGTCATTCTGGACCGGAGGCAGAAGAAATCTCAGGAAACGCTTGTGCAGATAAAACCAGAACTTCCTGCCGCCCCGTGGGAGGAAGCGTGTGTTTGTGTTTGTGTGCGTGTGTGTTTTGTGTGAAATGAGCCTTTAAGTTTCCAGCAGCAGCAGCAGCATCAGGAAGTTTGTTTTGTTTGTGTGGGGGAATCGAACCTCTCGGTCAGAACGAAGTCTCCGTCCTTCATCACAGGGACTTTCCTCACCGAGCTGATCTGTCCGAACTCGGGGCTGTACTGCTGACCTGACACACACACACAGTGACACACACACACACACACACACACACACACACACACACACACACACACACACACACACACACATAGTGACACACACACACACACACAGTTCGATCAGAGGTTGTGTTGTAATCTGAGTGTTTGTTTTAACCCTCTGGACGCCGTTGCCCCTGCGGTGTTTTGTCTGAACGCTTTGACCTTTGACCCCCGAGGCGACGGCCGCTGTGGAGGAGTTAACGTAACTCTGCTCTTTACTCCTCGTGTCGGTGTTTACGTAACGACGAGTCCAGACGTTCACACATCCACAACGTCTGCAGCTCTGGAAACTTTATTTCTCTCTCTCTCTCTCTTTTTCCTTCACTTTCTTTTATTATTTTTTCTTTCTTTTAATTGTATGTTTATTTTTGTTTTGTTTTTTTGTCCGTTTCCAACTCTTACTGTTAGATGTTTAGTTTTTATGTAAAGCACATCGAGTTGCCCCTTTGTCTTGTCTTGGAAACTGTTGATTCATCAAAAAAACCCTCAGAAAGTGGCATCATTGTTTTTAAAGCAGCGTGAACACAAACCAACATAAACCATCTCTGTGTGTTCAGAGTGTGTGTGTGTGTGTGTTCAGGGCTTTGACATTTGCCCAAAAAATCATATTCGAACTTTGTTTGTTTATTAATATTAATATTCGAATATTTCTTGATAATATTTTAATCATTAAATGCCTCCAGTAAGTTTTTTTTTTCTTTTTAATATTCGAATTTCAGACCTACAAACTCTGGAGTAGTGAAAAATGTACAAAACTAAAACCCTCCACCACCCATTCACTTCTACTACCTTGATTTACATTTTTTTTTATTTAAAAAAAGGTGATTGTAGCCAAAAGCGATAAAAACTCCGGACAGGCTTCAAGATGAGCAGAACTCGGCTGCCTGAGTTCTCACCCCCACCCTCACACAGCTGCACTGGCTCCGCAGCAAACTCCTCATCCTCACCTACAAACCGCTGCACTCACTGGCCCCTCGGTGTTTAACCATGTTCACCTTCACCTCACGGAACCTGCGGTCTCCTCACGTACTGCAGACGCACCTTTGGGAGCAGAAAGCCTTCAGTGTGGCAGCAGCTCCACTACATCTGCACCAAGCCCAAACTCTGGATTCCTTTAAATCCCTGTTGAAGAGGCACCTGTTGTTCTCTCAGGCCTCTTGTGTTTTGTGTTATTGTTAAGTGTCCTTGTGTGTCTTGAAAGGCGCTATATAAATTGAAATTGTTATTATTATATAAGGTGACCAGTTTGCAGGAATTATCAAATCAAATCAAATAGCCTTTGTTGTCATTGCAACAGACAAGTGCAAGTGTGGTGCCACATCCATTCCAGGGCTAAAACAGACTAAAACAAGCTAAAAAGGACAATCTCAATGACACACATGTATACTCACACAAGAAAAAAAAAAAAAAGTAAGTCATCCAGTTATTAAAAATCAGTATTATAATAAAACCTGTAGGAATAAATAGATATTGCACAATAACATTAATAAAGAGTGCTGTTTGGTGCAGTGGTGCAGGGTTATTTATTTTGGCTGGTTGCTGTGGTTAATAAGTCTGATGGGCCAGTACAGGGGTAGAAGCTGTTTCTGTGTCTGTTGGTGCGTGACTTGAGAATTATGTTCGGAAAAACGAAGTTCGATGTCAAAGCCCCTGTGTGTGTGTGTGTGTGTGTGTGTGTGTGTGTGTGTGTGTGTGTGTGTGTGTGTGTGTGTGTGTGTGTGTGTGTGTTTACCTGTGGACAGGTCCACGCGCTTGTACTCGAAGGGCAGCGCGAGCGCCTTGGCGAACAGGTAGACGGAGCGACAGGGCTGAGAGAGCAGATCCAGGTACAGCTCCATCCTCACGGTCTCACGGTCTCAACGCAGCAGCAGCGGCAGATGTGTGTGTGTGTGTGTCTGTGTGTGTGTCTGTCGTCTGCTGCAGCTGCTGCTCAGGACTCCTCCTCCTCCTCCTCCTCCTCCTCCTCCTCCTCCTCCTCCTCCTCCTCTTTCAGGCTGGTTGGTTTCTAAGCGGCGGCGACAGTTCAAAGTGAGCCGACCTTTGACCTCGGCTCGGCACCAGAGTTTTGTAAACACAGCTCAGATTATCACTTTTTTTGTGTGTTTTTATCTGTGTGTGTTCAGCGTCCTCTGACTGCATAACGAGGTTACCGTGGTGACCGGGCTGCTGCAGGTCACTGGAGGCTTCTGGGTTATTAATTATCATCTTTATAAAACACATCAATCTTATGGTAACACTTCACAACATTAGAGTAGTTACTGGGGAACTAATGAGGAAGTAATGAGTAAGTTACTGAGGAACTAATGATTAATGCTGAACCAACTATTAGTTAATGGTCAGTTCTTCAGTAACTCCTACTCAAATTACTGAGGAACTAATGAGGAACTAACTATTACTTAATCATTAGTTACCCCTTTTGTGTATCCTAAAGTAAAGTGAGACATCAAAATGAGTAACTACTCTAATTTTGTGTAGCTACCTTAGTTCCTCAGTAACTTCTCATTAGTTCCTCATTAGTTCCTCAGTAACTTCTCATTAGTTCCTCATTAGTTCTTCAGTAACTTCTCATTAGTTCCTCAGTAACTTCTCATTAGTTCCTCAGTAATTCCTCATTAGTTCCTCGGTAACTACTCATTAGTTCCTCAGTAACTACTCATTAGTTCCTCAGTAACTACTCATTAGTTCCTCGGTAACTTCTAATTAGTTCCTCAGTAACTTCTCACAAGTTCCTCAGTAGCTTCTCACAAGTTCCTCAGTAACTACTCATTAGTTCCTCAGTAACTTCTCATTAGTTCCTCAGTAACTTCTCACAAGTTCCTCAGTAACTACTCATTAGTTCCTCAGTAACTTCTCATTAGTTCCTCAGTAACTACTCATTAGTTCCTCAGTAAGTACTCATAAGTTCCTCAGTAACTTCTCATAAGTTCCTCAGTAACTTCTCATTAGTTCCTCAGTAACTTCTCATTAGTTCCTCAGTAACTTCTCATAAGTTCCTCAGTAACTTCTCATTAGTTCCTCAGTAACTTCTCATTAGTTCCTCAGTAATTTCTCATTAGTTCCTCATTAGTTCCTCAGTAACTTCTCATTAGTTCCTCATTAGTTCCTCAGTAACTTCTCATTAGTTCCTCAGTAACTTCTCATTAGTTCCTCAGTAACTTCTCATTAGTTCCTCTGTAACTTCTCATTAGTTCCTCATTAGTTCCTCTGTAACTTCTCATTAGTTCCTCTGTAACTTCTCATTAGTTCCTCAGTAACTTCTCATTAGTTCCTCAGTAACTTCTCATTAGTTCCTCAGTAACTTCTCATTAGTTCCTCATTAGTTCCTCAGTAACTTCTTATTAGTTCCTCGGTAACTTCTCATTAGTTCCTCTGTAACTTCTCATTAGTTCCTCAGTAACTTCTCATTAGTTCCTCAGTAACTTCTCATTAGTTCCTCAGTAATTTCTCATTAGTTCCTCATTAGTTCCTCAGTAACTTCTCATTAGTTCCTCGGTAACTTCTCATTAGTTCCTCGGTAACTTCTCATTAGTTCCTCAGTAACTTCTCATTAGTTCCTCAGTAGCTTCTCATTAGTTCCTCAGTAACTTCTCACTAGTTCCTCAGTAACTTCTCATTAGTTCCTCAGTAACTTCTCACTAGTTCCTCAGTAACTTCTCATTAGTTCCTCAGTAACTTCTCATCAGTTCCTCAGTAACTACTCACTAGTTTCTCAGTAACTTCTCATTAGTTCCTCAGTAACTTCTCATTAGTTCCTCAGTAACTTCTCATTAGTTCCTCAGTAACTTCTCATTAGTTCCTCATTAGTTCCTCAGTAACTTCTCATTAGTTCTTCAGTAACTTCTCATTAGTTCCTCAGTAACTTCTCATTAGTTCCTCAATAACTTCTCATTAGTTCCTCAGTAACTTCTCATTAGTTCCTCAGTAACTTCTCATTAGTTCCTCAGTAACTTCTCATTAGTTCCTCAGTAACTACTCTAACTGTGTGTACCTTAATGTAAAGTGTTACCCATCTTATTAATGTGATTAAGAGGAACTTATTCGTGCTGCGTTAGAAATAAATCCCATCTGTCTAACTTACACACTTGTGTCCTGGTTTGTTCTCTGGTTCTGGTTTAGTTCAGGACTCGGGCAGATTGAAGTTGTACTCAGGCTTTTATTTTGAAAGGAGCTGGCGTCGGTGTTTCCTACAGTTGATCTGGTTCGATGACACCGTCCGAGGAGGAGGACTCGCTCCGAGCAGCAGCAGCAGCAGCAGCGGTTTGGTCCTGTTCCCTGACAAACACACAGCAGAAACATTTACACATGAAGACAGTAGTAAAACAAACATGTTGTGTGTTTATTCATTTGTTCTTGAACTGATCATTTAGGTTTTTGGCTTCTGAGGAAACTATTGAAACTCTTCAGCTGCTAAATGTGAAAATAAACATCAGGTCCGTCACATGTTTGTTGGTTCCTCTTCTTCCACCCAACTCTTCCAGAGTCGATGTTTACTTCCTGGTTTCACTGTTTCATTTAAGGGCTAGTTCAACATTTAGTCAGATCCTCCTCTCACCATAATCCCTATAGTCTTAGCAGTAGGTTCATCACCTTTAATTATCGGTGCATGTTGTTTTGAGAACGGCGGAGCAGAGCTGTGAGCTGCTCAGAGCTACACTACGGAGGCTCATGGGATTTCTTGGTTTCCCTCATCAAACTCATCAAATACACAATCCAACAACTCCACAACGCTCTGGTGGACAAGTTGGGACCTGCACATTCACCACACTCCTATGAAATAATCATGTAACATTATGTAACATTACGACACATGAAGCAAATACTCTGAACTACTTGTGCTTTTGAAATCATCCGGCTGCATTTCCCTCTAAAACAACTCTGTCTGGTAACGTTGTGTTATTATCTCGTAGCGTGGTGAATGTGCAGGTCACAACTTGTCCACCAGAGCGTTGTGGAGTTGTTGGATTGTGTATTTGATGAGTTTGATGAGGGACAGGGGCCCTGTACCGCCGCCAAAATGTTGAACTATCCCTTTAAGTTTATGGGTCAAGAATCCGGAGGAATGATCATGTTTGGAAGATCGGACATGAGATCTGGTCTCTGAGGGAACTGGACCGGACCGGACCGGACCGGATTGGACCAGATGGGACCGGATCGGACTGGTTTCTCTGCTCCTCTGTCTCTGAACACACGTCTTCATGGATCAGTGAGTTCAGGTTCATTGCCCGATCAGACGCGTCCTCATGGTGTCGAGGAACGGACAAGGACTCAACCCAGAACACTTTAAACAATATCACATCAACACCAGACACACACACACACACACATACACACTGATACACACACATACACACTGATAAACCAGTGCATCACAACATGGGTTAAATATACAAATTAAATCAAAACATCTATGACTCATTCCTCTGTGTGGTCATTTAATGAATATCTCAACTATGTGTATTTACTGTAAAATATATGCAAGTTTATAAAAACAACTAACACAAATGAAAAAATTATGGGTTTTTTTTTAAATTCTTCTTTAATTTCTCTTTACGTAAAAAGTATTTTACATTCTGGAGAAGACCCTCCTGTTATGACTGTTAGAACGATGCAGTAACTGTGTTTTTATAAACTTGTAGCTTCGTTCAAGTCACAGATATTTACATGAACACGTGTGAGGAAACATGTCAAGTGTCTGAAACAGAGGTGACTTCACCGAGTCTGAATGTTCTGGTGAGAATCGTCCAGCTGAGAGGAAACAGCTGTTTGACTCTCTGAAAGGGATCCAGACCAGGGGAGTGGTTGTGGTTCTGGTTCTGGTTCTGGTTCTGGTTGTGGTACCTGGAGGTGGGGGCTCTCTGACCTCGGTTCCTCCTCCTCCTCCTGGTCCCCGGGGGCCGGCTGAGGGAGGAGGCTCCTCCCTGGGGGGCTGTGCTCTCCAGGATCTCCAGCAGCCTCTGGGCCTCTGCTCCTCCACGTCTCTCCGAGTCCTGAAGGAGTTCATCAGAGTTCATCACATCATCAGATCATCAGATCATCAGTCCCCTCCTGGACTCAGAGCATCAACGTTCAGATAAAAACAGAGTCTTCACCGTAAATCCTCCAATAGAAGCCGAACCTGGCTTCTATATATATGGGACAGACTTTTATCTCATTTAGGACAAATCTGATGCTCAGTAAAGATGGAAAATGATTCTGTTGTTACTGTTTTAGAGGAACTCTGCAGGATTTCCACCTTAAAGGGATAGTTCACCCAAAATTCAAATTTCACTCATTTTCTACTCACCCTCATGTCGACTAAGGGCTGGGAGAAGTTTCTGACTCATCCGTGCCTTTTTGGAGTTACAGGGGGGGTCCGAGCAGCATTGCATTGCCATATGACGGTTGAGAACGGAGCTCACTTTTCTTCGTCCAAAAAGACACACCAAAAAACATCCAAATACCTGCTCTGCCTGAGTGCAAATCGACACAGGCAGAGCACTGAACTGAGATACTGGGAGCTTCCGCTACAAACAAGCTTAAAATATAGACTCATTTATTTTTTTTCTGAACAATTTCTCACGTCGGGGCTTCAATACAAGAGGGACATTACAGACGAGCACTATGGAGGTATTTGGATGTTTTTTGGTGTGTCTTTTTGGACGAAGAAAAGTGAGCACCATTCACAACCATTATATGGACATGCAGTGCTGCACGGAGCCCCGCTGTAACTCCGAGAAGGCACGGAGGACTCTGAAACTTCTCCCAGCCCTTAGTCGACATGAGGGTGAGTAGATAATGAGTGAAATTTGAATTTTGGGTGAACTATCGCTTTAACTCAGCTCCATGTGTCCCTTAGCTCTAGCTCCAGAGTCCTAGTTCTGGTTAAATCAATGACTTGTAACTAGTTCCAGGGAGAATGGAGGCTCTCTGCCTTCCACCTAGCGTCTCTTGGCTGAAAACCAACCTTGTAAGATCAGAGCCTCTGACCCGGTGTCCCAGCTCTCGTCTCTGCGGCCAAACACACACACACGCTGCCCTGATGAGTCACAACAACTCTTCCTCTTCACCAGTGACCACGACTGATCTAAAGAGCGGGCTCGTCCGGGATTTGAACCCGGGACCTCTCGCACCCTAAGCGAGAATCATACCCCTAGACCAACGAGCCACAGGGAGCTGGTGACCACATGGGGGGAAAATAGTTCCTCTTTTAAAGAGTCAGAACAGAAGGAAAGAGCCGGAAAAAACATCTACACATACCTCAGGTCGGGTCGGACCACGGGCTTCTCTTTTTTTGGCTGCGTAGAGTTAATGTTCATATCAGTGTGAACTTCAACACCCGCGGGTCGGACCGGGTCGCGTTTTAATTGTCAGGCCCATTGTGAACTGTAGTAGGAATGAAGCAGCTTAGAAACTGCTCAGACGGCCGATCGTGGGCTCTGAGAGATTTTGTACATTCACAACAACTTGTAGAAAATAGAAATAAACCTAAACAACTTCTAATTGAGACTCTGCTTTCATCGGCTCAGACCCGGAGCCAGACCCGGTTGAGACTCGGCTTTTAGAGGAGACATATTATGCCCCTTTTCCACAAATTAAAAGACATGTCTGTGACGTGTTTCAGTCAAAATCCCCCAAGGATCAAACATCACAGCTCTTTTCATCCTCTCTAAACAGCCCTGTTCAGAACAGCTGGTTTCAGTGCCTGTCCCTTTAAATGCAAATGAGAAGACGGTTTAGAAACCCCCCCATGACGAGTCAGCTTCCTGTCTACATGTCACGTGGGTTTCTCCATGGCCCCGCCCCTTTAGGAGAGATTATGGTCGATCCTTCTGCCCCACGGTAACTTAAGTAAATATTAGACTAATTTTTCACAAGCCGCAAATGTTGACACAAAAATGGCAATTTTCAGACGGACACATCAGGAGAAAATGAACTTTGTTCCAGACCTGTCTCTGTCTCATCAACAACACATTCTTGCAGGATTTGGCACAGATCTCCTAGGCAACGCCCGCTAATTATTTTTAAATAATTTTCGTCATGTTAAATCTGACTGTTAGCTGTGTAAATATTTAATGTTTTCATAAGAAGATTCAATTCAATTCAATTCAATTCAATTCATTTATTAAGGACTGCACAACAAGTCGGCAGAATTTGCTTTCGGCACAGCATAGTAGCAGCACATAGTACTGTGTGGCAACAGACATCAGTTACATTTATATAACTCACTTAAATAACTCACTTTCGTCTGCCTTCAACTTTTATAAATCCACACGTATGATGCAAATTAACATCATTGTATGTCAACTGAGGGAACATCTGGTAAAACCACATGGGTTTCTACCTCAGGAGTCTGAAAATTACAGATTTTTTTGGTCAGTTCTCACATTTTGGGGCTGGAAGACAAAACAAACACCCAAATACATGTTAAAGAGCCTTCTAAAGGTGATATTTCCATAACATGTCCCCTTTAAATGAAGAGTTACGGTACAACCACCTGATCACAGAAACTGTGTGTGAGTACTTTTACTTCAGAAACCTGAGAAAAACCCTGAGCAACAGAGTTAATGTGGTGGATTTGACTGTGTGAGAAAGTGACTAAAACTGATCAAACAACAGTGACTCATCCCCCTCTCCTCCCTCCCCTCGGCAGTGCGACGCTGCAGCAGCTGCTCTGCGCCGTGTGTTTTACCGTGAGGACGTGTCTCAGGATGACGGCTGCTTCCTGTCTGACTCGGTCCAGCAGCCGGCTGCGGCTCCTCTCCCGCTGCAGCTCGGCCTCCAGCCCGTCGGCCGCCGCTGATTTATCACCACACACCTCGGACACAGAGCAGATCTGCTCTCTGTACACACACACAGCGGGGGTATAGCTCAGTGGTAGAGCATTTGACTGCAGATCAAGAGGTCTCCGGTTCAAATCCGGATGCCCCCTGGGTCACATTTATTTACATTTAACAAAAACGCTGACAAACAAACAGCGGACTGAGGGAAAGTGTGGATGTTGAACCTGAGACAGTGGATGTGCTGCAGCAGCTCAGACAAGTCCCAGTCCCCTCGCTCCTCCATCAGCTGCTGCCTCCGCTCCTTCAGCTTCTTCACCTCCTGAGGAGAAAGAAAGAAAGAAGAAGTTCTATGGTTGTTTTTGACCACAATATGAAAAAGTTCTATGGTTGTTTTTGACCACAATATGAACAAGTTCTATGGTTGTTTTTGACCACAATATGAAAACGTTCTATGGTTGTTTTTGGCCACAATATGAAATAAAGTGTCAACAAACGGGATCTGTCAGGTTATTTCCACATAACACACGTGGCTCGTTGGTCTAGGGGTATGATTCTCGCTTAGGGTGCGAGAGGTCCCGGGTTCAAATCCCGGACGAGCCCTTTGTGTGTAGTCAGCTGCAGCAGAGTTGATGTGGAGGAAACATTGTACAGCTTCACTTCCTCCACTGTTAACTCCGGTATGAAGTCTCTGTGACAGTTCACTGCTCTGTAGCAAACACATGTTATGTTACTTTTATAGCAAATTTTAGTGGCTACAATCAAATTAAATCCAAATTTTCCCACAATAAAACCTGTTACAGCACATGGCTCGTTGGTCTAGGGGTATGATTCTCGCTTAGGGTGCGAGAGGTCCCGGGTTCAAATCCCGGACGAGCCCACTCTTTGTTAAAGCCTGAACATTGGTGGATACTGTTACTGATCCCTGAAGGATAACAGATAGTTACTCAGTAAACTTTGTTAAAGGTTAAACTCAGTGATGGTTGTTGGTTTAAAACACATAATTAACAGGTTGTGTTATGAAATCTCTCTGTCAGAGGAAACAACTTGTTTCTTCAGGACAAAACAGCTTTTCTCTTGTGTCCAGTGTTTTCACCACCGTCAACATGTCACCTAAACGACCACTAGTTGACCCATGGGGGTATAGCTCAGTGGTAGAGCATTTGACTGCAGATCAAGAGGTCTCTGGTTCAAATCCGGATGCCCCCTCAACCTGCTTTATCACACTTTACAACATTTCACAACTAACAAACAAAAAAAAAAAACGTTAAACTTCAGGGGGTTAGGATTGAAGATTGCTTGAATTAGCGAGAACTCCAAACCAAGCCCCGACCTGTTCCATCAAACAAGATCATCTGGCTCCACTTGACGCTAATCCAAGCCTCAACCGTAAACCTCACGTCATCTCGTACAGGCCCACCAGTCGAGTGCCGAAAATATCAAGAAATGGCCCAAAGCAAAGGGAACGAAGGCCTTTTCTGTATTTTCCCCTCACTCCCTGTCTTCTGTCTCTCTCCACCTGTCCTCTTGAAATAAAGGTGTAAAAGTCTGAAAAGATATTTTAAAACCCTCATCAAAGGTACAAAATGAATGTAGATAGTGACACCTATTAACGTTTAATTCATTTAGCCCAATAGACCTAAATAAATTCACAAAACCTTTTCATTTATTTTAACAAGTGATATTTATCACATTTATCAACTATTTCATATGATTCTTCACATTTATCACACAATTGAGTATGTAGAAGATGATAGGCTATAAATTCATCAATTCAAGGAGATGAGGTGATCGTGAATAGTAGAATTACATTGTTTTATATCTTATCATTTTATCATTACATGAGGGTGAGTGTGTAAAAGCACCGGCAGAACTGTCGTTAACACATTTTTTGAACATAAATGGCTCGTTGGTCTAGGGGTATAATTCTCTCGAAAAAGTTCTATGGTTGTTTTTGACCACAATATGAAATAAAGTGTCAACAAACGGGCTCTGTCAGATTGTTTACTCTCATAAATCACTTAATACATGTGGCTCGTTGGTCTAGGGGTATGATTCTCGCTTAGGGTGCGAGAGGTCCCGGGTTCAAATCCCGGACGAGCCCACTCTTTGAATCTGAAAAAATCTAATTACAGGTCACTGGTATTTGGTCTCAGCCGACGTGTCAGTCAAGTACGTTTACATGACAGCTGAAAAACGAATTATGGCCTTAATGTGACAACTGAAGTGAATCTAAACACGTCAATCAAATCTATTGTACCCAGATAATGTGATTAGAATTACATTTCTTCTTTTCTTCTAATGTGTACATACATGCTTCACAACAGTAGAGACGGCACAAAGTAAAGCAGAGAAGCTGACCCCAACCAGGCCAGAAAAAAAAGCACAGGGGCTGATGTGCCAGTGCATTTTTAGACAGTGAAAGCAGCCGAGGAGATGTGTGTTATTACAGTAAAAGACTCACTGACGGGTGGAGCAGAGCCGACACTTTACCACATGAAAACTACAGGAAGTAAATACACCGGGCGTGTGTGAACCTTCATGTTACAACTTCCACTGTGATGCTGTGGCTCGTTGGTCTAGGGGTATGATTCTCGCTTTGGGTGCGAGAGGTCCCGGGTTCAAATCCCGGACGAGCCCTTGACTGTGTCTATGGTGTTTTACTTTTACAGAGTCTGGGTCGTTGGACTCCAAGCAGCTCTCAGGTTACAGTCACCAACACATCTGTTTCTGGAGGTTTGCTCTCTGCTGATCGGTCGTACAACCTTTTTTAAAACCCAGCATTATATATTATTAGAGTGTGTTTATACCGCCAGAAAAAAAAAACAATAAGAGCAAAAAAAAAAAAAAAAGCCGCACAACGACTAGGCAATACGTCCTGTAAAGTTTCTTTTACCAGGAACTCCCAGAGTGTTTGTCTTGTATCAATTGATCGGATTATTGTTGTCATTACAGCTCTCAAACACGTGGCTCGTTGGTCTAGGGGTATGATTCTCGCTTTGGGTGCGAGAGGTCCCGGGTTCAAATCCCGGACGAGCCCTTTGTGTGTAATCAGCTGCAGCAGAGTTGATGTGGAGGAAACATTGTACAGCTTCTTCGTGTACTGTTAACTCCATGTGAAGTCTCTGTGACAACTCACTGCTCTATATCAAACACATGTTATCTTACTTTTACTGTATAGCTAATTTTAGTGGCTACAATCAAATTAAATCCAATTTTTCACACAATAAAACCTCGTATAGCACATGGCTCGTTGGTCTAGGGGTATGATTCTCGCTTAGGGTGCGAGAGGTCCCGGGTTCAAATCCCGGACGAGCCCACTCTTTGTTAAAGCCTGATCACTGGTGTATACGGATACTGATACTAATCCCTGAAGGATAACAGATAGTTACTCAGCGGACCTCAACAACTGTGTCCTTATAAAACCATAACATCAATCAACAGAGACAAAAATGTCTCTCTGTCTCTTCTTTGACATCATAATAATTCACTTGGTGCTGTACTTCCCAGTAGAAACCCACAGTGTGTATATATACACATATACATACCGTATATATTACAGCAGTGTGCTGCCCCCTGGTGGTGGAGCGAGGTCAGAGACACATTAGAAAACAAGTGACTGTTCAGTGTTTCCCCCATAAACTGTATATACTGTATATCAATTATGTGATTTTACCACATAAATGAAGCATTCTGATGAACTCTGAGAGGAAAACATCTTGACAGCTGAGAATATGACTGTCAGCTATTGATGAAAGGAGGCTGAAATCACAGACGTGTCTGTTCTGTCCTGAAATGCGTTCTTCTCTTCTCTCATATACATTCTACGTCTCGGAGGCGACGCCTTTCCACATACGGGATTCCTTCGCCTTTCAAACGATTTGAATGAGTCATTTGAATGACAGATTTTGAATTCAAAACTGCAATTTTCACAGAAAAGCGACTAGTTTGCAGGTATGAGATGGCAGAGGGAGAACGGCGCTGTGTGGTCGACCCATCTGAAGCTTCTTACTGGGTCTGTAGCACCACATTATGTAATAACGCCGCATTTTGTAACCATCTGCCACATATTACGTAAACGTAACGTAATTAAACTCTTGAATGCAATATGTAATAAACTTTGCCGCGTTTTGTAATAAGTTGTTACATAATGCTTCAATTATTACAAAATGCAGGTGTTGCACTTTGTTAATGAAGAAAATGTAATAATTTGGTGCTACGGTGATAGCGTATTGTTTACAAAAAATGATTGTGTATTTTCCGATGTTATTATCATAGCTATACATATACAGCTATAACGTTTTGATTTCTCTTGATATTACATTGCAAACTGAAACTTGTGTTACTGTAAATTCCCCCCAAAACATCAGAACATCCGGTTGTTGATTCCTGTGGCGGTGGACAGAAATAGTTACAGTAACGTATTTTAACTTTGTCAGCGTTGCAGTTTACTGTTGCCATCGACGGTATAAATATAGTATAAATATAGTAAAATAATAATATAGTATATAAATAAGTCCTTGAGATTACTGTAACTATAACTTGTATTTCTAGGTGTGTGTCCTGTCGGGGAAACACTGCTGTTGTCTCCTCATCGTCGTCCTCTCACCTTCTTGAGCCGATATCTCTCCTTCTCCTTCTCCTGCTGCTCCTCCCACACCCCCCTCAGCCTGGCCTGCACCTCCTCCTCCGAGGCCTGCAGCAGCTTCATCTCCTCCTCCAGCGGCTCCTTGTTCCTCAGCAGGAACTGCAGCCACTCCTTCCTCTCCTCGTGCTGCCGCCGCTCCGCCCCCAGGATGAGGGCCAGCTCTCTGTGGAGCGACTCGTCCGCCTTCGACTGCGCCGTCGCCACCGAGCTGTAGTCGGAGGACGGACAGTTAGAGAAGTTTACTCACCGACGCTTTGGATCAATATTCAAACCGATACTCAGTGGTGGACAGTAATGGAGTAAATTTACTTGAGTACTGTACTTACAGTAAGTACATATCCAGAGGATTTGTACTTCACTTGAGTATTAGATTTCTTTGGTACTTATTCAGGGATGCAAACGGGTCAGGACCAAAAAAGAGAGGAATTGTCTGGCGGGGGGGGGGCCTCACCATTAACAATATCACAGAAAAGTCAATTTCCAGTAGTTCAACCCCAACCAAGTATTGAGTGCATATAGATGGACAGTTTTCAGAAGGCCAACATTTCAAGATTAAAAATGCTTTAAAAAAAATAAAAACCATTGCAATATTTCAATTTTGGAGATACTGATTTGTAGGTCTTCACTGAATGTTAGTCATAATTATTACTATTAAAATAAACAGAAGAAATAAAGACATGGGATTTAACATCCCATTCAGTGTGTAATGGACATATAGGCCTATATAATGTGTTAGTTTCACTTTAATTGAACACATTCTACATCGCGGAGGCGACGTCTCTCCTTCACCTCTGAAACGGGGCAGAGCTCCGTGGGAGACACCTGCCTGACACAGCAACGGACATCCACGGGGGGGAAACGGCGGCGCCGTCGCACCGAATGCACGCGGATACGCGCCGCTTTGGGTAACGAGCGCGCACGTCGCGTCTACATTGGAGGTGAATAGGAAGGCTGTTACCAGTATAATCAGAGACAACCATGAATGAGTTGTCGCACACACTGAGGTGAGCAGCAGAGCGGCCGCACCGTGACCACGGTCCGCTCCAGCTGCCTGGTGTCCCCATTACGCACCACGCGTCTTGTCAGTCACTTGTCCAAGTTCTCCTTTACTGTTTTTTTTCGAGACAACACTCATTCTCTCTGTCTCTTTTACCGGCGGTGTCAGCTGATGTGCACATCTGCAGCAACCCAAACAAATGCACATGTTACTGTTGACTGGCTCTATTCCAGCCACATGATTGGTTCGGCGCGGTGGAAATCTCTTTATCATTGGTTATTTGTATTGTCTGCCAAAACATGGATGAATGAATGAAACCTATCGACCAAGTCTCATATTTCTATCGAGGAAAAGTTATTTCACAATTTATAGACACAACACCGACAAGCACTGAGAGCCGCATGTTGCAGTGACGTTATATAGGCTATAAAAAAAATAATCCGCAAATAATAAGCCGACGAAAAGGTGCAACTTGCCACTTAACTTCTTGTCGATGTATTATTTGCGGGGGCTTCCGGGGGATCTGCTGACGGTGGAGGATCTGGGACTGATTGACTGTGGACCACCACCAGTCTGATCAGGTCCATCACAACACAGCAGCTGCAGCACTGCCCCGCTGTCACATGACGCATAACAGCGCAATCTGTTTACATTAAACCGACATCAGGAGAATAATGAGAATTATGATTAAAAATATATATATTTGTTTCGAATTTTGGCCCCTGGATCATGATTTTTTTGGGGCGCATTCTTGGTAAAAAAAAAAAAAAAAAAAAAAAAAAGACAGTTGGGATGCATAATGTGTCTCATAACAGTATACTGTGCGTCACGTTATCGTCCCCCCGCCCCCCCCTCTGTACTGAGCTGGCCGGTACTGGGTAGGCTATAGCGTCCTGCTGATCACCGCGCTGAGGCACCGGCCGGTCTGAGCTGCGTTCATGTGCCGACTTTAAAACTCTCCAGTCAGTGACCTGGTGGCGGCTGTTTTGGTCGTCAGCATTTTATCCACGCAGCGACCGTCCACGGCTTAGTGGTGTTTTATTCTAGGGGTCGGTGACGGCTGTGAGACAGCAGCGGCTCCACGGTGAGGGGGGGGGGGGGAGGCAGCTTCTGCTCACCTGACTCTGTGCAGCTTCTTCATTAAATCCAAACAAACAGTCCGACACAGCGACGCGCTGCTCAGTCTCTGTAGCTCATCAGCCCGGAACTCGCCGTCATGGATCAGAAGCGACGGCGGCGTTTGGCCTCAGTGTCTCGGACTTCCAGAGCAGCTACAGCAGCGTTGTGACCTCGACCATGGTTGGTGAGAGCAGAAATGTTGTTGTAGGCCTGTGCATATTCTCATTTGTCCAGGTCATAGTATTTCAAAGGAGGTTAAATCGAAAGCAACTGGACTTATACTGAGTCTCCACACCAGTTAGTTGAACCAGTCCCAGCCTGGTCAGATGCTACATGAACTGATGAAGCCTCTTGGATGAAGGTGAAACGTCTTCCTAGACAAATAACTAAGTCCAGTTGAACCTCCTTTGAAAAAAAAAAAAAAGTTGTTGGCGGGCTCGTGAATTTTTTTTTTGACACGAGTCAAAACGAGCGATAAATCGCATTTCTCGCGTATCTCGCGTTTGGTTGCGCGTAAAAGCTCGCGCGAAAAAAAAGCGTTCCTCGTGTTTGGTGGGAAGCCCCTTGCGGGTCTTCCCACCAAACACGATGAAAAGGACGAAGACGCGAAGGTCCCGTCGCACAAAAAGAATCGCGTGTAGCGTCGCAAAAAAAAAAAAGTCGCGTCTACCGCGTCTCGCGCCTAATCGCGTCTTTGCGTCACGGCCTTTTACACCGCGGACGTAACGAATAAACGGTGACGGTGTGAACGAACAACATAGAACAGGACCAGACGTGGCGTTGTTTCCTCTTTTCACCTACAGCTCCACTCTCTCTTACTTACACAAACTACTGTTATTGTTGAGGCCAGAGAATTGTGGGATTTGTAGTTTTGGACCAATCGCAGGTTGTGCTCTTTCTTTTTTGTGATTTTCCCGGTTCACACATGTCTTTTTTTTTTAGGGGCAAATGCGAGTGAAATGCTCGCCCATGGTGGGCATAAGAAAATTTAAGACCTGTCTAAAATTATTTAAGACTTGAAAAAAACAATAATTCAACAAATTTAAGACATTTTAAGGCCTAAAAGTGTGTAATGGACATACGTATAGCCTATATAATGTGTTAGTTTCACTTTAATTGAACACATTCTACATCGCGGAGGCGACGTCTCTCCTTCACCTCTGAAACGGGGCAGAGCTCCGTGGGAGACACCTGCCTGACACAGTAATGTACGTACCGACTGCACGCGGATACGCGCCGCTTTGGGTAACGAGCGCGCACGTCGCGCGTCAACATTGGAGGTCGGCAGTTATCAGTATGATCAGAAACCATGAATGAGTTCGCCTCAGTTTCACGTGATTGTCACTGTCAGCCTGTTAGAAAAACATTTTACTGACCCCAGCTGAGACGCTGAGACCCCCCCCCCCCTCAAAACAAAAACTCTTCGGATCTGAATGATTCACACAAGTCACCTAATTGGTCATGAAAAAAGCGAGTTTCGCTTTTCGGCGCGCTGTTTGCATCCCTGCTTATTACTCTTACTTGAATACATTTCCAAGACAAATATTTTTACTTTTACTCGAAGGAAGGCTGAAAAGTACTTGTTACTTTCAGGTCTGTTCTTTTTTTCTTTTTTTGTGGACTATTGGACACAAGCTGTGTTTGTCAAAGAAGGAAACCCTAACCCCTATGTAAAAGCAGCACATCAGTGCAGCTGGTTTCAAAGAGTTAATTCTCAGAAACAAGAGTTACTGTAAAAGGTCCTTAAATTCATTTAGAAAAAATTATAGTCATTCATTGATGTGAAAAATAAGAAATTTACTCTTACTCTCACTTACAGTAAAGTAAATTTACAGTAAAAGCATGTACTTTTGGATACAAGCAAGTACTTACTCAAGTTAACATGTCAACTGAGCTACTTTTACTTGTAATGGAGTAAATTTTGACCAGTAGTATTTGTACTCTTACTCAATAGGGCTGGGCCAAAAAAAATCGATTTTTATATTACAGTAATCGCGATTTTTTTCTGGCGATTTTTTTTTTTTTTGGGGGGGGGACAACCAGTCTTTATTGTACGATCATCTATTCTGTGCCATTACACTCGACAAAGTCAAACCGGCCTGTTGTGTTCGTTCACGGATATCTATGTGAACAAACGAACACAACAGACAAACTGATGTGATGATGTGTGTATTGTTTTTGGTAAATATGACTTATGATGTATTGTCAAGTGTTTGGTTCAACCTGCTCTTGTTTAAGGACAGAAAATCACAATAATTTAAATATAAAATCGCAATACTTGGTAAAATCGAATCGCAATACTTGTTTACTGTAATCAGAATCGCAATTTACTGTAAATCGAATCGGGACCCAAAAATCGTTAGAGAATCGAATCGGCACAAAAGCATATCGGCCCAGCCCTATTACTCAAGTACTGGGGTCAAGTACTCTGTCCATCTCTGCCAATACTGGATCTTTGATCTGACCTGTTCCTCTCCTCCTCGATCTCCGTCCTGAGGCGCCGGACCTCGGCTTCGTACGCCTCCCTCCGACCAAACAGCTGCTCCTGCAGCGACCGGGTACGAGACACACGCTGCTTCACCTTCAACAGCTGCTCCTCCTGCTCCTCCATGGTCACCGCTGAGAGGAGGAGAGGAGGAGAGAGGAGTAGGGGAGGGGAGGGGAGAGGAGAGGAGAGGAGGGGAGGGGAGGGGAGAGGAGAGGAGAGGAGTAGGGGGAGTAGGGGGAGGAGAGGAGAGGAGAGGAGAGGAGAGGAGAGAGGAGAGAGGAGGAGGAGGGGGGGGAGAAGAGAGGAGGAGAGGAGGAGGAGGGGAGAGGAGAGGAGGGGAGGGGAGGAGGAGGGGAGGAGAGGAGGAGGAGGGGAGAGGAGAGGAGGGGAGGGGAGGGGAGGGGAGGAGGAGGAGGGGAGGAGAGGAGGGGAGAGGAGAGGAGGAGAGGAGGAGGAGGGGAGGGGAGGGGAGGGGAGGGGAGGGGAGGGGAGAGGAGAGGAGGAGAGGAGGAGGAGGGGAGAGGAAAGGAGGGGAGGGGAGGAGGAGGAGGGGAGGAGGGGAGGTGAGGAGAGGAGGGGAGAGGAGAGGAGGAGGATTGGATAATGGATCAGATCAGGTTGTTTCCAAACTTAAAAACAGATTAATCTGAGATCAGATTACATCACTGTGATCCAGTCTTGGTTTTAATCTGGATCAAACCCTCAGTTTGTGTTGTTGAAAACTTTTTAGTAGGATCAAGAAAACTTTTAACCAAAAAAATCCATTATAATGTAGCATATATATACACTATATACATTTATTGATTTATATTTTGCACCTGATTTTTAAACCATTACAGTGATAAAGTAAATAAAGTAAACTTTTAATTATTCCACAAACTAACAACTTTACACCAACTTCTGGATCATTTAATGAAGTTTGAATTTGAAACACATGGGAAAATATGAACAATGTATTTGATTAATGTACCGTAGGTTTTCTTTTTTATTGATTTATTTTGTTTAAAAGTCATTGAAAAAACAACAAAGCACTGAAAACAATACATACAGCCCAAAAGTAAAGACACATTACATGATCCTGGATGAAAATTTTTTTGATCCAGATTACAGTAAACCTTTTTCCTTGAGTCCAGTGTTTTCACCACCACGTCACAGCAGGAGAAATGTCTCCAGACAGAGCTACAGGCTGAACCGTGGGGGTATAGCTCAGTGGTAGAGCATTTGACTGCAGATCAAGAGGTCTCCGGTTCAAATCCGGATGCCCCCTGAACTTGGTTTGTGACACTTTACAACATTTCACAACAAATCAACAAGAAAAAAAACCTTTAAACTTCAGAAGCAGCAGAGATCTTCACCTCTACATCCTCTTTATCTTTTAACAGTTATCAGATTTCTTTCTTTCTTTTTCTTTCATGTGGTCACCAGCTTCCTGTGGCTCGTTGGTCTAGGGGTATGATTCTCGCTTAGGGTGCGAGAGGTCCCGGGTTCAAATCCCGGACGAGCCCACTCTTTAGATCAGTTGGGGTCACTGGTGAAAACTGTGAAGAGGAACTGATGTTAGTGACTCATCAGCTGCTCTGCCTCCATGTGTCCCTTAACTCTAGCTCCAGAGTCCTAGTTCTGGTTAAATACAATGCCTTGTAACTAGTTCCAGGGAGAATGGAGGCTCTCTACCTTCCACCTAGCGTCTCTTGGCTGAAAACCAACCTTGTAAGATCAGAGCCTCCGCCCCGGTGTCCCAGCTCTCGTCTCTGCGGCACCGCCACACAAACGTAACGCGCTAACCCGTAACCTGTAACCTCTTGTTGATGACAGATAAGACTACACAAATATACACATGGTAACATGGTAGATGATAATTAACCTTATCCACCGCTCCATGGATTGATTTCTCACCGGCTTCGTTGGAAACAAATGCACATGGAGGAGAGGAGGGTTAGAGACACAGAGGAGGAGAGACCAGACCTGGAGAGTTCAGCTTTAAAACCTGTGAAGTCTGGAGTCAAACCTGAGAGAAGCAGCTGATAACATACACACACACACACACTGATAAGTCACTAACATCTGTTCCTCTTCACCGTTTTCACCAGTGACCACGACTCATCTAAAGAGTGGGCTCGTCCGGGATTTGAACCCGGGACCTCTCGCACCCTAAGCGAGAATCATACCCCTAGACCAACGAGCCACAGGAAGCTGGTGACCACATGGAAGAAAAAGAAAGAAAGAAATCTGATAACTGTTAGAAAACAAAGAGGAAGTAGAGGTGAAGATCTCTGCTGCTTCTGAAGTTTAAAGGTTTTTATTGTTAGTTTGTTGTGAAATGTTGTAAAGTGTCATAAACCTAGTTTAGGGGGCATCCGGATTTGAACCGGAGACCTCTTGATCTGCAGTCAAATGCTCTACCACTGAGCTATACCCCCACGGTTCAGCCTGTAGCTCTGTGTGGACACATTTCTCCTGTTGTGACGTGGTGGTGAAACCACTGGACTCAAGGAAAAAGGTTTCATCTGGATCAAAATTATCCAGATTGTATGTTGTATGTATTGTTTTCTGTGTTCTTTGTTGTTTTTTCAATGATATTTAAACAAAATAAATCAATAAAAAAGAAAACCTACAGTACATTAATCAAATACATTGTTCATATTTTCCCATGTGTTTCAAATTCAAACTTCATTAAATGATCCAGTAGTTGGGGTAAAGTTCTTAGTTTGTGGAATAATTAAAAGTTTACTTTATCACTGTAATGGTTTAAAAAATCTATACATTATAATGGATTTTTTTGGTTAAAAGTTTTCTTGATCCTACTAAAAAGTTTTCAACAACACAAACTGAGGGTTTGATCCAGATTAAAACCAAGACTGGATCACAGTGATGTAATCTGATCTCAGATTAATCTGTTTTTAAGTTTGGAAACAACCCATTTGATCTGATCCATTATCCAAAATCTGACCAGTTTAGTTTTGAACAACTGGTCCCAGGTGTTTTGTCCTGAGTGGAAGCGGTGGCGAGGAACGTCGCTCTGGTTAACTCTTTGTCCACACCTTCTAAACTGGTCTTTCTCGCTCACAATTCAGTCACTAACATCTGTTCGTCTTCACAGTTTTCACCAGTGACCACGACTCATCTAAAGAGCGGGCTCGTCCGGGATTTGAACCCGGGACCTCTCGCACCCTAAGCGAGAATCATACCCCTAGACCAACGAGCCACAGGAAGCTGATCACCACATGGAAGAGAAGACGCATTATACAGTTTCATAAAAACAATAGAACACCAACACAGGGATAAACTCTCTCAACAACCAGTGTGAGAAAATCAAGAGAATGTAGAGGTGAAGATCTCTGCTGCTTCTGAAGTTTAAAGGTTTTTTTTTATTTTTTATTGTTTGTCAGTTGTGAAATGTTGTAAAGTGTGATAAAGCAGGTTTAGGGGGCATCCGGATTTGAACCGGAGACCTCTTGATCTGCAGTCAAATGCTCTACCACTGAGCTATACCCCCACACACTCTGAGCTGCAGCAGGTTTCTGTGTGACTGCTCTGGGATCAGTCAGGGAACCACTTGCTGGATATAATCTGTGTAAATATCAAACTAATTGTTCCACCACTGCAAGTTTAAGTTTGGAGGATGACATATTTCTTCTTCTTTTTATTATTTTTTCTTAATCATAATCTTATTCATACTCTAGTCTCTACTCTCTTTTTACTACTGTTGCTATTTGTTTATTTATTTATTCATTCATTTCAGACATGTTAGTTAAATCAGACTTCATCACACATCATCTCAGTGTAAGTAATACAGCAACATAGCTGAAAGAGAAAGCGTGTATGTGTGTGTTGCTGCGTATTATCTGTATTATACATTTCTTTGGACTGAAATCAGCCCCAACTGTACAGTTCTCTTTTCAGAAGAACTTTAAATCTTAATCTTGGATTTGCACTGTAAATCCTTCCAATTGTTTTAATTTCTCTCTTTTATTCTGTACTTTCTTTTTTCTTGTTTTGAATTGCTCTGCCACTGAGCTATACCCCCATGGTTCAGCCTGTGGTCGTCTAGGTGACATGACAAGTCTGGAGTCAAACCTGAGAGAAGCAGCTGATAACACTCACTAACATCTGTTCCTCTTCACAGTTTTCACCAATGACCACGACTGATCTAAAGAGCGGGCTCGTCCGGGATTTGAACCCGGGACCTCTCGCACCCTAAGCGAGAATCATACCCCTAGACCAACGAGCCACAGGAAACTAATTACCCATACAAACCCATTATACATCATTATAAAAACAATAGAACATCAACTCTCTCAAAAAAAAACAGTGTGAGGACATAACGAGGATGTAGAGGTGAATATCTCTGCTGCTTCTGAAGTTTAAAGGTTTTTTTTCTTGTTGGTTTGTTGTGAAATGTTGTAAAGTGTGATAAACCAAGTTCAGGGGGCATCTGGATTTGAACCGGAGACCTCTTGATCTGCAGTCAAATGCTCTACCACTGAGCTATACCCCCACACACTCTGTGAAGCAGCAGGTTTCTGTGTGACTGGTCCAGGATCAGTCAGGGAACCACTTGATGGGTCCTCCTCTTTTTACTACTGTTGCTATTTGCTGTATATTATCTGTATTAGACATTTCTTTGAACTGAAATCAGCCCCAACTGTAAGCATTTCTAAATCCAAGTTTAAAACATTTCTCTTTTCATGCGCAGAAGAACTTTAAATCTTAATCTCGGATTTGCACTGTAAATCATCTTAATTGTTTTAATTTCTCTCTTTTATTCTGTACTTTCTTTTATCCTTTTTTCTTGTTTTGAATTGTATGTTTAATGTTTCCAGTTTTTACTATTTCGGGTTTTTATTTTAATTTTTAAAAATTGCATGTTTTTATGTTGTTTTTCTGCTGCTCTAACCCTGTAAATTTCCCCATTGTGGGCCAAATAAAAGATTATCTTAAAGCAGAAGTAAGTGATATATTTGTGTTAACATAAGTCTTAAATAGTTATATCTTCCGACAGCAATCACTTACATAGAGTGTTTGGTCTGAAACACGGGTCTCTCAGTCCCTCTGCTCTGCTCTGAGCCGAGGAGAAAACATTTATCGTATCCTACAGTTTTTATCCAATGAGGAGAGAGAACGGCATGCAGGGCTGTGTGTGCAGCCAAGGGACGCCGTGAATGTGGTGAAGTAGGGACGAGGACTGTTATGGTGCGTTCAAGGAAACTCGTATTTTTCCGACCGTTAAGTCGTACCAGTTCGATCTGGTACGAGTTCACCGGTCGGAAGTTACGAGTGGCCGTTATAGTGACTTTCACCGGTAAAACAGGTCGGAAAAACACGAGTGGGTTGCCTGGAACGCTACAAAGTCGTAAGTTGTGACTTGAAACTGTAATTTACGATTTCAAAAGCCTGCCTGGAACGCAGCATTAGCGAAAACGACCGGACCACTTACTTCTGCTTTAACTTATCTTATATGTAAGAAAATATATAAGATAAGATATAATAAGTATAATGTGTGTTTGTGTCTCACCCTGTGTCTTGGTATCTGCCTCCACCTTGCTGGTCTGCTGCTCCACCTCCTCCACCTCCCGCCGCTGCTGCAGCTCCAGAGCTTCTCTCTGCAGCTTCGACTGACGCTGCTGCTCCTCCAGCTGCTCCTCCAGCTCCTCCACCTTCTTCTGCTTCGCCGCCACGCCGCTCTTCAGTTTCTCCGTCACGGTGTTCTTGTCCTTCTCCAGGGCCTTGTACTGAGTCCACAGCTCCTTGTGCTCTTTCTCCAGCTCGTCACATTTGAGAACACATCTGCAGGGTGAAGAGGAAGACTTCTTGTTCACACTCTATTACAAACACTGCTTTCTTTCTTTTCTTTTCTTTTTTTTTTTTTTTTTACTGCTATTGCTATTTGCTATTATACATTTGTTTGCTGTTGTCTGCTGCTATAACCCTGTAAAAACCTTATTTTGTATCTGTTTAATTTGGAAGCAATTCCTTTAAATGATTAGTACATTTCATGCAAGTAGTAGCCTAATAGTCAAGGCTGCAAGGCTAGTATTTGTTTATACTTGTATGTTTTTTAATGATTTATATAAGAAATTAAACACTGAAATAATAAAATAAAAACTAGTCTATTAATTTTTTGGCACTTTTTCTCAAAACTCAAATTACCGGTATGATAGTAGCCTAGGCTACACTAAATATAATTGACTTTAACAGTGATTATTTAATGATTTGAATCAATGGAAGCAGCCAGCTACTAACCAACAATTTCTCTATATTCTGACATTATAAAAAAACAATTTAATAAATACGCTACATTGCTTAAAAAAAGGCCACATATTTGCACACAAATGTTCATTCATATCAGCATTCATATTACATTATTACAGAACCTTTACCTGCACACCTTGCATAGTAGGCTACATACTTATCATGTATTCAATTACATTCTTTAAAAAAAAATGAGTCAAAAAGAGTCACAAAAAGTGTCTCTCATGTTTTTTCATACTGCATCTAATGTTATTACTTTATTTCACCCTTCATGTAACTTAGGCTAAACCATGAATAAAGCGTTGACAATAAAGTTGACTTTGAGCCAATAAATTAAAGCCCAAGCTAAAACCTGTTAAAGTAATTAAAACACACTTCATTCATAAGTTAAAAACCTTTAAATCCTTATCAGCATTTTTCAAAATAAAACTTTAGCATCAAGCAGCTAACAAGAAATGCTAACAAGCGCTAATGCTAACTGAGCTAACGTTGCTCTAGTTAACTAAAGGACTTCAAATAAAGCGATATCTTTACGATTTAATAACAAAGACAAATGTCGATATTCAATATTGATATTTGATTTAATATATTTATGATTCCGTGTTTAAATTAACAGTTATTTCAGGATCTATTCCTCCAATGGTCAGTCGAAAGTGACCGTTAGCTTAGCTTAGCCTAGCCTAGTCTTACCTCTCCAACTGCTCCTCCAGATACCAAATCTGTACCAAATATAACGACTTTTCCTTGTCGTCACAACCGATTCTATCCGCCATACTTGTGTATTCATCGTTTCCTCCTGTGCCTTCTGGCTCCACCATAATTATCTCCGCTTAAAATCTGTCTTTAAACGTTTTACAGAATAGTTTCTAGACGAGAAGCTAAAAGCTAGCTGATGTTGCGTTCATGGACAGCTCGTAAATTTCTTAACTTTTCAAAACCATTGTCAAAATCATACAGTTTAAGGTCAAAATGTATGTTTTGAGCCATTTATATTCATTTATCCATTCATTTCTTTATTGTATCTCATTTTCTACTTCCTAATAAAAAACATCTACCTTCCTTCCCATTCACCCACCCTTGAACTCTGGGTCACTTCAATGCCCAGAGTATTCGACACTGAGTGAGTTGGTTAGTTCCAGATAAACATCTTGTCAAAAGTTATCAAAGTTAGAGCTCAAGTCTTCTGGGTTCCCCATTCTTTTGCAGGCTGCTGCTTTGTTTCTTATTTTCAAAACTGTAGAAAACAAAAAAAAACAATAGGCTACACTGATATTGCTTAATAGGCTATTGCAAAAGAGTGTTTCATGTTTAACTTTATGTCTTTTGGACATCATTTCATCTTCCACTTACTTAGCCTAATTGTTCACATTAACAGCATTTTTGACCAGGGCTGCCCAAACTTTAGCATGCCGCCGTATTTGTGACTAAAATTAGTATCAGTATTGTATTGTCATTGTACATGTACAAAATTGTTCTATTTTCTTTTGAGATAACACAGAGATAAATTCTCTCAACAACCAGTGTGAGAAAATAAAGAGGATATAGAGGTGAAGATCTCTGCTGCTTCTGAAGTTTAAAGGTTATTGTTGGTTTGTTGTGAAGTATCACAAACCAAGGTTAGGGGGCATCCAGATTTGAACCAGTGACCTCTTGATCTGCAGTCAAATGCTCTACCACTGAGCTATACCCCCACACACTCTGTGAAGCAGCAGGTTTCTGTGTGACTGCTCCAGGATCAGTCAGGGAACCACTTGATTGATATAATCTGTGTAAATATCAAACTAATTGTGTGAACTTAAGTTTGGAGGATGACATATTTCTTCTTTATTATTTTGTCTTAATCATAATCTTATTCATACTCTCAACTCTCTTTTTAGGCTACTACTGTTGTTATTTGCTGTATATTATCGTATACACTTATTTGAACTGAAATCAGCCCCAACTGTAAGCATTTTTAAATCCTTGTTTTATAAAGTACACTTTAACAACATTATTTATCATTATACATTTTCATTAATGTAAATTTAATAATTAATAATGAATGTATTTGTGCTTTAAATATCACTTTTATCCTTACAGATGAACCAAAAAAAGGCAGAAAGGAAGAAAATAAATGGGTTTTCAGGGGTGGGTTTGTCATCATTTATACCAAATTAAACATTTTCTGCAAAATATTAGTTCTGCAAAACTGAAAACAGATTTGTTGCAATGTTTTTTTTCCTGTCTTCTCTTATTATTCATCTCACAACTCCTCCAGTTCTGTTGTGACTCACACTGGAGGTCATGACCCCTGAGTTTGGTCTGCACAACACGTGTTTTTACTAAAATAACAGTATAAATAGAAGTTGTTTCTACAGACAGACGTCTTCAAAGTATTGAGTGTGCATGTTGAATGCTGGCTTCATTTTCTTGTAGTTCCTGCTCACGACCAGCAGAGGTCAGTAAAGGTCGTTGGTTTTCTTCACAGTTCACAACAGCTCATGTTTGCAGAGGAAGTCGTGGCTGCTGCTGGTGAAATCCAGGTTTGTTTGACTGAAACTCTCTCACCTCCACCTGGAATGCAGCCGACTGGAGCTGCAACAACACGACCACGGACGGCGGTTATGAAATATCAGCGGGGTCAACCTGTGTGACAGTTCCTCAGACTGGATGATTGAATGTTTTTCCACAGTCTCCTCTAACCCCAGAATACCATTATGCTAAACAGCTGCAGGAGGGTTTATGTAATTTCACAAAATGTATGCAACCAGCTCACCTACATCTTAACAGGTTTAGACAGAAAAAGAAAAAAAAATCACATCTGGGCTCCACAGATAGGCTATAGTTTGAAATCACAAGTATACCCTGCAGTTACATATTTCTTTTGCACAATAAACACTTTTCTGACCGTCATGGCTGATTTAGAGGAAAGTCCAGTCCTTGTGTCCTTTAAGTATCAAGAATATTACCTGAGAAAACTTATGAATTAGAAAAATGTATTTAAAGTCCTTTGAGTCATCAAAAAGCTGTCCCCTCTGAGTGTTGGTTATTATTGTACATCACATAATCAATACTTTACTGTTGTAGATGGTCGAGGTTCAGCTTATCTTTAAAGGGATAGTTCACCCCAAAAATTGAAATTTCACTCATTATCTACTCACCCTCATGTCGTCCAAATTTGACGAACCGGGAAGAGGAGCTTCCGCTACAAAACAAGCTTGAAATATAGACTTATTTAATTTTTTTTTGAACAATTTCGCATTTCCGGGCTTCAATGCAAGACGGACATTACATATGAGCAGCATGGAGGTATTTGGATGTTTTTTGGTGTGTCTTTTTGTTACGAAGACAGTTGGTATCCATTTGCAACCGTTATATGGACATGCACTGCTACGCCGAGACCCCCTGTAACTCAGAGAAGCCACGGAGGACTCTGAAACTTCTCCCAGCCCTTAGTCCACATGAGGGTGAGTAGATAATGAGTGAAATTTCAATTTTGGGTGAACTATCCCTTTAACCCTCTGGTGCATAGTGGTCACAGTGGACGGCTGTTTAAAAGTCATTCCATCCTAAATGCAAAGGTTTCTATGGTTGAATGGGCTCTTTGCACAGCTTCTCTACTTCCTGAACTTAAAGGGATAGTTCACCCTAGAATGATATTTCGCTCATTATCTACTCACCCTCATGTTGACTAAGGGCTGGAAGAGTTATCAGAGTCCACCGTCCCTTCTCTGAGTTACAGGGGGTCTTGGCGTAGCAGTGCATTTCAATGCAACGGTTGCAAAGGGACACCAGAGCTCTTCGTAAAAAAACACACACAAAAAAACATCCAAATACCTCCATGATGCTCGTATGTAATGTCCGTCTTGTGCTGAAGCCCCAAATTGCGTAATTGTCCCGAAAAAAATTAAATAAGTCTATATTTTAAGCTTGTTTGTAGCGGAAGCTTCTCGAAGCTCCTCTTCCTGGTCCGTCCAAATCTCGCGTGATTTGCGCCGGCGTCAGTGCGGTTACTGCGAATCACGCCAGCCCTTAGTCAACATGAGGGTGAGTAGATAATGAGCGAAATATCATTCTAGGGTGAACTATCCCTTTAATGCTGCTCCTTCATTTCCTGTCTCATATTATTGGACAAACTGATTAATCCAGGTGTGTCTGAGGAGTCATAATGGTCAGACACACCTGGATTAATCAGTTTGTCCAATAATGTGAGACAGGAAATGAAGGAGCAGCATTAAGTTCAGGAAGTGCTGGAGCTGTGCATAGAGCCCATTGCCTATCAGCCCATAGAGGGCTCTCTACTGCACCACTCCATTGAGGTTAATTCAGTGGTCAGTCGTTGTAACTGCAAGTAAAATTTATCTGGATCCAAGATGGCCGCCAGACAGCCACCTACAGTAGGTTGGCGGCTCCTGGCATATCCTGTCAAACCGTCTTTTCCAGAAGAACCCTAGATATAAAAAAAAATATGATCATATACAGTAACATCTAAGTAATATAATTATTATTTTATTTTTGAAAAATGTATTTCAAATAAGTAGTAAATTACAATTAACCATGTGTCCACTGAAGTGGACGTCATGCATCAAGCCCAACACAAGTCATGTAATTGCTTTACCTTTTCTTGTGACTGTTCTGGTTGTAAATTATGTTATAAATATAAAAATACATTCCTTTGCTCAATTTATAGGCTACTCATTTAAAAATATACATTTCTGTGCAGATTAGCTGTAATTTGTAGGGCCAGATAGCAGAGGTAGGACGAAGGAGCTGTGGAAGATGTGCACTGTTAACCTGGCCACACTCAAGACCAAATACATCTGCATGCAATGCTGTGTGCCAGTGTGCTCTCTGGATGCTTTGCCACCTTTCATAAAGCATAGGTTTGATGAACTGAGCATATTACTGAGGTGAGGATTATTGCAAAAGACGTGTTTGGAGATGAAGAGACAGATATTTCAGTTCTTGTTGCCGAAAACATATTAATTCTAATATAATGGCATGGTAATACCAGTCCTGCATCCTTAAAAAAGTAGGGTAACTAATAATAATAATGTTCGGTAACACTTTACAATAAGGTACACAAAATTAGAGTAGTTAATGAGGAACTAATGAGTAGTTAGTGAGGAATTGAGGTACACAAAATTACAGTAGTTACTGAGGAACTAAGGTACACAAAAGTAGAGTAGTTACTGAGGAACTACTGATTAATTAACTATTAGTTAATGGTCAGTTCTTCAGGAACCCCTGATCAAATTTCAGAGGAGTAGTTACTGAGGAACTAATGAGGAACTATTAATGATCAGTTCTTCATGAACTCATGATCAAATTTCATAGATAGTTAATCAAAACTTGATGATTAGTGAACTAGTTACTTCATCAGTACAGAATCATTACTCAATAACATGTCCAGTAGTTAACCTTTATGACCTAAAGTGACACATAATGAGTGGTTTTTCATTTCTTCATCTTCATCTTTTTTTTATTCATTAATTTCAGACCACATACACATCAATATGACCATCCATGTTGCCTTCGAAATAAATATGATGTTTGTCACATGTTTGGTAGGCTAAATGAATGTATCATGGGGCTGTGTGTAAAGTAGGCTACTGTATACTGATCACACCGTGGTTCACAGTAAAGTTGTTTGAGGTGCACAAAATTTAGAGTAGTTATTTACTATGAAACAAATTTGGAATGAATGAGGAACTCACTATTAGTTAATGGCGAGTTCTTCAGTAACTCCTAATCAAATTACTGAGGAACTAACTATTACTTAATCATTAGTTACCCTTTTTGTGTACCTTAAGGTAAAGTGAGACATCAAAATGAGTAGGTAATGAGTACTGAATCATTACTTAATCATTAGTTACCCTTAGTTATATTTTTCTTGTGTTCAGACAATGAAATCAAGGGTGATGTTACCTGCTTGACAGTTTCGACTGTGAGTCCAGTCTTCCTCAGAAGCATCATCCAACTATTTATCGGCCAGCTGATAAATGACACGTCAGCAGCACGTCGGATGATGCTTCTGAGGAAGACTGGACTCACAGTCGAAACTGTCAAGCAGGTAACATCACCCTTGATTTCATTGTCTGAACACAAGAAAATATAACTAAGGGTAACTAATGATTAAGTAATGATTCAGTACTCATTACCTACTCATTTTGATGTCTCACTTTACCTTAAGGTACACAAAAAGGGTAACTAATGATTAAGTAATAGTTAGTTCCTCAGTAATTTGATTAGGAGTTACTGAAGAACTCGCCATTAACTAATAGTGAGTTCCTCATTCATTCCAAATTTGTTTCATAGTAAATAACTACTCTAAATTTTGTGCACCTCAAACAACTTTACTGTGAACCACGGTGTGATCAGTATACAGTACTACACAGCCCCATGATACATTCATTTAGCCTACCAAACATGTGACAAACATCATATTTATTTCAAAGGCAACATGGATGGTCATATTGATGTGTATGTGGTCTGAAATTAATGAATAAAATCGTCTCAAGAATCCTGCTGTCTGTGATTTTTTTTAAGGAACTAGGCTACTAATGTAAAGATGAAGATGAAGAAATGAAAAACCACTCATTATGTGTCACTTTAGGTCATAAAGGTTAACTACTGGACATGTTATTGAGTAATGATTCTGTACTGATGAAGTAACGAGTTCACTAATCATCAAGTTGTGATTAACTATCTATGAAATTTGATCATGAGTTCATGAAGAACTGATCATTAATAGTTCCTCATTAGTTCCTCAGTAACTACTCCTCTGAAATTTGATCAGGGGTTCCTGAAGAACTGACCATTAACTAATAGTTAATTAATCAGTAGTTCCTCAGTAACTACTCTACTTTTGTGTACCTTAGTTCCTCAGTAACTACTGTAATTTTGTGTACCTCAATTCCTCACTAACTACTCATTAGTTCCTCATTAGTTCTTCATTAGTTCCTCATTAACTACTCTAATTTTGTGTACCTTATTGTAAAGTGTTACCGGCTTAGGTGTAAGCTTCAGAGTTGTGAGAGTTGTTTGTCCTCTTATTCAGGCCTATACACAATAGGCCTATTTAACGTTGTATAACGTTGTATACAATGTTAAAATGTGTAAAAAAATATGTTAAAATGTTTTGCAAAGCATAAAATTAAATTATAGTTAATGAATTAACCATAAATCACAATTTTGATACATTTTTACATTAAATTCATATTGTTTTATGTGAGTGCTTAGGCGCATGTAGTCCACTGGAGTGGACATGTCTGTAACTCTCTGAAAAAATCATGTTTGAAAAAAAAAAAATTTAAAACTTTTTTTTCATGCCCTATAAGAAGGATAAAAATCTTGACTGAGGCTAACATAATTCATGCATCAGAGGGTTAATAATCAATCGATTGTTTGCTTCATAAATATTCAGATATCAAGTGATGCCTTCATGAAACCTCTGGATTATTGAAGCTTAGGAAATCAAATCTTCTCCTTCTCCTCTCCAATCTAACCGCATGATGAAGACCACATGATGTGGTTGAAAGCTCCAGAATAACTCACAAGTGGGCCTTTAAGGATTAGTTTATCAAATTTCCCAATGTTTGTTTTTCTCACTTATAGAACCGACAGAATCAGATCTAACGCCACAGATCCTCATATCAAAGTAGTAATATTTAAGGAAATTGTGTGGTTTCTGGATCAGCTGCAGGTTTTTTTTTATCTTGACATCACAGTTAAAGCTTTAAAGTAAAAAAACCCTTTGAAATGCAAAAGATTTCAACCGTGCTGCCAATCGAAAACCTCTGACCACCCACAACATCAAACTTTTCTTTATCACAAAAAAAAAAAACTGCAGAAAATCGACGTTTGACTGATGTGAACTCCCAAAAAAAAAAACCCAAAAAACAGGAAAACCCACATTATTGGACCACAGAAGATGCTGATGCATGACATCCATGAAGGAAAAGCCAGATTAGCAGCAGCAGCTCAGGGAGTATGACACTTATCTTTCTTTTAAAAGAAATGTAAAACTATGGTTGAGAGACAGTCAAGTATGTGACCATCTGTTCTGAAACTGTAATGAAGGTATTGTATTTTATTGTAATATATTGTATTGTATACTGTACTTTATAAGTAGGCATAGCACTGTTTTGTGTTTGTTTATTTTTTAATGCATTTTACTGTAATTGTTGTAGTGCTCAAGTCACCTGCACCAGAGACTACGGTTGAAAATTAGCCAACTTGGCTATAAACCGGCATGTTTACAGAAATGTTTATTAATGTGCACTGTCTCTGTATATCAGGGTTCTTACGGATCCTTAAAAAGTCTTAAAAGGCATTGAATTCATTAAAGCAGAAGTAAGCGATCCGGTCGTTTTGGCTAATGCTGCGTTCCAGGCAGGCTTTTGAAACCGTAAATTACAGCTTCAAGTCACAACTTACGACTTTGTAGCGTTCCAGGCAACCCACTCGTGTTTTTCCGACCTGTTTTACCTGTGAAAGTCACTATAACGGCCACTCGTAACATTCGACCCGTGAACTCGTACCAGATCGAACTGGTACGACTTCACAGGTCGGAAAAACACGAGTTACGGGCTGCCTTGAACGCACCATAACAGTCCTCGTCCCTACGTCACCACATACACGGCGTCCCTTGGCTGCACACACAGCCCTGCATGCCGTTCTCTCTCCTCATTGGATAAAAACTGTAGGATACGATAAATGTTTTCTCCTCGGCTCAGAGCAGAGCAGAGTGACTGACAGACCCGTGTTTCGGTCCAAACACTCTATTTAAGTGATTGCTGTCGGAAGATAGAACTATTTAAGACTTATATTAACACAAATATATCACTTACTTCTGCTTTAATCTAAAAACAAGGCCTTAATTGGCATTCAAATGTCTTAAATCAATTTTTCAAAAGTCTTAAAAATGTTAACACATGGTAAGTGGGATTTTATTGTTGTAATTAGTCTCAAATCTCAAAATAATTGGTAAGATTCCGACATAGAGAAGTTAGTGGCGGCCGTCAACGCTAAATTTCTCACCGCCACCAGCTCCCAAGTCAAGTGGGGTTTTTTTTCGGATTTTTTATGCATTTATTTTGAAAGGACAGCTGGAAAGAGACACAATCCAATGTTCATGTAGCAGTCACTTTACCTTGGATCACATAGGAAAGTGGGTAAAATTGTCCCTAACCCTATGTAATTGATGTGGTGTTTTTTTTTTCTTTTTTCTGCATTTGTGTTTATTATGAAGTCGGTCTTAAATTTCATTTCAAGTGGCTTTAAAAAAGTCTTAAAAAGTCTTAAATTTAACTTGGTTTAAGCTGTAGGAACCCTGTATATTTAAACCAATAAATTCAAATTCAAGGGATGGCAACAACGGGGTCTCGCCGCCTTCACCCCTTTTGGCCCTTTTTTTGTTGTGGCGAGGCCTGCTAGGGGTCGGCCGGGGTCACGCCGACAGGAGAGAACGAGGGTTAATGCCTCCAAACCCACTAATAACCCCCACTGAGTTCTCCTCGCCCCCCTCCCCTCCCATGCAGGGCCGTTTTTCACCCGGTCGGTTTGGCAGCTGGAGGCCGGTCGCTTCCATCCACGCGTCTGGTTTGCATTAAACAGACACATGTGGTCTTTGTTTTGAGAAGTGCGGCTGACACGAAGCCATAACCAGCCGTATGAAAAATGGGTTTCTCAGTGAAAAAAACGGATTTGGACTAAAACTTTGTCCGGGGTCAATGTTTCATTCACTTTAAAAAACAGGAGGTATCGTAATGACAGGAAGTAGGGCACGATTCGGCGGCTTAAGCCCCTTCGTTAAACATGACGGGCAGAGTATCGCTGCGATGTGGAGCAGTTGATCTGAGACAGACGTCGGACATGAGTCAGTCAGTCGACAGATATGGATCTAGTGCCCAGAGAGAACCAACGTTAGATGTTTCAGACTCAGACTTTAAAGATCACATGTCGCTTTTAACAGCCAAAAAAAAAAAAAAACCTTTAAAGGGTTAGTTCACCCAAAATTGAAATTTCACTCATTACTCACCCTCATGTGGACTAAGGGCTGGGAGAAGTTTCAGAGTCCTCCGTGGCTTCTCTGAGTTACAGGGGGTCTCGGCATAGCAGTGCATGTCCATATAACGGTTGCAAATGGATACCAACTGTCTTCGTAACAAAAAGACACACCAAAAAACATCCAAATACCTCCATGCTGCTCGTATGTAATGTCCGTCTTGTATTGAAGCCCCGAAATGCGAAATTGTCCCAAAAAAAATTAAATAAGTCTATATTTCAAGCTTGTTTGTAGCGGAAGCCCCTTCTTTGCGGTTCGTCAAATTTGGACGAACCAGGGTCTGTCCTCTTCCCAGTTTGTCCAAATTTGAGGAACCAGGAAGAAGAGCTTCGAGAAGCTTCCGCTACAAAACAAGCTTGAAATATAGACTTATTTAATTTTTTTCGGGACAATTTCGCATTTCGGGGCTTCAATACAAGACGGACATTACATACGAGCAGCATGGAGGTATTTGGATGTTTTTTGGTGTGTCTTTTTGTTACCAAGACAGTTGGTATCCATTTGCAACCGTTATATGGACATGCACTGCTACGCCGAGACCCCCTGTAACTCAGAGAAGCCACGGAGGACTCTGAAACTTCTCCCAGCCCTTAGTCCACATGAGGGAGAGTAGATAATGAGTGAAATTTTAATTTTGGGTGAACTATCCCTTTAACCCTTCACACACACACACACACAATAGCTCAGTGTATCGCTCAGGGACACATGGAGGTTGATGGACACATTGGCCGTGGCAGGGATCAAACCTGTGACCTCTTTTATGGCCGGACAATCTGTTTAACCAGCGGACCACCCTGCAACGCCAAATGCAAACAGCCACTGGATACTTTAATGAAGCTCCTACTCTGCCACTGCCGTGTTTTTCCTTGTATAGGACTCAACGATTCCCATGAAAAGTCCAAAGCCAACAGTGAACGCATCACATGAACGTGTAGATCTGATTCCACTGAACCACGGCGCCATGAAACCGACTAAAACACGTCGGTGAGTCACAGTGTTGAACTCAACCAACCAGCTCAACCAACCTCAAACCAACTTCCATTGTTCTGCTGCTGGTAGAACATCAAACATGGATCAATCCGCCGCTGAAAATAGTCCCCAACAAAAACATGTAACAGGAAGTTGAGTCTTAGTAAATGATCCATATTTAAGAAAGCAAAAAAAAATTGGTCTATTATAGTTGCTATATCACATGATCTTCAACAGAACGCAGTGTTGCTCAACTTTTTCTTTTAGATTTTAGTTTCTTTAACAAACTCCATTCAGCAGATGTTCTGCAGCTTTTCATGACGGACTTTATCTGACTTTGTTCGGCTGCAGATTTGTTAACAATTATGGAAATATATAACATACAGAATAAGACGATGTGGCTCTAAGGAGGATATAACACTGGAACATTTCTGCACCTTTAATAAATGTGGCATCTGCACAGCAGCAGCTTCTGTGGGATTTAATGCGCATGCAGCCATTCATTTTCTAAAACACAGGAAAGACATTAGAAAGAGCCAGATAACGCCGTCATGCAGCCGTGAGGGGAACTTGTGGTGGTTAAGTGTTTTCACATCAGTTGTGCACGGTGTCACACTCTGCTTCCTCGTAAATCACCTGAAACCAACAGGAAGATTCTCCTCAGCTCGCCGAGCGTCACCGAGCATGAATACTTCACTCTGCACAAACATGCAACTCACGTTCAAAAGGCGGCAAAACAATAGTTTTTCACAAGTTAAATGTGAGTCAGGAGTTTTGGATATCAAATTCCCATGTCGAGTTCAACAAGGACAAATTCAAAACATAAACTTTTGAATCGCACAAAGGGCGGTTTACCAAATATGGATGTCCCTCTGTTTCTATTAAGTGATTGGCTGCTGAGGGATTGATTTAAAGAGCATAAAGGTAGATGTTTGTGTTAAAGCTCCATACAGTATAAAGGTAGATGTTTGTGTTAAAGCTCCATACGGTATAAAGGTAAATGTTTGTGTTAAAGCTCCATACAGTATAAAGGTAGATGTTTGTGTTAAAGCTCCATACGGTATAAAGGTAAATGTTTGTGTTAAAGCTCCTTCAGTATAAAGGTAGATGTTTGTGTTAAAGCTCCATACAGTATAAAGGTAGATGTTTGTGTTAAAGCTCCATACAGTATAAAGGTAGATGTTTGTATTAAAGCTCCATATGGTATAAAGGTAGATGTTTGTGTTAAAGCTCCATACGGTATAAAGGTAGATGTTTGTGTTAAAGCTCCATACGGTATAAAGGTAGATGTCCATGTCTAGTGTGATTATAAAGCAGCTCTAGGTTCTATATTAATACTGTGAAAGTATCAAAGCCTCAGTCCACAGAGAAATGCACACAGCCTGTATTCAGACACTGAGCCTTAAAACCAGCCGTCAGGACTTCCTGTCACTTTGTGATGTCACAACTAAGCCCCGCCCCCTCACCACCACCTGGACCCACCATCCATCCAACAACAACTTTGCATGATTTGGTTTCTCTGAGTGTTTTATTCTGAAATCTCCTCTATTTTTTTTATTGGATCACTCGAAAAACAGTCAGCCAATCAGAAGAGAGGCTCAGAGCTTCCTCTCTTCTGATTGGCTGACAATGATCTGTTGTTACTATAGTCTTGGGAAGGAAAACTGCACTGAGATGGTCTGTAGATCTACTTTACAACATCAAACATGTTCATATTTGCCAATACTGAGTATAATCTGATATTTATTTTACATAAATATTGATTAAATATGTTGTATTTTCAATCAGCCACTTCATCTGAATACCAACGCTCCTGATTCAAATACGAATATTAATATTCCAGATCTATGTTAAACTTTCCAGTCCATCCACAGTCTGAGCTGCTGCTTGTTCAAGGGCTCATCGGTTGTACTAATGGGGGCAAAGTGCTGCTTCTCCAACCTTTGTGTAATTGCCTCATCGACACAGTTTGAACTCTGCGGGGAGGTGTGAGCGAAGGTGTAGATGTGGGGCAGCTGAACCAAGTCAAGCCTTTGGAATGAACAAACCTCCATCACACACACACACACACACACACACACACACACACACACACACACACACACACACACACACACACACACACACACACACACACACACACACACACACACACACACATATGCAAACACCAGCGCATTAGCTCAGAGGAATGCCACGCTGTGCACTTTTGTTGTGAGCCTTTTTTTATGGTTTGTGCATTTTTACCAAGAGGAAAACACAGCGCTCCATCAGTGGAGTCCACGCCCGCGATAAACACATCGACACTTCCATTGAAAACGGACCCAACAGCTGCCGCTTCAAGGACCCAGATGGAAACACAAAGGCTTTTAATCTGAAAGGATCTTCGGCTTGATTTCACCTGGATGGTCTAAAACGAGGACTAGGCGCAGTCATGCAGCTGTTTGATTGGGTGATTATTGTGTAGATATGGATATTTACGTTTCTAACAATGGTAAAGGAGAAGCTGTCATAAACCCCCCCTCAAGGATACTTTTCACTTAGACCTCAGCTAATCCTATGGTGGCTTTAGTAACACTTGGTGGGCGCAGGAATTATCCCCAATTCTTTTGTGTCAGAAATAAAATGTGCAAAATTAGCAAATGGGAGCAGAACTTTTGAGTTCTTGAACCACATATAGTTGGTTTGTAGGTGACGTCATGTGAACTGTTTTGTGCAGTCTACAGCTGGTAGACCCAATTGGTCAAATCATGGGGGGGGGGGGGGGGGCAAGAGCTTCTTTCAAGTTCTGAAAGTAGTAACAGACAAAGTAGACAATTAAAACATTTCAAAAAGTCCCAGAAAAATGGCGGCAGATGTGGATTAAAAGTCGGACAGTGCTCGGCTACAGTCATTAAGCGGGTAAATTCATTGCCTCGCTTTTCCCCCAGATGATGATGGAGTTTCTCAACTAGATCATTGGTTCCCAACTCAGTGGGGCATCAGAGATCTCAGGGGGTCCACAGAGCTTTGTCTGTTCTGAGGTTGCGAGGCTATCAAATTTATATTTGTGCATATTAAAATTTTAAAATCCCAATACCACACCCAACTGGATAATCAAAATCATGAATAAAACAGAAGAAAAACGTACAACTGTTAATTTTGTGAATAAAAGTTTATATCACTTTATTCTTTTGATGCATCTGGGGGGGGGGGGGGGGGGGTCCAAGTAAAAAAAGGTTGGGAACCACTGTCCCACTGGTGGCGCATCGTATTTCCGAAACGTTGAAACAAGTTTCCAAACAGGGACAGTCATTTGGATAAACTGACATAAACGTTTTCTTTAGGTTCGCTGTCTGTTATTTCCAATCATCTCTTCTTCCTGCCCCCCATCTGAACTTTGCACGTCTGTCAGAATGACTGCAAACCACCTATCTATTGAAAAATAGTTAGAATTCAAGTTAACACACTTACGCTACCAAACTTTATTTGCTTCTGAAGTAGCTCGCTTGCTAACATAGCAAACAAGAATGACCAAACTCTTGACAAGGGAAGGACTGGACCGTTGCAGACAGTAGAGTCCTTTCTTGTTAATGGGTTTACACAAGGGGTCCCGTGGCCTTAAGCTAATGCTAATCAGGGAGTCACAACAAGACATGGGCTAGTAAAGCATCTCACACTGTCTTTATATTCCACCATATGTTGCCATTTGAACTTTTACGGTGGCTGTTTTTTAAATTACAGCCATTGTCCCTCTACCTTAATCAGCATTTCCCGTCTTATCACTGTCACTCAGGCAGATTCCTCTATGTTTACTGGACTTGGCAGCAACTTGAGTCCTGATTTTGCAGCCTATTTCTTGTCTAATTGGGAGCTGCTGTCATATGTTGGTTCACTGCCACCACTTGTAAAAAAAAAAAAACACACTGAGGATGAAGCGTATTGGTACCATCTGTGGGTAGCATGAAATAGCTTGTTTATGTAATTCGTGCGATGACGACGACGGCCCGGCGCAGCGCAGGTTAATTTAAGTCTGATAACTGAGGAGGAATATGTGGAAAGTACAGAGTGAATGAATTAACGGAGCTGGTCCAGATCAAGAACACGCTCCTCTCAAACACAATAAAAATATATAGAGCGTGATCAAAACCCAGTCCATCCGAGTTTAAGCTGCAAACCATTGTCAGATGGCCGCCTGAGGTGCAGTTTATCTCACTGGGTGAGTTAAATTTAATGGGTGGAGACTTATATTGGAGGGTAAGAGACAAAAAAAAAGCATCACAAAACGTGACTGACAAGATATTACTGTATTTCAACCATGTAAAATGATTGCACTTACTATCAATCAATCAAATATCAGTTTTTTGATATCAAATATATAGTTTTGTTTGTTTGTTTTAGCTTTTATTCTCTTTTATTGTAGGTTATGGGATGTGAGTCTGAAATAAAGATAGATACTGCAATGTGCTTCATTCCTGTACGGGTCATTCATTCATAGCATATAGCACTTCTAACATGCTAACTCCATATACTCCATATACTCAAATATAAGACAAAAGTTCTAAAACAGAAAACATGGCAGGAGAGATAATAAACACACAATTTTTATATTTTTATGTTGATGATTTAAAAATCATTTTAAAGATCATCTTAGTTTGCAAACATAAACAGCCACAAAAGCTAGCTAGTGAAACTGAGTCTCTTCTCTTATAAAACACCACAAGAAAGCTTAAAAGTCAATTTTTTTTGCATTTTTTTGTGCTGATTGTTTTTTGTTTAGTTTTTAATTCTCTTCTAAGTAGCCTACACAAATTTTACAGCTTACTGTACAGGTACATTGTGTAGGAATTCCTCCCATCTAGCGTTGTGGTTGTATATCGCAAGCAACTCAATGGTATTTTTCATGCTGCATTCACGTGAAATTGGGCAGACGGCAGACGGACGACAGCCGCTGCACGTAACGGCATAAACAAGCCTCTATGTAAACAAGTGGTCCGTCAGCACGAGGCAAAACAATACACCTGACAATATGTTGTCATGGCGATGTGGTATTGTTTACCCGACCCACGTTTTACCGGCTTTCTCTGGACTTCTGTGACTAAAATGACATCTGGTTTGTTAGCGACGGCCGTCTGCCCGACTGCAGGTGAATGCAGCATCAGTGTAACGCTCCATTCCTCCTCCTGGCATTTAAATAAAGTTAGAACTTGATAAAGTTAAAGCAGAAGTAAGCGATCCGGTCGTTTTGGCTAATGCTGCATTCCAGGCAGGCTTTTGAAACCGTAAATTACAGCTTCAAGTCACAACTTACGACTTTGTAGCGTTCCAGGCAACCCACTCGTGTTTTTCCGACCTGTTTTACCTGTGAAAGTCACTATAACGGCCACTCGTAACTTCTGACCCGTGAACTCGTACCAGATCGAACTGGTACGACTTCACAGGTTGGAAAAACACGAGTTACGGGTTGCCTTGAACGCACCATAACGTCTTGTCAGCCGATGGAGTTAGCAGCCCCCGCCCTCGTCATGGATCTATTGGTCCTCGTCCCTGCAAACACAGCCCTTCATGCCGTTCTCTCTCCTCATTGGATAAAACTTGTAGGATACGAGAAAAGTTTTCTCCTCGGCTCAGAGCAGAGCAGAGTGACTGACAGACCCGTGTTTCAGACCAAACACTCTATGTAAGTGATTGCTGTCGGAAGATAGAACTATTTAAGACTTATATTAACAAAAATATCGCTTACTTCTGCTTTAAATAACCTTATCAAGTTGTAGCTATAGTTACATGTCAGGATCTATTTCTGCAAAGGCCAATAATAGCCTATTATTGGCCTGTATTTGCCTATAATAGCCCATTATTGTTCAGAGGTGGAAACATCAGCCAGGTCTCATAATTACACCTGAAAACATGATGTCATGGCACTGAGTGCTTCTTATTTATTTATTTATATTTAAAATACTTCATCGTGTCATTCAGATGAGGTAGGCTAGATGTTTGCTTGTTAGCAGCTTGTATAACAGGCTCCCCTGACATTTGACCAATCCGGTGACAGCTCTGCCTCTAATTGGCCTCTGTGCACAACACATCTGTGTGTAGTAACACGAATTACAGTCCTCTGTCCAGAAATGAGTGGTGTCACATATAAAGCCTTTTACTTTTACCCATTTCTCTTTCATTACACTCAGATTTTATTAGAAACCACTCCCCCCACCCTCCTCTAGTACTTTTTTCATGTCCAGAGAGGCCTCAGAAACCTGACAGCCATTACACAGGAAAGCTCTGCTAAATTCTTTACTGCTATTAGTGGTTGTAATTATAGAAATGATCTCAAACTGACTGACTGAACAAAGGGACGGAGCTCGGTCACAAACCGCCTGCATGCATGTGGAGCCTGTGCATTTTTATCTCACAGCTGCAATTAACTGATTCTTTGCCTCCTCGTGTTTGACTTTCTTTATCTCACACTCCCTCCATCCTCATAAAAACTACTACACACACACACACACACATACATCACATCATAATTATAACTTCAATTCTTTTCCATGTGCGGGAAACTTGAGCTTTGTTTTTTTTTTTTTTTTAGCTTTGTAGATGAGAGGACTGATTAATCGGAGCCTGAGGGAACAAAAGAAGAAAAAGAAAAATCCACCTCAGCATCTGTAAAAAGCTCCTGAATTATCACGTTTTATCTTGTTTGTTTAATTCACACACACACACACACACACACACACAAAAATGGAAAATGGAAAAAGAGACAATTTGTGGTTTGAGGAGGAGGAGGAGAGGGACATGCAGGAACTTGAAAACAAAACGTATTCATCCACCCACAACTGTGAAGCGTCTCAGCTGGGGAGGAGGAGGAGGAGGAGGAGGAGGAGGAGGAGGAGGAGGAGGAGGAGGAGGAGGAGGAGGAGGAGGAGGAGGAGGAGGAGGAGGAGGAGGACAAAGAGGAGTAGGAGTAGGAGGAAGAGGAGGAGGAGGTGGTGGGTATTTAATAGGTCGGTTTTCTTTATAGGTCACTCATTATTTCCCACCTGACTCCGACTCCTGCAGAGCTCAGAGTTCCTGTCTTTATATTTATATCTCTAAATGTCATTCTGATGAATTTAAAGGGAAAGTCTGTAGATTTTATTAATAAAACAAAAACAAAATATAAACATGTACAACATAAATCCAGTTGAATCATCACCTATAGGCTTCTACTCGTGTGTGTCGGTGTGTTTTCCTTCAGCAGGTGCAGTTGGGCGTGTGGTACCGTGGGCTTGTTTAAAGGCGACATATTCTGCCCCTTTTCCACAAATTAAAATAGTTCCCAGGTGTAGATCATTGATGATGATCCCGTTGTGCCCAGTAGGGGTCGCACCACCTCTGTGTATTTTGTGGGTGTTCTGGTTATCGGGGTTCAGTTTGTTATGCCTGCTAGGCTGTAAGTAAGGCTCCCAGCCCGTGCTCTCTGAGTTATAATAAAACCACACTCTTTGGAGATAATGTGTGATCATTGAACTCACACACATACATACGGAAGCATCTACACCAGGTGTCTTAAAGACGTGTCTGTGACATGCTTTGGTCAAAATACCTCAAGGATCAAACATCACAGCTCTTTTCATCCTCTCAAAACATTCCTGTTCAGAACGGCTGGTTTCAGTGCCTGTCCCTTTAAATGCAAATGAACCACTGCTTGTCCCACCCCCTCTACCGGTACCAGGTAGGGGTGGTGTTATGCAAATTTGAAAATGCGTTACATCATTGTCAGTCAACTGTGTTTAACAGCTCATAAAACCACATGGATTGAGTTTTTTTTTTTTTGCCAGTTCTCACATTTTGGGGGCTGAAAGGCAAAACAAACACCCAGATATAAAGAGCCTTCAAAAAGTGATATTTCCATAATATGTCCCCTTTAAAACACAGGGCCTGGATGCCGTCAAGCAAAATGGTGGATGTACACTTAGTAGCAAAGAAAAGGAAATACTGTCCGAGTGAAGCGCAGGAGCGCCGGGTCGTTGTCATCGCAGCAGCCCGGTATGAGACCATTTCCAAGACCATCACTGTATTCAGCACCAGTCCTCATAATAATCATGTGTCTTGGTATTTACATTATTCCTCCTCAGCTGCAAAGAAAAGATGATTTGATCTAAAATCTAAACCATTTGGGTTGAACAGAAGAACACAGCACAGAACCTGCTGAAGTCTCCAACACTGGTGACACCAAGTTGATTAGATGGTTTAACCCAAGCAGATACTTTAGTACAACTATTTGAATTATCTGTAACTTATTGAATTACATGACATAAACCAAAGGGAGCGAGTGACACAGAGACATTTGTGGTTTAAAAAAGAAAAAAAGATGTCACTGCAGCTGTGGTCTTGACTGGTCTGGAGAAAACATCCAGAGCCCAAAACCTTGGAGATGTGGTCTGGAGCACCACAACACGACGCTCCAGCGCCTCATTCAGACTGTATTTCTTTTCTTCTCTGGTAAAGTGTGTATCCTCCATTTCTCCCGGAATCAATTTGCTGCTTTGGTGGAAGCAGCAAATATTCAAAGGAGAAACTCTGAAGGCTTGAAGTGGAGAAGGGTTCAATGTGAACATGGGTCAGTCCAGGCAGAGTGGGGGGTGTTGAGCCTGAGAGGGGGGGCCCAGGATGAATGTTGTGTTTACAAACTGCAGCGAACAGACCTAGAGACTCTGACTTTGAGGAACGCTCTGTGACCACAATAAAACTTGTATATTAAAAAGGAACTGGGACTGTATTTCACTTTATGTTCCTTGTTAAACTGTCATGTAAAATGATGAAACTCACATCTGCACTGCAGTGTTGTGTTGTGTTGTGTTGTTTCAAACAATGACTTTATTATTATATTATTATTCTTTTCCTCTTAAAGGGATTAAGAGACCTGCAGTGTTTAGTTTCACAGAGCGTGTTCTATTATAACACTCTTATAATAATCCTATAATATTTCCATAAGGTGCCAGCACGTGCTGCTGTGTGACCGTGTCATGCTGTTTAATCTGCATGGGAAGCTTGTGTGTAATGTAATTATTATGGGATGTTTCCTGACATAAGTGGGTTCTTGATTTTTATATAGGCTACAAAAATAACGGTAACACTTTACAATATGGGTCCCTTAATTAACTTTAGTTAGTACATTATTAATCAATCAATCAATTTGTTTATTTTGGGCATGTCAATTTAAATCATCATCATCACACTTCATCTTAGTTCAAATAATACAATACACATGGCCGAAAGGGAAAGCGGGAGAAGCAAAAGCTTATCTAGTCCCGCCCCCATTACCCACAGAATAAAATCTTTTCATAATCAGATCATATCATAATCTTTTTCTTTAGTTTTTTGCTTTTTTACATTTTGATATAACATTCTTTTACTTATGACATTTGACAAAGCATTAATATATAAACTAATGTGTTAAAGCAGAAGTAAGCGATCCGGTGGTTTTGGCTGCACACACAGCCCTTCATGCCGTTCTCTCTCCTCATTGGATAAAGCTTGTAGGATACAAGGAAAGTTTTCTCCTCGGCTTACAGCAGAGCAGAGGGACTGACAGACCCGTGTTTCAGACCAAACACTCTATGTAAGTGATTGCTGTCGGAAAATATAACTATTTAAGACTTATATTAACACAAATATTCCGCTTACTTCTGCTTTAATTAATGCTGAGTAATGCATACATAATGATAACTAATTACATTATTCAACTTTTATTAGGCTATTACTTAATCATTTATTAACTAACTATTATGAACTGCTTACTAAGAGGCTACACTAATTAATGTGTTTCCTAATCCTGAGTAATACATAATAATGATTGTTAATATATCTGTAAACAGTTAATTAATGCTTAATAATGTACTAGCTAAGGTTAATTAAGGGACCCTTATTGTAAAGTGTTACCAAAATAGTAATAAAAATATTAATAAAAAAACAACACACAGGTGGAGGTGAGAGCACAAAGCCTCCATCATCTGTTTTGAGTTGCCTGGGAGAGAAAGGGTTAAGAGTCACGTGGTGTCGGGTGGTATTGTCAGCCCCGGGCTGTTAAAAAAAAAAAAACCTATGTGGAGGAAAGAAGAAAAAAAAAGTTGAGGAGAGAACAAAGAAATCAGAGTCTATTTAAAGAGAAGTCGCCTCCGCTGCTGCAGCGTGAGACTCCGCGCCGCTGCGCCAGAACCTGCTGCACCAACACCAACACCACCTTCCTCTTCCTCCTCTTCCTCCACCACCATCATCACTCCTCCACCATCTGTCCTCTGTCTATCTCCTCCAGCGCCGCCGCGGCTGCAGAGCTCAGACTGCGGGAGGATGCGGACTTCTCTGGCCGTGTGCTGCTGCGTCCTCGCGCTGCAGTGGCTCCCGCTCAGCTCGCTCGCGCTCCCGGTGCGAGGATCCAGGTCCAGCAGCAGGTACAGACCGGCACCGGTGAGTCTCAGCTGGACCTGCTTTTTGTTTTGTTTTTCTTTTTTCTTTTCTTTTTGTTTCTTTGCTTGGTTTTTATGTTTTTCTACTTGTTGCAAATGTTGAGAAACTGTTGTGAACTGTCTGATGTTGTTCAACTGTGTCTGAATCCACAACTTGATCCTGTGCATTTTAGAGTAATCTGCTCTGTTGACTCACTTCATTCCTGCTGCTGCTGCTGCTGCAAGTGGCTCCTCTAAACCCCCCCTAAACACACACACACATAGGCTACACACATACACACACACACTGGCGCACAGCAGTTTGCAGTTGTGTTCTTCTCCTTGTGCAGACTTTAGAGCAGAAACAGTGCATGAAGAGTGAAGAGTGTGGGGATCAAACCTTAACTTTTCTGCAGCTGCTCATGAGCTCCTGTCGCTTTCACGGGCGACTGTGCAGGGGCGTTTCTAGACACTCTGGAGGCCCCGGGGCAAAAGGTAACTTGGAGGGCCCCCCACTCCCACCCGGGACCACGAACATTAACTGTTCATGAATCCAAAAATTCTGAATATTATTGCCAACCTTGGCTACGTTGGTCCGAAGTGCAAAAACATAGAGGGTTTACAATAACGGCTCTTAAATTGTATGACTGTTACATTTTTTCAGACTTTTTTTTTTTTCGATTGTTTTGCGTCCATGTCACGTGATTCTCAAGTTTCCGGCCGTGAGAACAAAAAACATAGCAAATATTTCCATAATTTTTAGTGGAAAAATCCATATTTTGAGGTAGTTTCTGCATAAAAATGCCCTTTGATTGCATTTCTAGCGAGAAATACATATTTTACTTTCATAATATTTGCTCAGTGCATGTACATAATTACTTGCTTGCTTGTTGTTGCTATGTCGCTATAGGGCCCTAGGCTATTTCCTGGGCTGCCTGCCCTGTTGCAACACCTCTGAGTTGGATCAAACCTTAAAGGGACAACGAGGAGTTTCTGTTTGGTTATAAAAAAAAGTCTCACGTTAATGTGGATGAATCTACGTTACCACTTGTTAATGGGCCCATTTTCGATAAATATATCATTTTGTCTCTATAGTTATTTTGTTATTATTAGTGGTGGTGGAAATGCTGGGCGAGCCGACCAGCGTTTCTTTACTTTCGGTTTCGTGGCGAGTCATGAGAATAACGCAGCTGAATCGCCGTTTATGGTCGGAACTACGACGGTATGTGATCGTCTTCCAACCTCTGACTTTAATTATTGATGAATGAAAACATGAGTCTGTCTTGCGCCGGTCAAAGAATTTCACGGTGCGCGCGGAGGCTCATAAATGTAGTGTGAAAACGCTTCGCTTTTCCAAAACTCCTCGTTGTCCCTTTAACTTTTCTGCAGCTGCTTGTGAGCTCCTGTCGCTTTCACGGGCGAGCGCACGTGCCACATGCACGCCCGCCCCTTATATCTTCATAATCATCAGGAACCAATGACACTAATGTTGTAATTAAGAAAATGGCTATTTTTGCGCGGGCACAGGAGCTGCTGACCTGTCACTGTAATTAGCCCGCGAGCTGCGCTGACTTTGAAGAAATGACTATCATCACCATTTATCTTTTCTGTCTGCTCAGCAGCACCGGAGGCGCTCGCTCCGTGCGTGCAGGATGACAGCGGAGTGTTTTGGTTTTTTGTTTTTTTTTTTTTTTTTGGTCAGGTCTGATCCCTGAGGAGAGAGAGAGAAAGAGAGAGAGAGAGGGAGGGAGAGAGAGAGAAGGAGGTTGCTGAGTTCCCCTGTCTGCGGGGCAGGAAGCAGTAATAACAGGTCTTAAAGGCATTTTGTCAACAACACCATAAAAGAAAAGGGTCCAACATATGGACCCGTCATGCAGGCGTCAGTGGCACGAGCTGCAGCCACAGTCACGTGTTCAGTTGGCTTCCTAATCTAATCTCATTTTGCATATTTATTGATTAATCTATTAGTCAATCACTTTGGTGTACAGCTGCTGCAGCCTAATATCTGTAACATCACAGTGTTTAGCTGCTGCAGCTTTACAGTAAAGGGACAACAAGGAGTTTCTCCAGTGGCAGAACGAAAAATTCCGCGACAATAAAACAGTCTCATATTAATGTGGATGAATCTCCGCTACCCACACTTGTTAATGGGCTCATTTCCGATAAATATATTGTTTTGTCTCTATCGTTATTTTGTTATTATTAGTGGTGGTGGAAATGCTGGGCGAGCCGACCAGCATTTCTTTACTTTCAGTTTCGTGGTGAGTCATGAGAATATTATGGTCGGAACTACGACGGTATGTGATCGTCTTTGAACCTCTGACTTTAATTCTTGATGAATGAAAACATGAGTCTGTCTTGCGCCGGTCAAAGAAATGTACGGTGCGCGGAGGCTCATAAATGTAGTGTGAAAACGCTTCGCTTTTCCAAAACTCCTCGTTGTCCCTTTAATTTAGCCTACATCTGAATGTGGATGTGGATACTTCCTGGAGCTAAACAGGTATAAACAGAGTTTAAGCTGGTCCAGAGTGTGTTTTCAAAGAAATGTATGTATATAAAAAAAACATAAATAAATAAATAATCTACTGAAACAAACACTGATAGAGGACGATGCTGCCATTAGAGGACAGTCCTGAGGTCTCAATGAAGTAGGGGAGACCGGGGATGGTTGTAACAGCATCACTTTCACCAATAAGGGATAACATTAGAGTTATGTGATCAATATTATGTAGGCCTATACCCACTCACTCCCTGACATTGCATGTGAATTTGCTTGGACGTGTCAGTAAGCGTGTAGGTTTTACAGCCAAAAAACACTTTTTTTTAGATCAAAGACTAATATTTTGGACCAACTAAGTCTAAATTTTGACTAGTAGCTATCGATACCAGAGAAGTTTGAATTAGGCAACTTGTATGAGATGAAAGAGCAGGTTCTTAGGTAAAATATGAGTCATTTCATCAATGTTTATTTGAAACCACCATGCTGGTACAGCTAGTCAAACAATGGCTGACAGGTGCGGGGACGGTTGTCACACCTTTTACCTTTGTTGTTTTATTATTATAAGTGTCATTAAGTGTCACCATCTTTCCTGGAATTGTATGATCTGCTTCTGACCTCCTTTTTCCATTGGTTTCCATTCATACATGTTCAGCATTCACTGGTATTATCAGAAGATGTTCTTAAAGAAGCTTTCTAATGTTAGGATCCACACCACTGTCACTGTTCTTCATTTAGCCGTGAGTGATGGATTCTTTTTGTTCATACTGAACCATAGGAAGATGCTTTAGTGTTGGAACATGCACAATAAACTTACATAGATGCATGTTTTTTTGGTTTGGTCTCAGTTTTTAATCTCACTGTTACTGTAGTGGCTATCTTACATTGTTTCCTTGGTTCTTCGTTTCTTATTCTTTTAACGACAGGAGACCACTTTAGGCTACTCGTTGAGCTGGCCGGGTGCCGACGCAGACGGTAAAACGACTGTGTCGCTCCGCCATATTCTCATTTTATTCAACACGTTCTTCACAACAACACTTCACTTCCTGCTTTCTCTACGGAAGCCGCATGAGACCCAAACCGTAACACAGGTGGCTCAAAACTCAAAGCAGCGGTAGTGGGGTAGGTTGTAACAGTGGTACTCCTTGCATTTGACATCAAATAGTGAAGTCTGTGATATACTTTGAGAAGTTTAGGGCATTGCTATTTGTAGAGGACAAATGAGGGAACTCTGTGTCAAAGTTTGAGAGATGTACCATGAACACTCTGCAAGTTATGGGAGCTGTAATTTCAAAAGCGCAAGTAGTTCAGAGTATTTGCTTCATGTGTTGTAATGTTACATAATGTTACATTATTATCTCATAGCGTGGTGAATGTGCAGGTCACAACTTGTCTACCAGAGCGTTTTGGAGTTGTTGGATTGTGTATTTGATGAGTTTTGTGTTCACTGAGCAGCTCACGTCTCTGCCCCGCCGATCTCAAAACAACATGCACCGATAAGTAAAGGTAACGAACCTACTGCTATGACGATAGGGATTATGGTGAGAGGAGGATCTGACTAAATGTTGAACTGTCCCTTTAAGAAACCCTGTTAGCTTAGCATCAGTTTACTTCAGCTGAGTACGTCACTGTTTTGTGTCCAGAGAAACATTTATTTTGTGTCGTAGTGAAGTTGTTTTCCTAATTTCTGTCATGTTTGCATCTGATTTTGTTGTGCATTGAACCTCCAGGGCCACCGTACTTGTATCATAAAAAGTTGAGTAAAAGCTTTTAAAGTCTGAGGATGTGGTTGCAGGTGGAAGCTAACGAGCTAGCTCAGTGGCTAACGGAGCAGCAGCAGCAGCAGCAGCAGGCGTGTTGCATTCACTGACTCTCCACAGCTGGCCGACAGCACAAAGTCCCACGGGACTGAATGATTGACAGGTTTACTTCTCTTAATGTCGTGATAAGACCACACAGCGTCGGCCGTCGGTCGTCGACCCCTGGACGTTGGTGTCAGGAATGTGGAAGGAGCTTCCTGTTGTTTCACTGGCTTGTTTATCAGAGTTTACAGAGGAAATAGAAAGGACAACACACAGACAAGATGTAGCATTAGCAACACGTTCCTCTTCACAGAGAAATAAGGCTTCAAAATGTCACTTCCCAATGCGTTATATGAAACATTTAAAATACAAATCTTTGTTTTTTATCTGTTTACCTCTTTTACCTGAAAGGCAAGAGCAATGGATAACTGATACACTTGATCTCTAGATAATTTTTAACTCAAAAACCTAATCAATGAAACTTTTTAACCACTTCTTTTTACTGTTTTCCCCATAACTTAAAGCAGTTTTAAGTGTCTTTTAACTTACACCTAACTTACATTTTTCCATTTATTACACTTTTGCATTCAGTGTTATTGTCATTATCCACATAGGCTACTACAATTATGTGGCCAAGTCTATTCAAATAATACTTTAAATATAGAAAGAAAAAGCATCAAATTGATTTCATTGTGTTGCATGAAAATATTATAAAACTAAGATTCAGTGGTCACAGATTAAATACATAAAGACATAAATCTACAGACACCATGAGTATGTCTGTACACAGGATTTAACTTGTTAAAACTATACAAAAACTATACATTAATGTATGAGATCACTGAGAGACGATGATGAAGAGGAGGAGGAGGAGGAAGATGCAGGTGGCTCCTGTTCATGTATATCATGCAAATCGTGAAGCTGTGATTGGCCACGATCCAACACAAGTAGGAGGGGGAGGAGGGTTTGGGGGGGGGGTCATGAGATGATTAACAGAAACAGGAAACGAGGGGGGGGGGGGGGGGGGGAAACACATTTCCGCTGCAGTTATTCTCATTTTTTTCAGACTCACCTCTAATCTAAATTACTGGATCATTTTTGTTGCTCTTGAACTGGTCACAACTGGTCGACATGTGCAAGTAGCATGAGGGTGGGGGTGGGGCATTAATGCCAAACAGGTGGGAGCTGCTGCTGAGATTCTGAGTCTTTTTTTAAAACAATATATTTATTAGCATTTTCTTACATACACATACACTTGTATTACATTATACATGTAGTTATATCAAATATGTAGATCTGTGCTCCATTAACGAAGGCACCTGTTATGGTACAAGTACATACATATCACAAACATCATAAACTTCTCAGCCATAAAACATTTTATGCATAATTTAAGGGCTTAATACAATTGTGAGTATTTGAACTCATTAATTTAAAGGGATAGATCAACATTTTGGCAAATTGGCCCATTGCCATAGCAGTAGGTTCGTTACCTTTATTTGTCGGTGCAGGCTATTTTTAGAACGGCGGAGCAGAGCAGCAGGCTGCTCAGGGCTATGCTACGGAGGCTCATGGGATTTCTTGGTTTCCCTCATCAAACTCATCAAATACACAATCCAACAACTCCAAAAGGCTGTGTTGTGAGCTGCAAGTTGTGAGCTGCACAATCACCACGCTATGCAAAACAGCTGATGTGCGTTGCGTTCAGGGACAGTTTTTCAGCAAGCAGTCTCTGTATTTACCCTGTATTTACCTCGAAAACGGCTCCGTTTCGTAACGTTCCATTATTATCTCATGTGCAGGTCACAACTTGTCCACGAAAGCGTTTTGGAGTTGTTGGATTTTGTATTTGATGAGTTTGATGAGGGAAACCAAGAAATTCCCTTAGCCTCCATAGCATAGCCCTGAGAAGCTCGCCGCTCTGCTCCGCCGTTCTAAAAATAGCTTACACCGACAAATAAACCTACTGCTATGACTATAGCGATTATGGCAATGGGCCAATTTGCCAAAATGTTGAACTATCCCTTTAAGTTATAAGGTTTACATGACTACTTATTCCTCTTCATTGTCATTTGCTAAATCGATACCATTAACAAACACATTAAACGGTTTCCATATCTCTTTGAATATGCCTTGCCTTCCTTTTCATATGTATGTCACACAGCATTGCAGTGGGTCTTTTGGCCTGTAAAAGACACATATCTATTATTATTCCTTCACTTTTGTTGTATTTACGACCTTTTGGGTGAAGAACGAAGACAAAGAACGTAGGGTCCATTAGGATGTTATTCGAAATCGTTTTTTTCTTTTGACCTCTTCCTAATTCTGATTCTTCTTACCTTGTTGCAGATTAGTGACACTTTATTTTGTGGTGTTGTGTCACGTCTCCTGTCGACGGCCTGAACCAGGTTTCTACACATGAACCACAAGGTGTTTTTTTCGTCTTCTTTCCTTTATGTTTTATTATTATTTTTTCTCCGCCAGCGTGTTATCAGGACTGGGCTGCACCTGCGACTCTGTCCTCTGTTATGTCTGTTGGTCACTTCACTGTCGCTTTGGCCGATTTGTTTCCTGGTTGTTGACAAAGGAGTGAGTGATTGCACAGGCCTGGGCAGTACACACACACACACACACACACACACGGTGCATGTCTTCTATCTGGAGTAAAAAGGGGTTTTATGTTATGTTGAATAAAACCTTTACGTTTCTGTTTTGTCCCCTCGCTGCGCTGTGATTGGTCGGGGAACCGTGAGAGCAACGGTGACATCAGAGCTGCTCCGGGTTCCCATCGACGAGATCTAGGTCACAGCTGCACCGGGCTCCCAGTGTGTGTGTGAGTGTGTGTGTGTGTGTGTGAGAGAGAGTGTGTGTGTGTGTGTGTCAGATGCTTTTGTTAGTTGGCACGAGGTCGGCCTATAACCTCTCATCGTTACCCAAGATGCATCTCTTCCTCCTAACTGGGACGAAGGTGACAGTCGGCTGGAGGAGGAGTTTGCTTTTTTTTCTCTCTTTCTCCGAGCTGCTTTGCTTCGTTTGTGACGTTTATGACATCATCATCACATGTCGCTGTGTGTGGATGACATCATCTCAGGTGTAATGTCGCCGTGTGGTCGCCGTGGTAACTGCTGCCTCCGATCTCCGAGCTCCAATGGGAATGTCAATATTTCTGCAGGAATTTGGGCATAAAGCAAAAATATTGAGTTGAGTATTGAGAGGATATGAATGTCTGAGATTTAATGGCGGTTTATCTCAGATATTTCAGTCTGGACCGACACACACACACACACACACACACACACACACACACACACACACACACACACACACACACACACACACTGCAGCACAGATACACACACACTCTGTTTACCTGACGTTGTGTTAGTTCGACCATAACACCAGACGTCTAAAATCCATGTTAACATGTTGATCCGACTGAAAACAGAGTTGTTTTAGAGGTAAATTCATGCAAAACCAGTGATGTGCGTTCCCGTCGGGGGCAGTAATTAAAGAAAAGACATCTCTGTTTAAGGGATAGTTCAACATTTTGGTGAAGCTATTTTTAGAACGGAGGAGCAGAGGGCACATTGGCCCATTGCCTTAATCTCTATAGTCATAGCAGTAGGTTCATTACCTTTATTTGTCGGTGCAAGCTGTTTTTAGAACGGCGGAGCAGAGCCGCGAGCTGCTCAGAGCTACGCTACGGAGGCTCATGGGATTTCTTGGTTTCCCTCATCAAACTCATCAAATACACAATCCAACAACTCCACAACGCTCTGGTGGACAAGTTGTGACCTGCACATTCACCACGCTATGAGATAATAACACAACGTTACCAGACAGAGTTGTTTTAGAGGGAAATTCATGTAAAACCGCTGATGCGCGTTGCCTTCAGGGACAGTTTTTCATCAACAGTCTCTGCATTTCCCTCTAAAACAACTCTGTGTGGTAACGTTGTGTTACGGGGTGTTCCCACCAAACGCGATGAACGCGATTGAATCGCGCGTCAAATGAAATCGCGTCGCGCTAGACGCTCCAGTTTTGACGCTGGTTCAATATGCAAAAAACGCCTCGTCGCGGCATCGCGTCGCGCGACGAGCCCGCCCAAACAACAACATTTCTCCCACTATTTCATTCTCTGGCTGAGATAACCACCGTCACTGCACTGTTCCTGTCCCTGTAGATGGGACAGGAACAGCGGTGTGGGTCTCTGGCTGCAGGAGGAGGAGGAGACAGCTCCGTGAACTACTGTGTGACTGACCGCCTGTTGAGTGCTTTGGGACGGGGCGGCCGGCTCGCAGCGCCCGCTGGTTGAAAACAGCAGTGATACGGGCTTTCAGGTCCGAATATCCAAACCAGAAACGTTTGTAACACCACCGGAAAAGCAACACTGAAGAGCTGTGGCTTTGCTGCAGCTAATGGAGATCTGAATAATAAACTAAACTAAACCAGAAAACTTCTAATATTGTCAATAGACTCGCTCTGACTAAACTGCCAAGGGAACACCAGTACGTCCGTACGTCAGCACGTCGGTGACGATCTCAAAGCTGATACGCTGTCGCGGCGCGTCTTCACGCGAATTCGCCGCAAAAGTTCAATTATTTGAACTCGAGCGATGAAGCGTCATCGCGCCGGGCGACGCGATGGAGGCGATTTTTCGCGGCCAACGCGTCCATCGCGCCGCGCTATCGCGTCCATCGCATCGCCCGGCGCGATGACGCGACTAATCGCGTGTTTGCATTGACTTTACATGTAATCTCGACGCGCGATGAAGCGTCATCGCGTTTGGTGGGAACACCCCGTTATTATCTCATAGCGTGGTGAATGTGCAGGTCACAACTTGTCCACCAGAGCGTTGTGGAGTTGTTGGATTGTGTATTTGATGAGTTTGATGAGGGAAACCAAGAAATCCCATTAGCCTCCGTAGCGTAGCTCTGAGCAGCTGCTCTGCTCCGCCGTTCTAAAAACAGCTTGCACCGACAATTAAAGGCAATGAACCTACTGCTATGACTATAGGGATTATGGCAATGGGCCAATTTGCCAAAATGTTGAACAATCCCTTTAAAGGTAAACCTAAAGTAGAAAAGTTTGAGGCGTTTTGTGCAGAAAGGACTGGCAGATGCTCAAACCTAAAAAAAAAAAAACTGTGACGACAACTCTGACGTTTAAAGGTAAAGATAAAGCCATAAGGATCAGCCTGGTAGCTATTAGTTATTATTCCCCAGAGGAACGTGATGTGATGAATAATCCCGAGCAGCAGCGAGCGGTCGGAGGATGTGAGAGTCTGAGTTCGGAGGAAGAACGTTATCGCTGCAGCAGCAGAGATAAGAGATGGAGGCAGATTCCCCGACGGCTTATTTCACCTTTTCGCTGCCAACGGCCTCTGATGTCCTGATGATGATGATGATGATGATGCTGATACGTATCGGATTAAGCAGATTAAGACCAGAGATATTTGTTGCTATCCTCCCTCCTCCTCCTGCCTGGCAACAATAAACCCTCTGTCGCTTGGCAGCAGCTGTTTCCTTGGCGAGCAACACCCTTCAAAATTGAAACTTTATCTGTCTCCTCAAATAAACAACCACTCATGACCGACTTCCTATCATCCGGATTCACTCCATTATGTTTCAGCCGCTGTTCTGTTGCTGCATGACGCTGCGAAAACATGAAAACCAAGTCATTGAAATTTTTTTTCCTTTGCAATATAAAAACTTGTGAATGAGATGTTTGGTCAACACCAACCTTTCTCTTTTTGCATCTAAATCTGGGTTTTTTCTAGGAAGGCAGATATGATTTAAGATGTTTTTTTTTTTTTGCATGATTCATATTATGGTTGTCTTCTCAGTGGCTCTTTATTGTGATAGGTTTCCAAAAATGTTTCTCAAATGTTCCACTTTTATTTTGAAGGTTTAATCTGTGATGCTCAGCAGGAATTTCATGGATGGACTTTTATCATTTCCTTTATTTAATCGTTTCCAGTTCTACATTTCCCCTACGACGCTCACTCAAAACACATGTCCAGTGGACGCAATGCATTCTGGTCTATCGATGCTAAAGGACAAACCCTACTACAAATCTTTATGTTAGTCGTGTTGTTTAAACATATTTACCGCCTTTAGGATGCTGTTTATGATTCGTGTTACTTTAAAACAAACTTCTTTGGGTTTTGGTCTCTGGGAAGTTTAGATTGACATGTTTGCTTTACGCTTTCGTTGTGATTGAATAGACAGTCAGGTGAATAAGAGTTATTTAATCAGTGATCAAACCATCATCAGTTGTCGCTCTAATATATATTTTTTTTCTCCTTCTGTTTGGACGTGTGTATTTCATCAAACAAGACGACAATGTGTTTTTAACAGTAACTATTATGATCCATGTTGGCGGCTGTAGTGAGTGTGAGTGTGTGTGTGTGAGTGTGTGTGTGTGCGGTTGTGAGACTGAGCCAAAACAAACTAAAGTGTGAGTGTGAGTGTGTGTGTTTGACGGTGTCAGACAGTGAGTCACTGATGGTTTTGTGTTGTTGCTGTTCTCAGGTGAAGAGATGGGAGGAAGTAAAAAAAAAACATAAACTGTTTTAAAGATGTTGCGTGAATCTGTAGAAATAACCAAACTGTGTCGTTGTTGTTGGGGAACTATGCAAGTCCGGTCGCTTTTCCGCAGTTTTGCTAACCCTCCTCCCGTCCATGTGCATTTGTTTACAATGAAGCATACATTTATTTATTTTATTAGCATAAATCAAATATGTCTTTCATAAATCCGTATTTATTTCACTGAAGTAGAATCACAGCCGCATACAAAGTAAAGCTTTCTGGTACCTTAGAATGAGTTGTTACAAGTCGTTACAAATACATAAGTGGGCGACGCACCGAACCGAGGCGGCCATGTTGCATCGCCATTTTTTTACGTTGAGTGGCAGCGTGACCGTAGGTAACCACGGAAACTCAGCGGAGCTGTGGGCTCGGCCTGTTAAAACTGTCACCACTGTGTAGTGTGAGGAAGGACGGAGGCACTGGTGTTGCATTCAGGTGCAGTCAGGCAGACGGCCGTCGGCAAACCAACCGGATGTCATTTTACTCCACCAGAGAAATGATGTTTCTGTGTATGTATACGAACATAGGCTATGTGTATATGGAAATGAATGTATTATGAGTCAAACTATGGACATATGTAAGTGAATGGATTAATGTATGCTTGAGGTTATGTGATGCTGATATGAATGTATATTTATGATTACAGTTAGAGTAGCGGTGTGGATGCATGTGAATGACGTTCACATCAGCTTGCTGCATGTGCAGGATTGTCCAGTGTGGTCTGTTTACTCCACCAGTCTTTTAACTTGATGTTCTTTTTGTACTGTATGTGTTTTTTATGTATGCAACATGTTCCCTGTCTCCGCAACAAATTTCTCCCCGGTGGAGACCAATAAACTAACCTAACCTAGAAAGACGGTAAAACAATACCACATCACCATGACAACATATTGTCACGCCTGTATTGTTTTGCCTCGTGCTGGCGGACCACTTGTTTACATAGACACTTGTTTATCCTGTTACATGCAGCGTCTGTTGTCTGTCTGACGTCCGCCCGATTTCACGTGAATGCAACATCAAGAATACGTTCAGATATGCAACTGCACCACTAGATGGGGGGAATTCCTACATACTATACCTTTAACCATCACAATTACTCCAAAGCTGTTCAATTAAGATAATAATGTTGCATAGTTCCTCTTTAATTAAATAATTTATTTATTACATCACCTGAGCTGATGAAACTAACGACTTTCACTCTTGTCTCTGATAGTTTTTCTGATGGGTGAAGCACAGTGACCTGGTTATGGGGGGTGGGGGTGGGGGGATGATGGTGGGGGTTGGGGGGGCTTGTTGTCAGACGTTCCTCAAACACACCGTGTACAGACACGTCCTCCTCTCCTCTGTGTGAATACCGCTGTCAGACCCCGGCTCCTCCGCTCACTCGTCTCCTCATCACTGGAAACCAGAAGCCAGATGTGTCCATACATGTTTTACACACACACACACACACACACACACACACACACACACACACACACACACACACACACACACACACACACACACACACACACACACACACACACACACACACACACACACACACACACGCCCCTCTACCCCCCGACTCCACCTTCACCATCACAGTGTCACAACAAACATGTTCCCAGCATGAAGAAGCAGCACTCGTCGTGAGGCGTTCAGGCGCCGCAGGGAGTTTTTTTTCATGTTTCTTTTTGCTCGTTCAGCAGAAAGTGACGGACTAATTGTCCCACCGAGGTTGTTGCTCTTTTTTCTTCTTCTTTTCTTCTTTCTGTCTCGAGTGTCGTCACGGCGTCTCCTGCTCTGAAACTACACGTGGACACGTCAAACTCACCTGACTGAGCTCCACGTGATCAAATGTAGCTTCAGTAAAGGAGAGTGTGTGTTTGGTCGCGTCAACTTCCTGGTCACTGGTTTACAGTCGACTCGTTGTTGATTGTTGCACAGTAGACCTGAGCCCACTGACTGTTTTAAATAAGATGGCTCTTAGAATTAAAGTTTTATTTCTTGTCTTGATTTGTTTTAATGACAGAAATCTGCTCTGATGAAACTTTATGAGCGACACAGAAACTTTTATTATGTAACAAAACAGTGTGTTTATTGGGATTTAAAGGGACAACGAGGAGTTTTGGAAAAGCAAAGCGTTTTGACACTACATCCATGAGCCTCCACGCGCACCGTACAATTCTTGGACCGGTGCAAGACAGACTCATGTTTTCATTCATCAAGAATTAAAGTCAGAGGTTCGAAGACGATCACATACCGTCTTAGTTCCGACCAGAAAGCTGGTTGGCTCGACCAGCATTTCCGCCACCACTAATAATAACAAAATAACGATAGAGACAAAACGATATATTTATCGAAAATGGGCCCATTAACAAGTGTGGGCGTAGATTCATCCACATTAACGTGAGACTTTTTTTTATAACCAAATAGAAACTCCTCGTTGTCCCTTTAAATAAACATAGGCCTAATTAAAACAGCAGCCACATAACATACAGAAAGAAGTTTACATTTAACGTAAACTTAACGTAAGTTAACGGTTTACGTTTAATACAATTTAACAACGTTTTATAGCCTTATGTAAAATATTTATTATATGTAAATGAAATAAATAATTATATTGACTGTTATAATGAAGTAGTGAATCATTTTTAAAAAACACAGCTGAACCTGGACTTTTTGGACATTTTAATTATTTTTATAGGTGATTTAAAACAGAAAACATTTATATTTTTATGGCTTTTTTTTAATTACACGAGTATATTTCTGTGTCGCCTGCTTGCAGTTCCTTTGTTGTTCACCAGGGGGCTCCAGTTCACAGAATGGAAACCACTGTTCTATTGGTTTCCTTAAAAACGAGTGGTGAGGTCTTCAGACTTGAGGTCATGTGAGTTCGACTTCAGATCAAATAAACCAAACTTTACCTCTAGAAATCGACTTGGACGCCAAATGATGGATTAATCCGCCGCGGAAAATAGTCCCTGACAAAAACTGGTTTTATTGGAGACGACATTTTTGTCCTTTGGGAGGTTTTTAAGTATGTTTCAATAATGTTTTCAGAAGTTTTTTTGTTGTTGTTAAAACGTGAACTGAACTGAAACCTGACGATGTGGGCGGAGCTTAGTGTTTGGCTTTGACCTTGAACTCTGATGTTGACGCCACATTAAGGTCGTTACTGAGCTCCAGGGTCAGAGAGGTCAAACACACACATTTGACACACAGGCGGAGGTTGGGGGGTTGGGGAGGGGGTTTAGGTTTTAGTCCTTTAACCACTCTTTTAACCCCCCACCCCTCCTACACACCCACCACTTAGCATTAGCTGAGGTTTTACGACCCTGAAAGTCGACACTCTGCTCTGAGATCAGGAACAGTCTAAACTGGGGGGTCGGCTCATGACCCGGTGATTGACAGCTCAAATCGCAGTGTTTAACAGAAAGAAAGAAAAAAAAAACCCAGAGAGGCGGGGCAGGAGGTCGGGTCTGGGGACGCTAATGAGCGTGGCGTCAGCAGCAAAACACAGGTCAAAAACACAAGAAATGACCCAGAACCTCAGACCGAGACCTCGAAACCTCAGAGCCCGAGAGACCAAAACATCCACAGAAACACTTCACCTGATCTGTTTGTCATAATTTGATTAACTGCAATTCATGTTTCATGTTCAGGCCAGAACCTGTAGAGAGAAAAATCCAGTTTTAGCCGCTATGGACTGTGAGTTCTCCGTCCAAAGAACGACTCTTCTGAGGCTGTGTTTACACAGAAATGGTCTGAACAGAAAATGCAAAAGTGGCATTGTGTTCTCACTTTTTATTCCGCGTTTAAACAAGCGTTTTTGCATGCATACGGTGAAAGTTTGTGGAAACCGACACGTTTGTTGTCATTTTTAAAGGCATTTTTAAAGGGATAGTTGAACATTTTGGCACATTGACCCATTGCCATAATCCCTATAGTCATAGCAGTAGGATCGTTACCTTTATTTGTCGGTGCAAGCCGTTTTTAGAACGGCGGAGCAGAGCCGTGAGCTGCTCAGAGCTACGATACGGAGGCTCATTATGGGATTTCTTGGTTTCCCTCATCAAACTCATCAAATACACAATCCAACAACTCCAAAATGCTCTGGTGGAGCAGTCTCAGGGACAGTTTTTCATCAAGCAGTCTCTGTATTTACCTCTAAAACAACCTTCAAAAGAAGAGTCATCAGGATTAGTCATGGAGTTCATGGAGGGACAGGTGTGACCATGACGATCAGTATCAATCAATCAGCCGTTTCTGATTCACCAATCTACCCATAATCCCTTTTCTCCTGACCTGTCGGGTATCTTTGCCTCCTATTGGTCGAACTGTGATGACTTTAGTCTGTGATCCATCACATCGTCCACAGGATGAGATCTAGGGACTCAAACATCAACACACTGGTTCCCAACAGCCACAGTGGAGGAGAGGTTGAGGGTTTGAATCCTATAGTTTTTAATCTAATCTCTAAACCAGCAGATCATTTAATAACGTCACTGTTTCTTCTCTGTGAAGTTTCTGCTGCTCCTGAGTTTCTGTAAAGCTCCATGAACTCAGTGACTCTATCAGCTTCAGGGGGGATACATGTAAAAAAACAAACAAAAAAAACAAAACAGAGGCAAACAAATGGAGCTTGAATTCCATGCAGGTTTTGTTTTCCTCTGATACGCTTCAGACCTGCAGCGGCGCAGCTTGATAAGATTTTGTTTTTTGTTGTTTATCTGAGGGTCCTGTTGTCTGTTGAGCGGATCTGTTGCACCGTCGACGGAAAATGCAGCAGCTAAAAAAATGTTCCTTTTAAACAGAGTGAAACATAGCAGAGGGGTGGAGGTGGAGGTGGAGGTGGAGGTGTGTTCTGTTTGTTCTGGGATGCAGACCCATCAGTCAGTGTGTTACTGCAGTCTGGAGCACATTCCACAAATCCTGCTGCGTTTTGTTCCCCATAACCTACAACAACGACACAGTTTGAGTCCTGCACGGGCTGAGGGAGGGAGGGGGGAGGGAGGAGGGGAGTGGGGGGGCTGGTTGGTGGGTGTAGTTCCTCTAAACACAACAAAAACAGGATTGTAACTTCATTCAGATAAACATCCTGTTTTCAGTTATTGTATATTTCACAAACATGGTGACGGCATTAACTCAACAGAAGACGTTTGTGTTAAAGCTCCATACAGTATAAAGGTAGATGTTTGTATTAAAGCTCCATACAGTATAAAGGTAGATGTTTGTGTTAAAGCTCCATACAGTATAAAGGTAGATGTTTATATTAAAGCTCCATACAGTATAAAGGTAGATGTTTGTGTTAAAGCTCCATACAGTATAAAGGTAGATGTTTGTATTAAAGCTCCATACAGTATAAAGGTAGATGTTTGTATTAAAGCTCCTTCAGTATAAAGGTAGATGTTTGTGTTAAAGCTCCATACAGTATAAAGGTAGATGTTTGTGTTCAAGTTCCTTCAAAATAAAGGTAGATGTTTGTGTTAAAGCTCCATAAAGGTAGATGTTTGTATTAAAGCTCCATACGGTATAAAGGTAGATGTTTGTGTTAAAGCTCCATACAGTATAAAGGTAGATGTTTGTGTTAAAGCTCCATACAGTATAAAGGTAGATGTTTGTGTTAAAGCTCCATACGGTATAAAGGTAGATGTTTGTATTAAAGCTCCATACAGTATAAAGGTAGATGTTTGTATTAAAGCTCCATACGGTATAAAGGTAGATGTTTGTGTTAAAGCTCCATACAGTATAAAGGTAGATGTTTGTATTAAAGCTCCATACAGTATAAAGGTAGATGTTTGTATTAAAGCTCCATACGGTATAAAGGTAGATGTTTGTGTTAAAGCTCCATACAGTATAAAGGTAGATGTCCATGTGTAGTGTGATTATAAAGCAGCTCTAGGTTCTATATTAATACTGTGAAAGTATCAAAGCCTCAGTCCACAGAGAAATGCACACAGCCTGTATTCAGAAACTGAGCCTTAAAACCAGCCGTCAGGACTTCCTGTCACTTTGTGATGTCACAGCTAAGCCCCGCCCCCTCACCACCTGGACACACCATCCATCCAACAACTTTGCAGGATTTGGTTTCTCTGAGTGTTTTATTCTGAAATCTGGTCTATATTTTTTATTTCGGATCACTTTAGAAAACAGTCAGCCAATCACAAGAGAGGCTCAGAGCCTCCTGTCTTCTGATTGGCTGACACCGACCTGTTGTTAATGGAGCTCCAGATGGAAAGCTACGTTGAGGTGGTTTTTAGATGAACCCTTCCAAATAGAAACACAGGAGAAGAAGAAAATATGGACATTTTTATTGTCAAAGTGAAAAATATTCATAGTTTCTCATTCAGTTGTTGAGGTAAAAAGTAACTCTAACACACAGTCCCTTTAACTGCAACATGTGATGTTGCTAACAATGCTAACTGTGCGGCATGTTGTGAGGTTGTTGCTGTTGTTGAGGTCAGAGCGGTGGAGGTCCCGATCGCCCCAGAGAGATTATGGAGCAGAGAAGCTGTGGGAAGCTCCATCTGATCAGATGATGATGAGCTCTAATGAGTTTCATCTCAACACAATGTATCGATAGCGTCTTTTCCCACAGGTTACTCTGAGTGGAGCGGAAACAGGAAATGCACGTACTGTAATTGTGCGATAGCGGGAGAACACCCAACAAAACGCTGCCCGTTAGTAACTGTGGCACTGCAGATGTGGTTTTGGTTTCCAGGCCGAGGACTGAGTCAGATGAGGAGGTGTGGACAGTACGCCTCTGTAATTTACTCCTGTGGAAATGAGCAGAGCCATTTCCTCTGGATGTGGAAGGAGAGGTGGGGGTGGGGGTGGGGGTGGGTCATTGACGATAATGGGACACTTTGGGACCGAGTGTGTCTTCAACTGGGGCAACTGTGTGTGTGTGAGTGTTTCCCTGACCTGATTCTAAATCTGCGGCGTCATAAAGATGAAGAGTTCAGATGCTGGTTCACCTCAGGTCGCTAGGCCATATGGTCTCCAGGGCAACGCTTCTTCTCGTTTTGCTCTTCAACCTTTATGTTTTGTGTCTTTCCCCCGTTTTAGTGGGGCAGATAAATTACAGGAGGATCGTTCATTTCTGGAAACAAGCACCAAAATTGGCACACATACTCCTTTTGATAAAACCCGTTAGCCACCTAAAAATGAAAGATGGCGGCCATTTTTCAAGATGGCCGCCATTGACTATACAGTAATATTGCATTTCGGAATACAATCGCAAAAACTTGTCCTATTTGAATGATCTTGGTGTCAAATAATACATTTTTCACTATGTGGAATCCAAATTTGGACCCGTGGACTTACTCACTGGCTTCCTTGTACCATCTATCAGTCCCGGAATCCTAATATTCTGCTAAATTAGAGGTTCATGTTACGTCTGACTCAGCTAAAATGTGTAGCCTATATCGTAGTAGTAGTGTTAGAGGTTTAGAATGTGTAGCATCTTTTTTTTAAATTTGGTTTCATTTTCTCCTCCTTGTTGTTCCAGGTCTCTGAAAAATCCCCGGACCTGAAGAAGAGAGGGAAGGCGGCTCATGCTCAGGAGTTGGTGAAGGAGACCAGTTTGTCCAACAGCACGTCCAACAACAACGGGTGGAACCGACCCAGATGCGGCGTGCCGGACTACCCCGCCCAGAGGGAGGTGCACCACCGAGGACGACAACGCCAGAGACGCTTCGTCCTGTACGGAGGACGTCTGGAGAAGACGGACCTGACCTACAGGTACTGATCTGCTGATCCACACACACCACTAGGACTCACTAGGAGCTGGTTAATAAAGGTACACTGCAAAAACTCAAAATCTTTCCAAGAATATTTGTCGTATTTCTTGCCAAAATGTCTCATTTCTAGTCAAAACTAAACTCTTTTCACTCAAAATAAGAATCATCACCTAAAAATGAACTTGTCTTTAGATCATTTTCATTTGTTTCAAACAAATTTTCACTTGAGATGAGTAGATAAATCTGCCAGTGAAAGCAAGTTTTTTGTGCTTGTAATAAGAAAGAAAAACTTGATCCACTATCAGATTTTTAAAACTTATTTCAAGTGAAAATATTCTTGAAAGAAGTAAAAAAAAAAGTGTCTAAAAACAAGCTACTTTTTACATGTGTTGAGTCTTATTTTAAGTATAATGAGATTTGTTTTGACTGGAAATTACATTTTGACTAGAAATAAGACAAATGTTCTTTTTTTTTGAGTTTTTGCAGTGTACAAATGTAGTAGAGTTAAGCTGAGAAACCAGGGTAAATTAAGTTTTGGATTAATTGATCTAAACAGTACTCTCCGGAGGTTGGGGAACTTTTGGGGGTGTGATCTGCAATGCCCAACATTTCTGATTGGTGGAGTTGAGTTGAGTTTTTGCTGCAGTTTGACAGATGGACTAACAACGATGCACCAAAACATCTACAAGGTTGGGCGAAAGGAAAACATGAAAAAATGGAAACAGATTAACAGGCAACTGCGATGTTGTAGAAATGGCCGTCATCGTTATTGCATCGTCGTTGTTGTGAAGCCTTCTACTTCTTCTTACCGCCACCTACTGGACCGGAGGCGCAGTGCTTTAACTTACATTGCTTTTATATAGTATGTGAATCCATCCAATTTGGAAAAAGCAAACTTTGAGTTCCTGAAAAAGTTGGAAACTTTAGAGACCAACAACCTCACATTCAAACCAATGGGCAATTTTAGGATTAACATAATGTGTAAGTCTTCTATACTATGGCAGGAAACTGGAGAGAATCCAACTCCACAGGATTTGAACCCAGAACCTTTTTGCTGTGAGGCGACTTAACTAACCACTACATCACCATATCATGTCAAAAGTTCTCTGTTATCAGAATCAGCACCAGAACAGAAATCGAGTATGTGGCCTGAAATGGAGATTTCTTTGGACATCTGAACCTTTAATCTCTTATTTTAAAGTTCACATCAACACATTTTTTTTAAAAATAGCTCATAAAAACGGAAACTTTACACACAGCATCCAAATGACTGAGCGCTTTGGCTTCATACAGAACTATTAGTGTTGTGAGACGTCTCTGCTGCCCCCAAGTGGCCGAACACTCTGTTACAGCAGCTTTAAAGAAAGACGTTGTCAGCCTTTTTTAAACTTTAAATCTGAGTGTTGAACTCTGGGGAGGAAATGTAAAATGGTTTCCTTCATACATCACTGAGAGAAAACAAAGTCGTTGAAGTTATGATTGTGAAGTAAAAAAAAACAAAGAGGTGCTGGTTTTCTTTCATCTGAGGCCTCGGCACCATCGAGTGTCTGGCGGTCGTCTGCCGCTGCTGCCTCTGTCTCTGTCTCCTGGGGTCCCTTTCATTGTAGCCATTCTTTAACTTAACAGTATATTAAGGCTGGCAGAGAGGGGTGGGGATGGGAGGGTGAGGGGGGGGCAGAGGGCTTTTATTAGCAGCACCGGCCACAGACTAATAAGATTCTGCTGGATCGGACCAATAAAAGACGACAGTGACACCTGAGTGATGTGGTGAAGCACGAGCACGACAAAGTGAACTTCAGGCCCGAGAGGCATGAACTTAACGGCCGTTTACAGAACTGAAACGGTGCGTTCAGGTGCATTTAGGTGCATTCAGGTGCTGCTAAACTTTAACAGGGCTGAAACTGTGATGGAAATCACAACGAAAGATGTAATTTATCAGATTTGTATTGATCTCTTTTATCATCCAAAACCAAATCAATCTACTGCTGAAAATAGTTCCCAACAAACACACTATTTCCTCCTGTTTGATCAAAATTAAAAGAATTTAACAATTTTAGGCAACTAGTGATCACATTACTTATATTTTATTAATTTATCATATATTTTAGATTAAATCAATTGATTGTTAGTCTATTAAAGGTCGAAAAAGTGGCACCAAATGGGGATTAATCTGCCCCCAACAGCTGCACTATTTCCTGCTTTATTATCATTTCCTATGGTTTAATATAATAAAACTTTTACTTATCGTCCATTCAGAAAAATGTTTCAACGATCAGAGACAATATGCGTCCGTCCACTCAACAGATTGACAGACTGGTTCACTGACTGGTTCACACACAGTGACTTCCTTCAGTGGACTCAGGTGTTTCTCCGATGAGTCGTTGTTTGTTCAAAACCTGATAAGCTGAAGAATTCGGAGCTATGTGAACTTTGCACTGAGGAAAAAGTCAAACTTCAACAATCTGCACAAATATTTGCACCTTTGCACCAGCGTGTGTTTTTTTTGCACAAACACATGGACGCAGAGCTGCTCCAGACCTCGGCTCTGTGTCTGTGGAGGGTGAATGCCAGTTTTTTTTTTTTTTTTTTATTGCTCATGTTTTTGTAAATTAAGACCACATTTCCCATAAAGCCTGCTGCTTCCTGTTTCTGTCGAGGAAACGCTGATAACAGCCGCAGTAAAACAACATGAAGGTTAAAACTCACATCGTCACATGTTTCTGTTTATTATCCTGTGGCATCAGGTCATATTATTTATATTTTATGTAAATTATATTGATCTGTATTTTCATCTTTTACCTTTATAACCCACTTCCTCTTCACTCTTATTTGCTGAGGAAGCGACTGGATCAGATGTTTGTCAGTGTTTTGCAGATTTTACAGAATCTGGGCAGAATTGTTTACTTTTGGTTGCTGTGATACAATGTGGTTTGTTTGAATTAATGTTAAAGGTTGACTATGTAGAAATACAAGAACAACAACAGAAAAAGAATTCCAGCAGTCGATTGCCAGACCGTTGCTAGGTAAAACGGGCCGTTGCTAGGGACTCCGCTCTGAACAGAGGACAGCAGAGGAGGAGAGCTAAGCAGGATATTTACCTTATGTTTCATTTTTACCGTCATTAACAGCATAATAAATGACTTGTAGCTTGTTACAGGGAGAGTGGAGGCTCTCTGCCTTCCACACCGCTGCTGCTCAGAGCCTCCTGTCACTGCTCTCCTCAAGTTGGAAAAAAAAAAAAAAAAAGGAGCTCCGTGGCACCGAAAGTCCGCGACGATAAACGTGTTTATGACAGATAAGACTACACAAATACACCCATCCTAACAAGTATATGATAATCCATTGATCCACCGATTGATTATTAAAAAGGCTTGGTTGGAAACAAACGCATAGGACCGGGAGGAGGCAGGAAAACAGCTGAGAACTGAGCCACATGTCGGCTACAGGCAGGTACGAATGTAAACAGAACGTTGACAGAAAGTCATTGTCGAGCCCGTCAAAAAAATTAAAAATAATAATTCAGACTAAAAAAAAATTTTTTGTGGAAAAGCAATACTTTCATTCTGTACCCCTCTAAAGGCCCCATGGATGTATTATTTTTGAAAAAATATAGCTTTTAATAAATATTCTACATATTCAACCTTTAAATAAATCACGTTACAACATGTATAAGTGGTTAGAGCAGCTAAGGATCCACCCAGGAGTGTGAAAGTGTTTCATTGTTTGTGGCAGAAGCCTCCATCAGCACTGGCATCTGTTCTGTTGTTTTTGTTTTATCTCTGGTTTTGATTGTTAGACGCTGAGCTTTGATGTTAAATCCTGCATATGATAGAATAAACAGCTCATGCAGCTTTAAAGGGTGTTTTAGAGGTAAATACAGAGACTGCTTGATGAAAAACTGCCCCTGAAGGCAACGCACATCAGTGGTTTTGCATACATTTCACTCTAAAACAACTCTGTCTTGTAACGTTGTGTTATTATCTCATAGCGTGGTGAATGTGCAGGTCACAACTTGTCCACCAGAGCGTTGTGGAGTTTGATGAGGGAAACCAAGAAATCCCATGAGCCTCCGTAGCATAGCTCTGAGCAGCTCACGGCTCTGCTCCGCCGTTCTAAAAATTGCTTAGCCAAAATGTTGAACTATCCCTTTTAAACAGAGGTGGCTTTTCTTTAATTATAATACAGCAGCATTTGTAAATGTAGTTTAGTCTTGCTGATGCTGTTGCATGTGTAGCTAGAAGTGACTGTGAGAGTTAGGAATCAAACTTGAGTTGGGATGACTGAAACTTCTTATTGGCTGCTCATTTGCTTTAATACACATCTGTTATTTATTTCATGATAATAACATTTGAATTTTGACCACCGTGCTGAAAATGTCTCCGATTTTCATTTCAGAAACATGCTAACATAATTACAAATATTGCAGCATTTTTCCGCATTTTTTCCCCCCATTGACTTTTTGACACTCAGTGTGAAACGACTTTTAACCTCCTACTCAGCTGATCCAGTTGTTGTTGTTGTTGTTGTTGTTGTTTCGTTGCCGCAGGAACAACAACCACAGCTTCACTCGTCGGTCGTCTTTTCTCCACCTCTCTCTCTCACACTGGGTGGTTTGATCTCAGAGGAGACGATGATGATGATGATGATGATGATGATGATGATGATGATGATGATGATGATGATGATGACGATGATGATACAGTGTTTTGTTCTGGAGCCCCCTCCCACCTCACAGAGGGATATCAGATCAGGTTGAGGCAGGCGAGGTTGGTGGTCCCACTCTGCTACTCTACCTCCTAACATCCTGCGTGTGTGTGTGTGTGTGTGTGTGTGTGTGTGTGTGTGTGTGTGTGTGTGTGTGTGTGTGTGTGTGTGTGTGTGTGTGTGTGTGTCTGTGTGTGTGTAGGATCGTGAGGTTTCCGTGGCAGCTGGGTGAGGAGAAGGTTCGAAGTGTTTTCCGTGAAGCTCTGAAGATCTGGAGCGACGTCACCCCGCTCACCTTCACCGAGGTCCACAGCGGGGAGGCCGACATCCGCATCGACTTCGCCAGGTGAGAAACACAACACCTGGTGAAAACATCTGGAAACATCTGGAAACACACGAGTCATCTTATTTAGTAAATGGACATAGATAGATAGATAGATAGATAGATAGATAGATAGATAGATAGATAGATAGATAGATAGATAGATAGATAGATAGATAGATGGATAGATGGGGTTGATAGAAAGAAATACAGAAAAGAGAGAGAAAGAAGTAAAAAGACAGAGAAAGGGTGTAGAAAGAAAGAAAGAAAATAAGAAAGAAAGAAAGAAAGAAAAAGACAGAGAGAGGGGTAGATACAGAGAAAGAAAGAAAGAAAGAAAGAAAGAAAGAAAGAAAGAAAGAGGGGTAGAAAGGAAGAAAAAAGACAGAGAGAGGGGTAGAAAGAAAGAAAGAAAGAAAGAAAGAAAGAAAGAAAGAAAGAAAGAAAGAAAGAAAGAAAGACAGAGAGACGGGGTAGATAGAAAAAATACAGAAAGAGAGAAAGAAAGAAAAATACAGAGAGAAGGGGTAGTTAGAAAGAAATAAAGAGAAAAGGAAGGAAAGAGACAGATAGATAGATAGATAGATAGATAGATAGATAGATAGATAGATAGATAGATAGATAGATAGATAGATAGATAGATAGATAGATAGATAGATAGATAGATGTTTTCCTCCTCATCAGCAGCGTTTGTTTTACGGACCTGCAGGTACTGGCACGGAGACACTCTGCCCTTCGACGGCCCCGGTGGGATCCTGGCTCACGCCTTCTTCCCCAGGACGCACCGACAGGGCGACATTCACTTCGACTACGACGAGTCCTGGACGCTGGGAAACCACATGGGTGAGCGAGGATGGTGTAGAAGGAGGAGAGAGAGAGAGAGAGAGAGAGAGAGAGAGAGAGAGAGAGAGAGAGAGAGAGAGAGAGTTATTTGTTCTCCGTTAGTGGAGAAAACAAAAAAATTTCATTCTTTTTTTCTCAGACTTCTCAGTAAGGTCTTTCTATTAATTTTCATTTATTTAATTTTGCCCATTGCCATAATCCCTATAGTCATAGCAGTAGGTTCCTTACCTTTAATTGTCGGTGCAAGCTATTTTTAAAACGGCGGAGCAGAGCTGTGAGCTGCTCAGAGCTACGCTACGGAGGCTCATGGGATTTCTTGGTTTCCCTCATCAAACTCATCAAATACACAATCCAACAACTCCACAACGCTCTGGTGGACAAGTTGTGACCTGCACATTCACCACGCTATGAGATAATAACAGAACGTTACCAGACAGAGTTGTTTTAGAGGTAAATGCAGAGACTGCTTGATGAAAAACTGTCCCTGAAGGCAACGCGCATCAGTGGTTTTGCATGAATTTCCCTCTAAAACAACTCTGTCTGGTAACGTTGTGTTATTATCTCATAGCGTGGTGAATGTGCAGGTCACAACTTGTCCACCAGAGCGTTTTGGAGTTGTTGGATTGTGTATTTGATGAGTTTGATGAGGGAAATCAAGAAATCCCATAATGAGCCTCCGTAGCGTAGCTCTGAGCAGCTCACGGCTCTGCTCCACCATTCTAAAAATAGCTTGCACCGACAATTAAAGGTAACAAACCTGCTGCTATGACTATAGGGATTATGACAATGGGCCAATATGCCAAAATGTTGAACTATCCCTTTAAACAGTAAAATGTTTAAATCTGATTCCTTTACATTTAAATCCTGTTGGTTCATGTAGATATTGTGATTATTTTGAAAATAAAACTTTTACTTATTTGATACCCAATAAGACTCACTAGTCCGTCATAACATAATAATACGGAGATCATCATTGTCACTTAAATCCATTTACGACCATTCATCGCTATCAAAGCGAAACTTTCTGCCTCGTCAGGAGGAAAGTGTGAGTCAGCTCAGCTGGGACGGGAAGCAGCGAGGAACATTTTTATGTGTCTTTGATGTTGGCACAGTTCAGGTTGCCAAAAGAAAAAAAGAAAAAACCCTCTGAAAGAAGCAGGTTATGACAAATACCTGCAGAAGCTCCGATGGCATCTGAGCCAGGTGTGGTTGTGGTGCATCCTCTGAGGTTTATCTAACACCCCCCCTCCCCCATTTCCCCCCCCTGCAGGCACAGACCTTCTCCAGGTTGCTGCCCATGAGTTCGGGCACGTCCTGGGCCTGCAGCACTCACGCGAGCCGGGGGCCATCATGTCCGCCTACTACTCCTTCTCATATCCGCTGAAGCTGAGCAACGACGACAGAGACGGCATCCAGTACCTGTACGGAGCCCACCCACGGCTGCTGCCCTCGCCCCCGCCCCCACCGCCACCTCCACCAGCCAACCCAGAGACCAACGAGATCGTCACCAATGTGAGTGGGGGAGTGATGAAACGATCTTTTACACAACTGAATATGAGACTTGAAGGGATAGTTCACCCAAAATTCAAATTTCACTCATTATCTACTCACCCTCATGTCGACTAAGGGCTGGGAGAAGTTTCAGAGTCCTCCGTGCCTTCTCTGAGTTACGGGGGGGGGTCCACCGTCCGTGCAGCAGTATTTGTCCATATAATGGTTGTCAATGGATACCAACTTTCTTCGTCCAAAAAGACACACCAAAAAACATCCAAATACCTCCATACTGCTCGTCTGTAATGTCCCTCTGGTATTGAAGCCCCGACATGAGAAATTGTTCCGCTGGTCAGTGCAAATCACGAGAGATTTGCATGGACACAGGAAGAGCAGTGAATTGAGACACTGGGAGCTTCCGCTACAAACAAGCTTAAAATATAGACTTATTTAATTTTTTTCTGAACAATTTCTCATGTCGGGGCTTCAATACAAGAGGGACATTACAGACGAGCAGTATGTAGGTATTTGGATGTTTTTTGGTGTGTCTTTTTGGACGAAGAAAGTTGGTATCCATTGATTGATCCCCCCCCCCCCCTGTAACTCAGAGAAGGAACGGAGGACTCTGAAAAATCTCACAGCTCTTAGTTGACATGAGGGTGAGTAGATAATGAGTGAAATTTGAATTTTGGGTGAACTATCACTTTAACACTGAAGAATGAAAGTACAGTAAGATCTAAATAAACAACAAAACTAAAATTCAAACAGAAACAGAACAACAGTAATAGGCAATGGACAATGGAGAGAAGCTGAAGTTGTGGTGATGCGAACTCATTTGAGTCTTTTACAGTAAAGATCTCGAAGGCGACGCCACATCACAGATGTGTTTTTGAGCCGGAGATGATGAATGAGGGTCAAAGACAAAAGTCAGATTTCAGTTTAACCACCATTATTTTCTCTGTTGTAAAACCTGTAACTGATACTTCCTCGGCGTCTTCAGTCATGGTTCTGCTTTAGTTTTAGATCCTCCAAGGCAGTAAAACGTCTCTTTAACACTTTATCCCGCTGCAGTAAAAGCCTCTGTTGTTGGGAACGTGAACGTCTCAGTTTCAAAATGAACCCGTGATGTGTTTTACTTGCAGCCCGACGCCTGCCAGACGGACTTTGATGCCGTGTCTATGATCCGAGGGGAGCTGTTCTTCTTTAAGTCAGGCTATGTCTGGAGGATCAGGGACGGACATCTGCAGAGCGGCTACCCGGCGCTGGCGTCGCGTCACTGGAGGGGGATTCCTGACAACATCGACGCCGCCTTTGAAGACAAGTCGGGGAACATCTGGTTCTTTCAAGGTGAGAAGGGAAGACGTCACATGGCTACATGTGAGGGGGAGGAGAGTGGGCGGTCCTTCCAAAGACGTCAGTAGAGTGGGTGGTCCTTCAGTGGACGGCAGTAGAGTGGGTGGTCCTTCAAAAGACGTCAGTAGAGTGGGCGGCCCTTCCAAAGACTTCAATAGAGTGGGCGGTCCTTCCAAAGATGTCAGTAGAGTGGGCGGTCCTTCCAAAGATGTCAGTAGAGTGGACAGTCCCTCTAAAGACGTCAGTAGAGTGGGCAGTCCTTCAAAAGATTTCAATAGAGTGGGTGGTCCTTCAAAAGATCTCAGTAGAGTGGACAGTCCTTCTAAAGACGTCAATAGAGTGGGTGGTCCTTCAAAAGATGTCAATAGAGTGGGTGGTCCTTCAAAAGATTTCAATAGAGAGGGTGGTCCTTCAAAAGACGTCAATAGAGTGGGCGGTCCTTCCAAAGATGTCAGTAGAGTGGGCGGTCCTTCAAAAGACACCAGTAGAGTGGGCAATTTTTCAGTGGACGTCAGTAGAGTGGGCAGTCCTTCAATGGACGTCAATAGAGTGGGCGGTCCTTCAGTGGACGTCAGTAGAGGGGATGGTCCTTCCAAAGACTTCAATAGAGTGGGCTGTCCTTCAATGGACGTCAATAGAGTGGGCGGTCCTTCAAAAGACTTTGATAGAGTGGGCGGTCCTTTCAAAGATGTCAGTAGAGTGGGCAGTCCTTCAAAAGATGCCAGAAGAGTGGGCGGTCCTTCAAAAGACTTCAATAGAGTGGGCGGTTCTTCCAAAGACGTCAATAGAGTGGGCGGTCCTTCAGTGGACGTCAGTAGAGGGGATGGTCCTTCCAAAGACTTCAATAGAGTGGGCGGTCCTTCCAAAGACTTCAATAGAGTGGGCGGTCCTTCCAAAGGAGTTAATAGAGTGGGCAGGTCTTTCAAAAGATGTCAGTAGAGTGGGCGGTCCTTCAAAAGACTTCAATAGAGTGGGCGGTCCTTCAAAAGACACCAGAAGAGTGGGCGGTCCTTCAAAAGATGTCAATAGAGTGGGCGGTCCTTCCAAAGATGTCAGTAGAGTGGGTGGTCCTTCCAAAGATGTCAGTAGAGTGGGCGGTCCTTCCAAAGATGTCAGTAGAGTGGGCGGTCCTTCATTGGATGTCAATAGAGTGGGCGGTCCTTCATTGGATGTCAATAGAGTGGGCGGTCCTTCAAAAGACGTCAATAGAGTGGGTGATCTTTCAGTGGACGTCAATAGAGTGGGCTGTCCTTCCAAAGACTTCAATAGAGTGGGCGGTCCTTCAAAAGACGCCAGAAGAGTGGGCGGTCCTTCCAAAGACGCCAGAAGAGTGGGTGGTCCTTCCAAAGATGTCAGTAGAGTGGGCGGTACTTCCAAAGATGTCAGTGAGTGGGCGGTCCTTCAGTGGACGTCAATAGAGTGGGCGGTCCTTCAATGGATGTCAATAGAGTGGGCGGTCCTTCAAAAGTGAAAAGACATCAGTAGAGTGGGCGGTCCTTCAAAAGACGCCAGAAGAGTGGGCGGTCCTTCAGAGGACGTCAATAAAGTGGGCAGTCCTTCAAAACACTTTAATATAGTGGGCGGTCCTTCAGAGGACGTCAATAGAGTGGGCGGTCCTTCAATGGATGTCAATAGAGTGGGCGGTCCTTCAGTGGACGTCAATAGAGTGGGCGGTCCTTCAATGGATGTCAATAGATTGGGCGGTCCTTCAGTGGACGTCAATACAGTGGGCGGTCCTTCAAAAGTGAAAAGACATCAGTAGAGTGGGCGGTCCTTCAAAAGACGCCAGAAGAGTGGGCGGTCCTTCAGAGGACGTCAATAGAGTGGGCAGTCCTTCAGTGGACCTCAGTAGAGTGGGTGGTCCTTCAATGGACGTCAGTAGAGTGGGAGGTCCTTCAGTGGACGTCAGTAGAGTGGGTGGTCCTTCCAAAGACATCAATAGAGTGGGCAGTCCTTCAGTGGACGTCAGTAGAGTGGGTGGTCCTTCAGTGGAGGCCAATAGAGTGGGAGGTCCTTCAATGGACGTCAGTAGAGTGGGCAGTCCTTCAGTGGAGGCCAATAGAGTGGGAGGTCCTTCAATGGAAGTCAATTGAGTGGGCGATCCTTCAGAAGACGTCAGTAGAGTGGGCGATCCTTCAGTCAACAGCTCCAGAGTCAAAACCACTGAATGAGAAACAGGGATGTTAACGTTGTCTGTTCTTCACCTCGTGTCCTTCTCGCAGGTGAGAACTACTGGGTGTTCGATGCCGAGAGGCAGATTCGGGGCCCAGAGTCCATCGGGGGTCTGGGTCTGTCCGTGTCTGGGATCCAGGCGTCGTTGCGCTGGGGCCACGACGCCAACTTCAACACCTACTTCTTCAAGTCAGGCAGCTACTGGAGGTTCAGCCCCCGCGAGAACCGGGTGGAGTCTGTGTACCCACGCAGCATGAAGGACTGGAGCGGCATCCCCGACGACGTGGACGCTGCCTTCAGGGACATCTACGGTACGGTTCAAAACCCCAAACCTGGAGAGAACCAAGTTGAGGGTTTGGGATGAATTGATGAAATCTCAATTATTACCTCTCCAATTAAAGATATTACATTTAAACCAAACAAATCCCACACACACAAACCAAATTCTGAAAGTTGTTGGATGGTGGGTTGACGGCTGGTTTTAAGGCTCAGTTAAGAAGGGTTGATCCATGAGAAGATCTAAAAACTATCTCTGAGTAGTTTCCCACCTCCTCTCTTAGCTCTGGAGCTCTAACAACAGGTCAGTGTCAGCCAATCAGAAGAGAGGAAACTCTGAGCCTCTCTTTTGATTGGCTGACTGTTTTCTGAGTGATCCAAAATAAAAATAAAAAATAGAGCAGATTTCAGAATAAAACACTGAGAGAAACAAAATCCTGCAACGTTGTTGGATGGTGGGTCCAGGTGGTGAGGGGGCGGGGCTTTAGGTGACTGTTTTGTTGTGACATCACAAAGTGACAGGAAGTCCTGACGGCTGGTTTTAAGGCTCGGTTTCTGAATACAGGCTGTGTGCATTTCTCTGTGGACTGAGGCTTTGACACTTTCCCAGTATTACAGTAATATAGAACCTAGAGCTGCTTTATAATCACACTACACATGGACATCTACCTTTATACTGTATGGAGCTTTAACACAAACATCTACCTTTATACTGTATGGAGCTTTAACACAAACATCTACATTTATACTGTATGGAGCTTTAACACAAACATCTACCTTTATACTGTATGGAGCTTTAACACAAACATCTACCTTTATACTGTATGGAGCTTTAACACAAACATCTACATTTATACTGTATGGAGCTTTAACATATTTTTTCTGGTCTCTGTGTTTGTTTCAGGCTACGCTCACTTCATCCGAGGACGTCAGTACTGGAAGTTCGACCCGGTGGGGATGAACTCGTTGGAGGGTTACCCCCGATACATCGGCATGGACTTCTTCGGTTGTAGGAACGTGTGAGAGTCCGTCGCCGCGGAGACTCACAGAGACTTAAAAAGATGATTTTTTTTGTTGTTTTTTGTTTCGACCATGAAGAGGAGTTTCTGGAAAACGAAGACATTCATTTTTTTTATATGTTGACTCCACAGATCCGAGGCGACTCCGAATCTGTTTCTGCTTTACTCAATTTATTGACACTCGGATCAATCACAGCTTCTTCTCAGGAAAAAAAAACAAAACAAACACACAAGTTAGGTTTCCTCAGACTTGGCTCCTCCTGTGCAGCTACACTCCTATTTATTTTTGCACATGTTGTCACCGTCAGGCTGAGATCTGCAGTAATGACACCGATGTGAACCGACATTGAAACCAGTTTGACACACAAAGTTTCAAACCAAACGTCATCACGACTCTTTTTTTTTTTAAACCAAATGTCGATCAACACGACTTCCTCTCCACTGCTTCTCTGTGAATATTCAGATATATAACAGTCTTATTGTTGATCGTCTGCAGTGAATCAACATGTGGAAAATGTGAAGGAAAAAAAAAAAAAAAGGCGTCTGTTTGTTTCCAGTGACACGAGGAAAAGGTCGTGACCTCCTCCTCCTCGTCTTCATACACGTCTTACCTGATGTTCCCTGACTTCTCTTCATCCTCATCGTCTGTTTTGTTGTTTTTGTGTTTTTTATCGACGCTCTTTCAACTTTTTCACCTCAGAGTAAAAAAAAAGGTTTAAATGTGATTTGTTGACTCCGTTCTTAGAGGACGGAGGGGCAGTGAACTAAACACATCGCTGAGACTGACGAGTGGCCTGAAGAGTTTTTATCCTATTTATTCCTCACGTCTTCAGTCCTTCAGTGTAATGGACGAGAGTTTTACCTTCACTCGTTTCCTCGTGTAGATTTTTACATTTGATGTTTTAGTTTTTAGTTTTTTTTTAGTTTTGTTTTTTTACTTTTTATTCCCAAACAGAACAAAAGAAAAAGGAGCCGTGAAGAAACTCCAAGTTCCTGTTGAGGAGAAGATGTGACGAGTTCACTGGTGTGTTATGTGGACGAAGCTCCATGGCGCCCTCTGGTGCAGCAGGAGGGTGGTGGTGGTGGTGGTGATGCGTTCAGGGTCGGTCGGGAGCAGCAGCCGCTCTGAGTGACACTGAGTCACTGAGACAATAAAAGAGATAATTAATGACAAAGAAAATCGGCCAAACTGAAGCTAAATTACAGAGACAGATATGAATTTAAGGGCTGCAGCTGGAATCAAAGCTGCGTTCAAGGCTCCATGTTTGAGCTGTCGATCCTCCACCTCAGTGACTGGACCTTGTATCCGTCTTCCCCCTCGTCCTCCTCCTCCTCTTCTCTCTTTCCTCCTCTTCTTCTCTTCTTCTTCCTCTTCCTCTCTTTCCTCCTCCTCTTCCTCCTCCTCCTCTTCTTTTTCCTCCTCTCCTCTCCTTCTCTTCTTCTTCCTCCTCCTCTTCTTCTTCCTCTTTCTCCTCCTCCTCTTCTTCTTTCTCCACCTCCTCTTCTTCTTCCTCTCCTTCCTCCTCATTTTCCTCTCCTTCCTCCTCCTCCTCTTCCTTATCTTCTTCTTCCTCTTCCTCCTCCTCTTCGTCCTCCTCTCCTTCCTCCACGTCCTCTTCTCTTCCCCCTCTCCTTCCTCCTCCTCTTCTCCTTCCTCTCCTTCCTCCTCTTCTCCTTCTTTCTCTTCCTCCAATTCTTCTTTCTCCTCCTCCTCGTCCCCTTTTCTTCTTCCTCTCCTTCATCCTCCTCCTCTTCTTCCTCTTCTTCTTCCTCCACCTCCTCCTCTTCTTCTTTGTCATCCTCCTCTTCCTCCTCCTTTTCCCCTCCTCCTCCTCCTTTTTATCCTCTTCTTCTTCTTCTTCCTCCTCCTCCTCCTCCTCCTTCTTCTCTTCCCCTCCTTCCTCTTCCTCTCCTTCCCCTCCCCCTCCTCCTCTTCCTCCTCCTCTGCCGAGTATCCGGCTGCAGCCGTTGGTTGAACTGTGAAGCGTCGTCGTGTTGGTCCCATGTTTGAATCCCTCAGTGCAGGACACTGACGAGTCGTTACAGTTTTCATCGTGTCATCGTCTGTTAATTTCCTCACCAGCTCCTCCAGATGTTCATCGCTGAACTTATTTATACACAGTCGACGTAGCGACTCTTTCCTGTACATACAAGTCTCTTGATGATTATTATTGCTGTTATTTGTTTTTTTTTACTCACATGTATCCTGTACGTTGGACATTGAACTGTATGATGAACTGCATATTGTTTCTTTCTTAATAAAACCATTTATCTTTGTACCAAACTCTCAGAAACACTCAAACTATATTTTATCTAAATGTTGTTGCTTTGTTTTTGTTTTTTTTACCTGTTGTTTATATTTCATCTAAATGTAACATTTTTTAATTAACCTGCTTTTTAATAACTTGTATGTTTAAAAAAATAATAATTCTATGAATGTATGAATTTAACTGACAAATAAATTCACTTTACACCCAAATCTGAATAAGTTTCAAAACTTAAACATAACTAATTATAAAAAATGTTTTTTTTTTTTTTTTTTTTTAATTAAAAACATTATTAGAAATTGGGGTAACACTTTACAATAAGGGTCCCTTAATTAACATTAGTACATTATTAAGCATTAGAACCCGGCTCTCTTGAATACTCGATTCTGATTGGTCAATCACCAATATTCTGCGGTGTTTATTTCTCGATAGACCACCGCTGAGCGGACCGTTGCTAGGGACTCCATAGCAACGGCCGACTCTGGATGTCCGGTCACGGCATAATACATCCATGGGTCACGGCCGCTGTTTTGCTGAGCCTCCTCCCGTTCGTGCATTTGAAGCCTTTGATAATCAATCAGTGGATCGATGGATTACCGTAGTCGTACCTGTCATAAACAAGAGATTATGGGGTGCGTTTGTGTCGCGGAGCTACAGAGAGGAGAGGAGCTGTACGGTCAGAGGTTCTGATGCAAGTTTACTTTTCAGCCACGATGTGGAAATAAGGAGCCTCCACTCTCCCTGTAACAGGTTACAAGTCGTTTATCTAACATCACAATTAGTCCGAAGCTGTTTAATGACGGTAAAAATGAAACATAAAGTAAATATCCTGCATAGTTTCTCTTTTCTGTGCTGCGCTGGTCAGAGCAGCTTCCCGAGCAACGGTCTAATTTTACATGAATAAAATCTCTTTTTATCATTATTTTGTGTTACATTATTGAATGATTTAGTTGTAGGCCGTGTTCTAAGCGGGATAATGTATAGTTAGTCGGTTGTTATGGAGAAATAAACCCCTTCATGTTGTATGAAACCCCTCCGCTTCGCGTCGGGGTTCCATACAACCTGTCGGGGTTTATTTCTCCATAACAACCTCCGAACTATACATTATCCCTTACTTAATATATAAACTCATGTGTTAATTAATGCTGAGTAAAGCATACATAATGATAACTAATTACATTATTCAACTTTTATTATTACTTAATCATTTATTAAAGCAGAAGTAAGCGATCCGGTGGTTTTGGCTAACTTCCTGTCAGCCGATGGAGTTAGCAGTCCCCGCCCTCGTCCCTACGTCACCACATTCAGGCGCATCCCTTGGCTGCACACACAGAGAGGACTGCCCCTTTATGCCGTTCTCTCTCCTCATTGGATAAAGGTTGTAGGATACAAGGAAAGTTTTCTCCTCGGCTTACAGCAGAGCAGAGTGACTGACAGACCCGTGTTTCAGACCAAACACTCTATGTAAGTGATTGCTGTCGGAAGATATAACTATTTAAGACTTATATTAACACAAACATTCCGCTTACTTCTGCTTTAATTAACTGCTTACTAATAGGCTACATTAATTAATGTGTTTCCTAATCCTAAGTAATACATAATAATGATTGTTAATATATCTGTAAACAGTTAATTAAGGGACCCTTATTGAAAAGTGTTACCGAAATTGGACATTTTATAGATTATTACAGTGTGTGGGCTGGACGGTGTTATTTGATTGAGTGTGATATGTGATTGCCAGTTGCAGGGAGTGTGTGTGTGTGTGTGTGTGTGTGTGTGTGGGTGGGGGGGCAGGGGGCGGAGCCTGTGTACAGTTCACTCAGTGGGTGAATGATGGTGGACAGTGAAGGCAGCAGCAGCAGCAGCAGCAGCAGCAGCAGCAGCAGCAGCAGCAGCAGCAGCAGCAGCAGTGATGGCTCACAGCTTCACTCAGGAGTATTTCCAGATCCCCGTGGTGACACGAGCGTACACAACAGCCTGCGTCCTCACAACCGCTGCCGTGGTAAGAAACAATAACAACAACAACAACAACTTTCAAACAGAGGAAAACATGCACAAACATGCACTGATCTCAGAAACATGCAGAGTCTGATTATTGTTATTGTGATGATGTGTATTTACAAATTGTAATATTATGTTCATGTTGATATTATGATTCTTGAAATATTAAATATATCAATGAGCTGCGTAGTTGTTTGCCAGTTCCTACTTTTTTTAAATGTACTTTCACCTAGAAAAGACAAAATTGAGTAATAACCACCTCTGAAAGTTTTACTCGTCTCCCTACATGATGAGTTGCTGCTAATAAACTAACTTTTTAAGCACTGACTGAATTTACAACTATATTACCTGAAGTGTGGGAGCTAAAAGGAAGTGAAGCGTCATTTTCATTGATATATCAGTTCATGATTGAAATATAAAAGCAGTGGTGATGTCAGTAGATATGAAATGTGATGGTAATTGAGGTGTGAGTGGCAAAAACACTTTATTTTAAATGAAAAGTGAAAAAGTAAAAGTGAAGCATCAGATGACCACAGTGAAAGGAGACGAGGTGTTAGCTGAAGTATAAAAACATGTGTTAACTGAGGTTCTTGCACCTGAAACTGAGACCGAAAGAGTCAAAGATAAAAGCAGCTGAAGTGTCGGATAGCCATCAGTTCATGGTTAAACACTGAACTGAAGTTAAAGTGAAACTGCTGAACATATTGTTCTCCTTGACGAAGCAGGTGAAGTGGCAACAGAAACTGGATGAGTGAAAGCAGCTGTAGCATGATGAAGTTAAAAGTGTCAGCGATGAAAGCAGCTGATATGTGTGAAAGCAGTTGAAGTGTAAACAACAAAAGCAGTCGATGTGTTTTGTCAATGAGTGAGCAACAAAAACTGAACATTTCGTAATGACGAATAAGATTTGAAAGTAGTTGAAGCATCAAACCTTTAGATGACTTTACCACAGTGAAAGGAGACGAGGTGTTAGCTGAAGTATAAAAGACAAAAACATCTTCAACAAGGGGCGTTAGAAAAGGACTTTACACCTGAAACTGAGACATAAAGCCCCAGTATGTAACTTATTTGGCTTTTTATTAGCAAAAATCAAATATTTCTTTCATAAATACGTATTTCACTTAAGTGGAATCACACCCGCATACAAATGAAAGCTTTCTCGTACCTTAGAATGAGTTGTTACAAGTCGTTACAAATACATAAGTGGGCGACGCACCGAACCCAGGCGGCCATGTTGCATCGCCATTTTTTACGTTAGCTGTGTCCCAATTCAGGGGCTGCAGCCTTCGGAGGACCCAGCCTACCCGGTCTCCGGAGGCAACGGCTTCGGAGGCTCCTCCGGGGGCCGCATTAACGGTCGGTAAATGGGACGGTCTAGCCTTCAGAGCATTACCTGATCCGAACGTAAACAACGGCCTAACGTAAACAACGGCCGGACGTTAAACATTTAAAAATGGCGCTTGCAACGGCTCTACTGCTCCTCCGCCCCTCACTTTTTTTTTTTTTTTTTTTTAAAGAAGTAGAATCAATACAAGGGCAGTTATCATTAATATACTAATAAACAAACCATTGAACAGCAGCCAGGGGGCTAAGCTTCAGGCTGTTAAGGCTGTTAGGTGAGTAGAGAATAAAGAGCACAAGTAATGTGTTTTCATAGCTTTCTTATTAAAAGTTGTCACACACAAGATGCTTTGGCTCCGCTCCTCACCTGTGCAGCCAGAGCAGAGCTCAGCAGCGGGCAGCCACACCTCCGAGCCGGCCGCAGAGCGGGGTTACCGTGGCTACAGCACAGAGCTGCTACGTTCGATAGCTAACGGCTAGGTTGCTAATAACAACAACGGTGCAGCAAAGCATCTTGGGATACGGGAGGCCGCGAAGGATAGTAGCGATGCATCCTCCGAATGCAGGGGAAAGGAGGACGCATTTGGAGGCTGCATTTGGAGGACCCTTCGAATTTAGACGAATTGGGACAGCCTTCGCGCAGCGCTGTGACGTAGGTAACCACGGAAACTCAGCGGAGCTGTCGGCTCGGCCTGTTAAAACTGTCACCACTGTGTAGTGTGAGGAAGGACGGAGGCACTGGTGTTGCATTCAGGTGCAGTCAGGCAGACGGCCGTCGGCAAACCAACCGGATGTCATTTTACTCCACCAGAGAAAGACGGTAAAACAATACGACATCACCATGACAACATATTGTCACGCCTGTATTGTTTTGCCTCGTGCTGGCGGACCACTTGTTTACATAGACGCTTATTTATCCTGTTACATGCAGCGTCTGTTGTCTGTCTGACGTCTGCCCGATTTCAGGTGAATGCAACATCAAGAATACGTTCAGATATGCAACCGCACCGCTAGATGGGGGGAATTCCTACATACTGGGGCTTTAAAGAGTCAAAGATAAAAGCAGTTCAAGTGTCGGACTGATAGTTCTTTGTACAACATTTTTATTTCTGCTGATTAATGTAAAACTGTGTTTGTTTGTTTATTCTTTAGCAACTTGACGTCATCACGCCCTTCCAGCTCTACTTCAACCCCGACCTCATCATCAGAAGATACCAGGTCTCACCTGTCACCTGCTTGAATCCACTTTAACACCTTAATAATACAACTTGTTATCATCATATTTACATCACTACCTCTCTCTCTCTCTCTCTCTCTCAGATATGGCGTCTGATCACCAGCTTCCTCTTCTTCGGCTCTCTTGGCTTCAGTTTCGTGTTCAATATCATCTTTCTGTATCTTTCAGAAAACACAGGAAATGTCTCACTTTGCATGATTGATTATCAGTTTGGTATAGATTCTAATGGCAGCATTACACACACACACACACACACACACACACACACACACACACACACACACACACACACAGATCAATAGTCCTTAACCAGAGGAAGTTATCGATACTGCCGGATGCTGGAGGAGGGATGTTTCCGGGGACGGACGGCAGATTTTGTTTTCATGTTCCTGTTTGGAGGCATCGTGATGACCGTATCCTTTAAGTCGCTTAACGACGCTTTAACAGCCATCGTCATGACGTCTGTAGGTACATTTCAGAACAAAGAGCCGGTTTGCGTAAATGACAAAAAGATATGGGCCTAAAAAATATCGTATCATATCGTAACAATCATCGTATCGTATCATATCATATCATATCGTATCGTATCGTAACATTCATTGTATTGTATCGCATTGTATCATTGCATCGTATCGTATCATATCGTAACAATTATTGTATCGTAACATTCATCGTATTGTATCATATCATATATTGTAACATTCATCGTATCGTATCATATCATATTGTATCACTGTATCGTATCATATCGTAACATTCATCGTGTCGTATTATATCATATTGTATCACTGTATCGTATCATATCGTAACATCCATCGTATCGTATCATATCGTAACACTCATCATATTGAATCGTATCGTATCATTGTATCGTATTGTATCGTATCATAACACTCATCATATTGAATCATATCGTATCATTGTATCGTATCGTATCGTAACATTCATCATATTGAATCATATCGTATCATTGTATTGTATCGTATCGTAACATTAATCATATTGAATCATATCGTATCATTGTATCGTATCGTAACATTCATCATACAGGGATGCAAACGGGTCAATTTCCCGGGGGGTGGGGGGGGGGGGGGGGTGCTCACCAGTAACAAATAAGTACATTACAATATCACGGAAAGGCAATTTCCAGTAGTTCAACCCCAACCAAGTATTGAGTGCATATAGATAGACATAGTTTTCAGAAGGTCAACATTTCTATATTAAAAATGATTTTAAAAAAAAGCTTTGCAATATTTCCATTTTGGAGATACTGATTTTTAGGTCTTCACTGAATGTTAGTCATAAATAATACTATTAAAATAAACTGAATAAATAAAGACATGGGATGTGTCATTCAGTGTGTAATGGACATATAGCTAGGCCTATATAATGTGTTAGTTTCACTTTAATTGAACACATTCTACATCGCGGAGGCGACGTCTTTCCACACAGGGCTTCCTTCACCTCTGAAACGGGGCAGAGCTCCGTGGAAACACCTGCCTGACACAGCAACGTAGGGAACCGTGCATGTCCGCGGCGCACAGCTCCACATGCACGGGGGGAAAAACGGCGTCGCCGTCGCACCGATGTACGCGGATACGCGCCGCTTTAATGAGCGCGCATGTCGCGCGTCTACATTGGAGGTCGGCTGTTATTAGTAAAATCAGAGACAACCATGAATGAGTTCGCCTCAGTTTCACGTGATTGTCACTGTCAGCCTGTTAGAAAAACATTTTACTGACCCCAGCTGAGACCCCCCCCCCCCCCTCCCAAAAACAAAAACTCTTCGGATCTGAACGATTCACACAAGTCACCTAATTGGTCATGAAAAAAGCGAGTTTCGCTTTTCGGCGCGCTGTTTGCATCCATGATCATATTGAATCATATCGTATCATTGTACCGTATTGTATCGTATCGTAACATTCATCATATTGAATCATATCGTATCATTGTATCGTATCGTAACATTCATCATATTGAATCATATAGTATCATTGTATCGTATCGTATCATATCATATCGTAACATTCATCGCATCATATCATATCATATCATATCATATCATGCATTTTTTAGTACAAAACCCAAAAAGTGACAGAAATCCATGACAGACGATGTTAAAAAAAACAGTTTGACACGATGAGTGTTGATTTAATTTGGATGAACTGGCCCTTTAAGGTGGAAACATTAGACCCAACAGGCTGCTGACATCAACAACATCTGATGTGTCACCCCTCAATCTGAACCTGGACGTCCTCTGCTTAAAAAACTGTTTCTGATGATGATGATGATGATGATGCTCAGCGTTTCGTAGCCAGGAGCTCTTGTTCACATTCCAGGTTAATGATACATGTCACATAATGTCGTCGTGGTGTGTTTACTGCTCACGTCCCTCTGGGCTGTTGTGAAAACGGTCAGCGTGAAGCTTTATGGGTTTTTTTAAACCACGTAACCAGTAGACGTCTGTCGTCTTTTACTGTGAGAGGTAAAAACAAAAGCCTCCGGCTCCAACAACAACATGTCCCACAGTAATTATTACATATAAACTGTCATATTAACATCTCAAGTGGCGCTTTTAGGTGAATCATGTGCATCAAGAGCTGGGGGATTAACACTGACATGTCTCCAAACACAGTTCCTCTTATATAAACATGTATGGAAGTCTCCTCATGCCAGAAAAACAAAAATAGAAGTAAAAATGTTTGAAAAGAATAAATAAACTATGAGAATCAACAAATATTTCATAATGCTGCCTTAAAAAAACAAGACATTTCGAAATTTGGACAAAAGGAGCCATTAATAATTTACAAACGTCATATCTTTATAATTCTGTCTAAAACCAACATAATCCAAAGGTTTGTTAAAATCATGCATTATAATTATGGAACAAGACAAATCTAAACTTAAGTAAAAATGATTTAATAATTTAAATTGTCACTATTGTCAAGATTCCTGCAATAGGCTACTTAAAAAAATCTTAATTCACCATCATGAAAACGGTTTAAATCTTAGAAAATAAAAATACGCCTGGGAAATCAAAATTATAGACTGATTTGGATTATAAAATAAGTCATATTTACTGTATATAAGTTTTCAGGTCAAATTTGTGACTTTAAATTTTATAATAAGTTAATATAAGTTATTGACTGTGATATCGTAACTTATTGTTTTAACAATACAAATAACAATTTTGATCATCAAAATACTGAGTCAGTATTTCATGATTGTGAATCAGCCAATTTCGCTTTTATTAACTATAATGCTTTATCAGTTTTTTTTTCTTGGTTGATTAGGAAGAAACATTTGTACCAGACCTTGTTGTTGTTGTTATTGTTGTTGTCGTTGTTGTTGTTTGACCTGAAGCTTGGTGCAGCTGTTCGGTTTGTTCGCCAACGTCTTCTTCCTGGGCCAGGCCTTCATCATCATGCTGGTGTACGTGTGGAGTCGACGACATCCGCTCATACGCATGAACTTCTTCGGCCTCCTCAACTTCCAGGCCCCGTTCCTGCCCTGGGTGCTCATGGGATTCTCGCTGCTGCTCGGCAACTCCATCGTGGTCGACCTCCTGGGTAACCACGGAAACCACAACCCTGATCGTTTTTCTTTTAGCTGTGTTGTTATCAGAGAAGATCCAAACATCGGTACTCTGAGATGACTTATTGATGACTTCCTTCCCTCTGCAGGTATCAGCGTCGGCCACATGTACTACTTCCTGGAGGACGTGTTTCCAAACCAACCAGGAGGAAGGAAGCTGCTGATGACGCCAGAACTTCTGTAAGAACCTTCAACGTTTTAAAGTCTCAGTTTAGTCAAAACCTTCAAGAGGAACTCTGCAGGATTTTTAGCTTAAAGCAGAAGTAAGCGGAATATTTGTGTTAATATAAGTCTTAATCTTAAATAGTTGTATCTTCCGACAGCAATCACTTATATAGAGTGTTTGGTCTGAAACACGGGTCTGTCAGTCACTCTGCTGTAAGCCGAGGAGAAAACTTTCCTTGTATCCTACAACCTTTATCCAATGAGGAGAGAGAACGGCATAAAGGAGCGGTCCTCTCTGTGTGTGCAGCCAAGGGATGCGCGTGAATGTGGTGACGTAGGGACGAGGGCGGGGACTGCTAACTCCATCGGCTGACAGGAAGTTAGCCAAAACCACCGGATCGCTTACTTCTGCTTTAACTCTGCTCCATGTGTCCCTTAGCTCCAGCTCTAGAGTCCTAGTGCTGGTTAAATCAATGACTTGTAACTATAGTTCCAGGGAGAATGGAGGTTTTAAGGGGGAAAAGTTCCCCTTAAAGACAAAAATGAACCAAACACCTCAAAGTCCATCAATGAGATCCACAAACCAACTTCCTGTCTGTACATTCAGGAACTAGCCTACAACCAGTCTCAGACAAGTCGACACTTAAATCTCCTCTTATACTATACAGCTGTTTGTGTTACTGAAGGTTTATCTGTTCAAACTAAAACAGTCTGACACTTTGTCTGTGAAGAGTCATCATTGCCTGTCAGGTAATGCAGGTTGTTTGTTTCTTTTATTCACCAATCATGGTGTAAGAATCAAACACTGAGCCTCTGAAGGTTTGGAAAACGTGTTGCACACTAAAAACACGAAAATCTTCTGTTTCAGTTCGTCGAATCTTTAACGGGAGACGTTTTTTGTTGAGCAGTAAACACAAAGAAAAGTTGTTGGTGCTAATAAGTTTCTCTCTTTGACAGGCGAATCATGTTTGACCAGCCGAACGACCCCGACCACCAACTCCTCCAAGAACAACAACCACAGCAACAACAGGAAGAGGAACAGCAACTCAACTAACACAACTAACAGCAGCAGCTAGCTAGCAGTTAGCGGCTAACAGCAGCAGCTAGCGGTAGCAGCACGACCCCTGAAATCACCAACTGTCTCTGGTTCAAGTTCACGTTCAGAAAAGATTCAACGAAGTCGAGAAGAAGAGGAAGCCAACACAAGAAAAACAGTTGAAACTAAATCCAGACTGATTTTGTTTCTGTAACTTGAGGAGGCCAAAACGCAAAGGATTATGGGTAGAACCGAGTCCATATGTTTACATGATTTTTCTATGTGTTGTTATTATGTAACAGACAAACATCTGTGTATGTGATAAAAAAACCATCTCTGATTTTCACCTTTTGCGTGCGTGTGTGTGTTTTTTTGGTTTTTTGAATGATTGCATCCTGGATTTGTTTTGTCTAATGCAGAAACACACACACACACACACTCAGGCGTCACAGCTTCATCTACATCTCTTTGTTTCAGAGGTTGAGGATCCAGAAGATGTGTTTGGGTGAGTAAAAACTTCTCTGTAAACTTCACAGCAGATATGTGAAGATAAATGACAGTAGTAAAAACAGAGAAGAGTGAACCGGTGCGTGTGGCCTTCACTGACCCGTCGTTGTCGGTTTTAAACACAAAGTGCCGACGGCTCTGAATTCCCGTCACTCTGCTCCCCGTCTGTGCTGCTGCTCACGCTGCACTTTCACCCGCTGCTGCCTTTGTGGGTCAAACACTGGGGACAAAATGGAAATTGCTTAGTACAACAACACGCAACAAACAAGTGGACAACAAAAACCCGTCGCCCCTGGCAACACAGCCAACACAGTCAGGCAGGCAGCGGCTGAATTATGATGGTGGACACTCCTGTGGTTTTAGGTTTTTATTCTAAGGGCGGGAAAAAGACCGTCTCTTCACAGTGACGTCACGTTGATTAAAGAGAAAACTAGGCTGGAGAGATTTTAGGTAAATATCTCACTAGATTTCTGTTAAATATTCATTTTAAACACAAAAAATGCAACTGTAGATCTTTGTCAATTGTTTTAGAGGTTTTTTTTTGGCTAACCCTTTAATTTATAGACCACTAATTATGTGATTATGTCAAGAAATACCCCAGAAATAACAATTAATTACATAGTAATGCCAATAAAAAGCCTAGAAATAACAATTCAGTGCATAGTAATGTCAAGATTAACCTAGAAATAACAATTAATTGCGTAGTAATGCCAAGAAAAAGCCTAGAAATAACAATTAATTGCATAGTAATATCAAGAAATAACAGTCAATTTCATGCTAATGTCATGTTTTTCATAAAGGCAAAAGATTACACATGCTTTTGGAAATTTTTTTGGGAAAAGCCAGAATTTTTCCTTGCAATTGTCAATTACAATACATTTTTTCTGGGCTATTTCAGTTACTTCTTGGCTATATTTCTCCACATTACTATGAAATTGGCCGTTATTTCTGGGTTATTTCTAGACATTATCACGTAATTAAGGGCCTGTAAATTAAAGTGTTACCTTTTTTTTTTAATGTGACGTCCAACAGAAAGCACACAGTGACCTCACAGGAAGCTTTCACTTTTTTTTTTTATTTTGTAAGAATTATTAAAATGTACAAAAAGACAACAAATACAACATAACAATATATTATCTGAGACTGTTGAGTGATGATGTTTCTCCCTCTGTGGTCGGGTAAAGAGTCAGTGGTCAGAGTGAGAGAGCAGCTTCTCCACGCCGAGGGTCCAACAGGGAAACACGAAGGAGGAGGAGGAGGAGGAGGAGGGGGGAGGGGTAATTTCTACCAGGGGCGGAGGAGGGGGAGGCGGAGGAGGGGGAGGGGCTTCGCCAAACAAAAACGAAATATTAATATTAACCATAGAAAATAAAAAGCAGGACGGTGAGCGGCCGACCGAGGAGCGGTGAGGACGTCGCGGCGAAGGAAACGTCTCTGAACCGCGACGACGTTTAAACCTCGACCGGACGAGCACCGATCCCGCGGGGGGCGCCACCGCCAACGCTGCCACCGCCGTCGCCGTGGTTACTGCTGCGGCGTCTACCACGCAGGCGCCGTGTTCGCCAGTCGCCTCATTCTCCTGCAGAGCAAACAGGAAGAGACGGTCAACAACAAAACAAACACACAAACTGAATTAATTGCATAGTAATGTCAAGAAAAAGCCTAGAAATAACAATTAATTGCGTAGTAATGTCAAGAAAAAGCCTAGAAATAACAATTTATTGCATAGTAATGTCAAGAAAAAGCCTAGAAATAACAATTAATTGCGTAGTAATGTCAAGAAAAAGCCTAGAAATAACAATTTATTGCATAGTAATGTCAAGAAAAAGCCTAGAAATAACAATTTATTGCGTAGTAATGTGCAGATGTGAATTAGCTCCAAGCTCCAATTTATGTTTAATATAGAAACAAATGAACAAATAAATAAAACAATAGTTCATTTTTAACTGTGGATTAAAAGTGTTTTCTTATACTATTGTCTGTTTTGATATTATCTGCATGTGTCTTGTTTTGTAAATGTCTATTGTATGATTTGTAGTTGTGAGGTTTTACAGTCGTACTGTGTCTGTGTTGTGTAGGTTTCTGCCTTGTGACTACAGATGAAATTTAGCGTTTGTGCGTAGCATGTGCTGTCCAGTTAAACTCTGATTAAAGGGATAGTTCAACATCTTGGCAAATCGGCCCATTGCCATAATCCCTATAGTCATAGCATTTTTTTTAGGTTTGAGCGTCTGCCAGTTTGTTTGTTTTTTGAGTGATTTTAAAACTCAAGTCCTTTCTGCACAAAACGCCTCAAACTTTTCTACTTTAGGTTGACCTTTAAAGGGATTGTTCGACATTCTGGCAAATCGGCCCATTGCCATAATCCCTATAGTCATAGCAGTAGGTTCGTTACCTTTAATTGTCGGTGCAAGCTATTTTTAGAACGGCGGAGCAGAGCCGTGAGCTGCTCAGAGCTACGCTACGGAGGCTAATGGGATTTCTTGGTTTCCCTCATCAAACTCATCAAATACACAATCCAACAACTCCACAACGCTCTGGTGGACAAGTTGTGACCTGCACATTCACCACGCTATGAGATAATAACACAACGTTACCACACAGAGTTGTTTTAGAGGGAAATGCAGAGACTGCTTGATGAAAAACTGTCCCTGAAGGCAACGCACATCAGTGGTTTTGCATGAATTTCCCTCTAAAACAACTCTGTCTGGTAACGTTGTGTTATTATCTCATAGCGTGGTGAATGTGCAGCTCACAACTTGTCCACCAGAGCGTTGTGGAGTTGTTGGATTGTGTGTTTGATGAGGGAAACCAAGAAATCCCATGAGCCTCCGTAGCGTAGCTCTGAGCAGCTCACAGCTCTGCTCCACCGTTCTAAAAATAGCTTGCACCAACAATTAAAGGTAACGAACCTACTGCTATGACTATAGGGATTATGGCAATGGGCCAATTTGCCAAAATGTTGAACTATCCCTTTAAGGCGAATACATGCTGAAGAAAAAAATCTGAGTTGGAGAACTCTGATATTAGTTGGACACGTTTACATGCACTTCAGTTGTCCAGTTACAGTCGGATTTAGGCAATAATTTGTTTTTTTCAAGTGTCATGTAAATGTACTAATTGATGTTTAATGCAGCAATGTTGATTAAAGTGCCAATTCAATAAATAAATAAATGAAATGAAATGAAATAATGATCAGTTATCGACTCATTATCAGTGTCTTTGTCTCTGTGACCAGAGTTCATTTCACAGAGGAACGAGCTGTGGATTCACAGTGATGATAATAATATTATTTATTTAATATTTATATATTATATGGCTTTTTAGTTCCTTATATTGGTTCTTCTCTGTGTTTTTATCATGTAGAATGACTAATAGTTATATTTTCAGTTGTTTCGTTGTTTCGATTTGACTCCGTATGAAACTTTATCGACAGCAGGCGAACGGACGACACTCGCCTGGTGTTTCTGTCCTGGTCTCTGATCTTCTTCTCCATCTCTGCGTCCGTCAGCGTCTCCAGCAGAGGACACCACTGGTCGGCGTCGCCCGTGTTCCTGATGGCGATCTCCACCGTGGGCAGAGGGTTCTCACTGAGGACACACACAGAGAGACACACACACACACACACACATCAATATTATTACAGATGTGGTCGTGTCGTCCAGCTGTGTCAGAGTTCTCCAGCTCCGCGTCAGTCTGGGTTTTCAGACTCAGACGGGTCGTGACCGCGTCCGCTCCGTTTCACCCAGAGAGAAGCAGCAGCAGCAGCAGCGGTGGTGACCTGAGGTTACAGCCACGTCTCCACGGCAACGCCACACACATACAACAACAACAACAGACATTTCCACACAGACTCTTCTGTAACTCAACATAAAGGTCAGAAAACATCTGTCTGGAGAAACAAACCCATTCAACTGTGTTTATTAATGCTTAAAGCAGAAGTGAGTGGTCCGGTCGTTTTCGCTAATGCTGCGTTCCAGGCAGGCTTTTTAAATCGTAAATTACAGCTTCAAGTCACAACTTACGACTTTGTAGCGTTCCAGGCAACCCACTCGTGTTTTTCCGACCTGTTTTACCTGTGAAAGTCACTATAACGGCCACTCGTAACTTCTGACCCGTGAACTCGTACCAGATCGAACTGGTACCACTTCACAGGTCGGAAAAACACGAGTTACGAGTTGCCCTGAACGCACCATAACAGTCCTCGTCCCTACGTCACCACATTCACGGCGTTCCTTGGCTGCACACACAGCCCTGCATGCCGTTCTCTCTCCTCATTGGATAAAAACTGTAGGATACGATAAATGTTTTCTCCTCGGCTCAGAGCAGAGCAGAGGGACTGACAGACCCGTGTTTCAGACCAAACACTCTATGTAAGTGATTGCTGTCGGAAGATAGAACTATTTAAGACTTATATTAACACATATATATCACTTACTTATGCTTTAAAATTAATAGGCTACTTGGCATCCTGGAAACCTGCCTGATTTTGGTTTGTTTGCCATTACTTTCATTATTTCCGCTACGATCGCGCACCCCCCCGGCCGTCGAAGCTTTGATTAAAATCAATTTTATGTCCGCGAAGCTTCGATTATCAAAATATGATAATCGGGTCAGCCCTAGTTTATTGTAAATGAATTAATGTGTTGATTGTCTGTTTGTTTTATATATGCAAACACTTCACCATTTTAGACATACATGTGTTATATGTAGTATTGAGAATTTGTGTATAATGTAACACTGCTGTGTTGTTTTTATAACCTGCAGTTGAAAATTGAAAAACACTGGCACATTTACAGTAACGTTGATTAATGTGCACTGTCCCTTTAAAAATAATAAATAAATACAAATGAATGCAGTTTCTTTTGCATCTCTGATTCTCCTACGATGGAAAGATCCTCGCTGAAACTTAAAGAGACGTTTTCTTTAATGAACTGTTTTATCATGTGTACATGTGAGTAATTATCAAACAGCCACATGGAAAAATGATTTGTTAAATTACTATTACTACTGTTTTCCTATTCCTTTTATATTTTTTTTCTTTTATATTATCTAATTTGTGAATTAATTCTTTGTAACAAGGGGTACACAATATAAGTTTGCTTCTTTCTGCCCCCTTTCATTCAAGAGTTACAGTATTGTCATTTTTTTAATGAGTTTTATTTTTTTGTTTTTATGCTCGATAAATGAATAAAATAAAAAAAATAAACTAAACCAAAAAAATTTTTTTTTATGACATATTTTTTATTTTTTTTCTAATTTATTTTTATTTTACATTTTCTCATTAACTTTGAATTTATACATCTGTAAGGAAAAATTTGGAATTTACTGTGAAGTAAATCAGTAAATCAAAGTGGAATAAAAACTATATAGTCTGATCACTGTGTCTGTAAACTGAAGAGAAAATACGAGACATCGCCTAAAAGCAGCGACAGATGTTTCCTGTTTGTTCTTCAGTTTTAGAAACATGAGACCAAACAGATCAGATGTGACATATGGAGGTGAGTGTGTGTGTGTGTGTGTGTGTGTGTGTGTGTGTGTGTGTGTGTGTGTGTGTGTGTGTGTGTGTGTGTGTGTGTGTGGTTACCTGAAGGCGTACGTCCTCTGGTGCCAGCTCAGCTGACCTCTGATGCTGTAGGCGATGGTGGTGACGAACTCCCCCCCCAGGCCGAGCTCCGAGCACAGCTTCAGAGCAAACTTCTCCGGGGAGTTCTCCCTCTCCGACATGTCCCACTCAAACTGGTCCACCAGGGAGATGTTGCCCACGTGGATGTTCAGCTGGAATAAGGTTAAGGTAAGATAAGGTAAGGCTACGAAAACCAAACACATTTATTTTATAGCGATTAAACACTTATACAAGGTACAGGTGTGCGCTCTCCTCCTCTTCAAAGTTTTGAAGAAATTTTACCACTTTTCTAGAATTTTTTACCGGTTTCTTGTAGAATTCTTTTTTTTTTTAGAAATGTTACCATGTTTTATGTTTTTTTCTGTTTTGTTTTTTGGAAATTTTACCGTTTTTCGAAATCTTACAAATTTTTTCTAGGATTTCTTTAAAACCTTATTTTTTGGTTGAGAAATTTTTACCACTTTTTAAAAAAATATTATTATTGTTTTACTTTTTTTTTTTTTTTTAAGAAATTTTACACTGATGAAGATTTTTTTAATTTCACCGCTTTTTTCTAAAAAAAAAAAAAAAAATTACTTTTTTTTTTTTTTTTTTAGAAATCTTACCAATTTTTTTAAAACCCTTTTTTGTTGAGAATTTTTATCACTTTTTTTTCCCCCCCTAAAAATGTTTCAACTTTTATGAAGAAATTGTACCAATTGTATAATCTTAACACAAATTCAGGCCTAATTTGAACGTACATACTATTTGTGTATTTCTGGTGTTTGCTTCAAAATTTTGTCCAATGGATGTCCGTGGTCTAATTTGTGTCAATTTAGGGGTCGTTGATGTTAAAAAGTTTCAGAACCACTGAATTAGACGACATGTTTATATGTGTATGTGTGTGTGTGTGTGTGTGTGTGTGTCACCTTGATGATGACCCTCTGGTCCGTCTGCTCCTCCAGGATGCTGTCCGTCGGGTACGACTCGATCTGCTGGCGGATGGCCGAGGCGATGGCCGGGACGAAGGCCAGCGGGTTCAGGTCCAGGTCGTCACACAGGATCTCAGCGAACATCTCGGGCGTCATGAGCTTCTCTGGAGAAGGAAACAGAGAGAAGAAATAAACAGTTTGGTCTTTCCTTTAACTTTAAAAAATCCTAATAATTTGTGACATTTGAGTAATTAGATGTGCATCATGTAAATAAATTACGCATCTTTTGTTTTCATTATTCTGAATTTTATGCCACCAAATCATTTCCAGGAGATTGTAGCGCAGACAAAATGATTTACCCAGATAACTTCAGACAAGAACAAACCCAGATAATATTTAACCCTCCTGTCGTCCTTCTGGGTCAAATTGACCCAATCTGTTCCCTTCCTCCATCCTTCCTTCTTTCCACAATCCTTTCTCCCTTCCTTCTTTCCTTCCTTCCCTTCATCTTCCCTCCTGTTTTGATCCAGTTGACCTGATCTGTTCTCTAACCCTCCATCTTTCTTTCCTTCCCTTCTTCCTTCCTTCCCTTCGTCCTTACTTCCTCCTTCCTTTTTGACCCAATCTGTTCTCTCCCTCCTTCTATCTTTCCTTCCTTTTTCTCCCTTCCTTCTTTCCTCTCATCTTTCCCTTTGTCCTTCCTTCCTTCTATCCCTCCGTCTTTCTTTCTTTCCTTCCCTTTTCCCTTCATCCTTCCTTGAACGAATGTGTTCCCTCCCTCCATCTTTATTTCCTTCCTTTTCCCCTCCCTTCCTTCCTTCCTTCCTTCCCTTCGTCCTTACTTCCTCCTTCCTTTTTGACCCAATCTGTTCTCTCCCTCCTTCTATCTTTCCTTCCTTTTTCCCCCTTCCTTCTTTCCTCCCATCTTTCCCTTTGTCCTTCCTTCCTTCTATCCCTCCGTCTTTCTTTCCTTCCCTTTTCCCTTCCTTCTTACCCTTCTTCCTTCCTTGAATGAATCTGTTCCCTCCCTCCATCTTTCTTTCCTTCCTTCTTTCCCTTCGTCCTTACTTCTTCCTTCCTTTTTGACCCAATCTGTTCTCTGCCTCCTTCTATCTTTCCTTCTTTTTCCCCCCTTCCTTCTTTCCTCCCATCTTTCCCAGACCCAGGAGGACAACAACAGGAGGGTTAAGGAGGACTACAGTTGGAAAACTAGCCGTTGGCTAACACTGGCACCTTTACATTTTATTATGTTCATTAATGTGCATTGTTCTCCTTACATAAATAAATAAATAAGATAAATATTACAGACCTGGGAACGTATAACATCTAATTCCATTCTCTCCATACTTGTGTAGTAAAACTGAGAAGAGGCCGTTACCGTTCATGTTCCAGGTGAAAGCGTCTCTGAGCTTCTGTCCCTCGATCTCCATGTCCAGACGGATCGGGACCAGGACCTCGGACTGGGTGGCGTTCTCGTGGATCACGGCCGGATCGTGGTCGTCGAAGCTGCAGAGGAAAAAACACACAACAAAACACAACAACTTACTGACATGTTGTTAAATGTTTATCAGAGTGGAGCTTCAGGTGGAGACATCTCATGTGTGTGTGTGTGTGTGTGTGTGTGTGTGTGTGTGTGTGTGTGTGTGTGTGTGTGTGTGTGTGTGTGTGTGTGTGTGTGTGTGTGTGTGTGTGTGTGTGAAACTGACCAGAGGGGGAAGGTCCTCTTCTTGTCGCGGCCCAGCCGGCTGCGGTTGATGGTGGTGGAGCAGGGAACGGCGTCCAGGTGGTGGGAGCTGTTGGGCAGCGTGGGAACCCACTGACTGTTCCTCTTGGCCTTCTGCTCCCTGGAGACGGAGACAAACACCATGACGACCACGACCACCATGAGTAAAAATCACAGAGACGATAAACATTTCTCAGCTCAGACCTGAGGAGTTTCAGCTCTAACATGGGAACCAGGGATCTGATGAAGAAGCTCCTAGTTTTTATTCTGGAAAACTCAAAAAATGTTGCTAAATATGATCCCGATTTCATCTATGAGCTGATGCTTTATATCTTTTATCATGTCTGAAAAGTGTCTTTCTTCTTTTAATGTGTCTTGAACCATGCCAAAGATGATTTTCTGTGATAAACAGCCAATAAAGTTTTACTGATCTGATCTAATCTTGACTCTCCCTCTGATCAGACCGCTACTGAGCCCAAGTTTAGTTTTTTTTTTTCAAACAAAGCTTTATCCGCTGAATAAACGGACTCCTCGATCTTCATTTAAAAGATGCAATATTGATTAAATGTAAATGTAAGCATGTCCTGTTTCCTCTGTGAGATCTGTGTGACGGACGATACACGCTGCTGTTTAGGCTACATGTTGTTGTGTCCATTCACTGCTGTTGAATTATCACCACCAACCCAATCCAATCCATTTTATTTATAAAAGCACAATTTAAATAAACACAAAGGTTTCCAAAGTGCAGTACAGTTAAATAAAAACCTATAAAACCTATAAAACATAAAAATAAAAAAAAATAAAAAAACACACAATAAAACATAGGAAAAAAAATAATAAATATACTGTCCACCACGACTGAAGTGAAGAGCTGCACTGGTAACTTCTGTTGTGGGACATTTTAAATACATGTGCATCAATTTAAGTACTTTTGGGTCAATTTTTAACATTAACATTAATATTTTTAATGATGCACCAAGCTAGATTGTTCCATCTCAATTTCAGCATTAGCTCTGTGAAAATCTCTTTGATAACTGAGTGAAACTGGTGTTAAAGCTGAAACGTGTCCAGTCGTATCTGTGGTGTGTGTGTGTGTGTGTGTGTGTGTGTGTGTGTGTGTGTGTGTGTGTGTGTGTGTACCTGAGGTAGGCGGGCGGCTCGGTGCTGATGGAAACAGCTTTGTACTTCTCATCGTTTCCCTCCAGGATCTCCTCCACCTCCGAGGCCTTGAGCAGAGTCACACTGGTGGCCAGCTGAGTGTAGCCGTGGTCTGCACAGACACACAACCACGTCAACACAACAACAACAACAGACCTCCACTAACTCACAGTGGGTAGAGGTCAACGAGCCTCAAATCTGTTTAACTGTTAGAAAATAAAACTGAACTTTTACAAAGACTCGTTTCTCTGGATTATCAAACGTTAAATGACTCAGAAAGTTGTTGCTTAATAAGGTAACACATACACGTGTAGTGTAAATACATAATAATATTAATAGAAACACATTTGAATTTATAATTATACACTGAATATTTTGTGCATGTTGAAAACTGCTTCCACTCAAAAGTCAAACTCTGACTGTCGTCTCATTGTGACTCAGGACAAACTCTCATATCAGACACAACAGGTAATGACGGAGCACACACACACACACACACACACACACACACACACAGCTGTAGACAGTAGCGCTGCTCTACTGACCGTGTGACGACTCCACGATTTTCTTCCTCTCTTCTACCGAGGCCAGTTTCCTCCATAGCGACGGGTAGCGTTTATACAGAGAGCCTCTGAACATACGGAGGTAGTTTCCCACCTGAACACACACACACACACACAAGAGTTAATACACACAAATACAAAACAAACACCCCTGAACTCATCAGTAAGAGAATTATTGATTAAAGCAGCAGGAAAGACTCAACAGATTCATCAATATTAGTAACTTAATAATAATATTTTTGCATATTTTCCTTGGTTTTACACAGGGCTTTCCTCTCCTGTACAGTTATTTATTTGCCTTTTGTACTATGAAATGTAATGTTTGGTTATTGTGCATATGAATAATAAATAATAATACAAAAGACTACTGATAAACTAGTACACGTTACATTCATGTTTATAGAAAAAAAAAACCTGATGTCTGTTGTTGTTTTTTGTGTGTTTCTGTATCTGATGTGTTTTTAATTATTGGTCATATCTTTATATACTTATTTGTGCAATCTAATTGTAGCTAGATCATTTGTGTTGTTAATTCTTGGTTTGTTTATGCTTTGATTGTGTAACTTATTCCTGTTGTTATAGGTTTTTGATGTGTACTGCATCAGCTAATGGAGATCAAATGAATCAAATCAAATCTTATTCATTATCTACTGGAGCTAACCTGCTAGCTGCAGCTCTGCCTCGGATTATATTATATCTAATTGTGTTGATTAGCCTGAGATGAGCTACGGCTAAGCTACAGCTACAGTTAGAACAAACAAAACAATTTAATATATGTCAGTAAGTGTGAGTTTAAACCAGTTTTAAATATGGAATAGATAAATAAACCCGCTCTGTTGTGATGACCTAGCCGTTAGCCACTTAGCTAACAGATAGCTAGAGAACAGGGTGAATTTCAGCGGAACATTTTCTGCTAAAACTTCACCCAGCTGCACCGACATGTAGATACATCTGTTTAATTCTGGTGAATATTCTCAGTTTTATCACCGAAACAGAACAAATATAAATGAATGAGTCTCTGTTAGCATCCTGAGCTAACTAGCTGCTAACGGAGGATAAAGACCCCGACACTGCCGCGCGCCGATAATCAATCCATCAATCAATCAAACCAGTGAAGTAAAGCATCGCTTCGACACCGCGGGATGAAAACACGAACCTCCGATCCGATCATGTAAAAGTCTCCATCCTCTTCGAGTTGAAATTTCACCGGTTTTTGTCCAAACGTCTTGCTCAGCGCCATGATGACGTCCAACAACAAAGATCCGCGTTACTGCGCATGCGCGAACCACAACAACGTCTCCGTCGCGGCGGAATGACGTCACAATAACGGCCCGCGTTAATCCGTTTTGGTGTTTTATATTAATGGCGGCTCGCTGCCACCTTCTGGATCCACTTCACTCCATGTTCCCATCCTTTAAAATCCTCTTTTCCAGTCCAGTGTTAACTAGATATGTTAAAGCAACACTATGTCGTTTTTTCAACCTTAAAAATAATGTTTCTCCAAACTCATTGAAGTGGTAGAAAAACAGTTATAGAATGAATGGGCCAAACACAGTTTACCTTCTCCAACACAACACTTCGACCCTCTGACTTTGATAGTTTTCTTACCTCTATAATTTAATTTTTTCCAGATTTACGTCAAACTCAAATTCAATTTCCACACATTAAACCAGAGTTTAACCCTTAAAGGTATCATGTGTAGGAATTCCCCCCATCTAGCGGTATGGTTGCATGCATATCAGAACGTATTCTTGATGTTGCATTCACGTGAAATTGGGCGGACGTCCTACGGTCACACTGCCACTGAACGTAAAAAATGGCGATGCAACATGGCAGCCTCGGTTCGGTGCGTTGCCCACTTACGTATTTGTAACGACTTGTAACAACTCATTTTAAGGTACGAGAAAGCTTTCATTTGTATGCGGGTGTGATTCCACTTCAGTGAAATATGTATTTATGAAAGACATATTTGATTTTGCTAATAAAAAGCCAAATAAGTTACTTACTGGGGCTTTAACACCATTTTATGCCCGCTTGGTCTCTCTATCTATTAATCCATGTATTATAGGCCTCATCTCAACGCTTTCATGTAGGACTCAAAGAAACATCCCTTTATTGGGCTTTTTTCAGGACAACCTGGGATATCAAAATATGTATGCTGAAATGATCTCAAATGAATGGATTAATAGTTATATGAGTATAAAAATCAAAACGGAAATTGAATATCACAGAATTTATGTAATAAAAACAGAGATCAACAACGAATAACCTTTTTCATTCTCAAATATGATTCAGACCTTAGCTATCTGGAGAAAAAATATAACTTTCAAACACACACACACAACAAAAAATATTTATATTTTACATTTTTTCTCCACTCATTTTTCACTCAGAATGTGTAGGACATCAATATTATCTCATTTTCATCTTAGTCAATAAGCAAACGATTGACTTTTCTTCTCCTTGGCCTTTGACCCCTAGCAAGATGTTGACTTTCTTTGATTTGATTTGATTTGATCTTATTTTATTGTACTGCTATTATTTTTAACCCATGTTGTATGTCTTTTAATTCACTTTATTTGTATTTTATATGTAATTTTATGCCTTATGTGAGCTGCTATGTCTTGTATTTATTATTCTGTGCAGCACTGTGGATGCTTTAAAGTGCTCAACAAATAAAGTTGGATTAGATTTTTGTGTCATGTCGAGATGCAGGACAAGAAGAGAGAATACTTTGTGTACTTTTATAAACTTAATGTTTATTCGTATATACATGAATATATTAATCTATAACCAAGAAAGGAGAGAATGTACAATGCAAAACAAAATCTCTATATACAAATCAATAAATAAACAAAAGACATAATCAAGGACAGTTTTGTTTTTCTACACAGGTTTTGTGTTCTTGGGGAAAAAAGTAGGAAAAGTAAAATCAAAGAGGAGAGATCGCTGTTAGAAAAAGTTCTGATATCTTTGTTAAAATGGAAAAATGGCACCCGAGCACAGTTCAGGGAACAAAACAAAAAGAGGAAAAAAATTAAAACACACACACCACCACGCCAGCTGACTTCCAGTTTGCAGATTTTTTTTTTTTCATCATCTTGTAAACGCAGCCTTTTTTTTTTCTTCGTCTTCTTTTTTTTTGTTTTTTTTTTTGTTCAAACTCGCACAGAATCAGGTCAAATCACAAAACGTACGTCATGTCAACACGAGGCTACGACAACACACAGACCAGTCCAACAGCAACGGAAACGCTCGCACGGTCATGAGTTCAAGTTCACCACTCGCGTGCACGTTCTCACTGACGACGGAGAACACAAGCACACACACGCACACACACTGGAGGTCAGAGGTCAAGCTGCTGCAGAAACATCACTGTCGGGTTAAAGAGGTCGTTTCTTTGTGTTTGTCGTTGTTAAAACCAAAGATTCAGAGTTTTTACGTTATGAACAAACACAACAGAGAAGAAACTAATGCTGCATTCAAGGTGTGTCAGGAAAAAATCTGGTTTCAGTACAGTACAGTCTCAGTTTGACTTGACTGTAGGTCAGCTGCAGCGTTTCTCTCCAGCGGTGCGTTCAAGGTCCGTCCACTATGAAACAACAGAGGAGAAACATCTAAATACGTAACTCCTCTTCTTGTTTTAAAGAATGTTTGGTTGTTTTTTTAATCTCTGAAACATCGACACAGATAAAAGGTAAAAAAAAAAAAGAAAAAAAAAAGGACCTGGTGTTAAATGTTGAGCATCGTGTGAATGAAACAAAATATTCACATTTTATCAATGAAACATTCAGGATCAAGAAGGATCGACTGTATCAACCATGTTTTAGTGACTGAAACGTGATCGATGCAGTGACAGTGTCAGTTCGATCTTCACGTGAGGATTTGAACGCATCACAGTGATGTTTCTCTGCAGCAGCTTCACCTGCAGCTCCAAACAAACAGACAAACACCTTCAAGTTTTCTCTCTTTCCTTCTCCTCCACTTTGTTCTGGCTCCAACACTTTTGGCCTGATGTGTTTTTTTCTTTTCCAGAAAAATGCGACAACAGTAAACATACAAACTTGTTTTTTTTGTGTGTGTTTTTTTTTTTAGTTTTGTTGGGGTTTTGTTTCCACTGTGAAAGGCCGAGGACTCGTCGTCTGTGAACAGAAACCTCTCTTCTCTGTGTGTGTGCGTGTTAGTTTTTTGGCACATGGACGGTGGCGGACGGACGTTCACTATCTATGACGCCATTCAGGGGGAACGAGACGTTACTTTTCATTTTTGAACTTTTTTTTTTGTGTGTTTTTTGTTCACAGTGCTCGTCGTGACGCCGATCGACAGGCGGAGAGAGAGAGAGAGAGGGCAGAGTGAAGAAGGGCTGGAAGGTCACAGTGTTCAACAGTGAAGGATTTTCACGCCACAACATCCACGGTGACGATGACGACGTTTCTGCTGCCGCGCATCGACATATTGCTTTTTTTTTTGTTGTTTGTTCGTTTTGTTTTACTTTCGGGCGCTTCATTCATTTGATCGTTATGAAAACTATGAACTTCATGCAGGTGAAAATAACAAAATAATACTAATAATGATAGTAATAATTAAAAAAAAGGCAGCACATGGTCGCAGTGCGCTTCAGGATCATTTAGTGTTTCATCGCTGTGATATGAAGAACAATGCGGAAAAATCCAACCTCACACATCTAATCAGTGTTTGTTTAAGTGTTTTTGAGAACCCCACTTTCCCATAATGCCGAGCAACATCAACAACTCTTTGCTGTTGTTTGCTAAACCCCGCCCCCTGCTGGCCACAACGCCTGGGATTAGCATCATCAGCATCATTTGCATGAAGCCGTGATGATCAAAAATTACAAAAAAACAACCAAACTGAAGCCAAATCTGTTTCTCTGCCGTGTCACAGTCAGAACAAATCACATTCATTTGCAATTACAATTAATTAAGAGCTTCAAAACAAGAAAAATCCTGTTTTTGTTTTTTTTGTTTTTCCCAAAAACCACCAACCTTTAAAGGGGACACATTATGGAAATATCACTTTTTGATTGAAGGCTCTTTAACATATATTTGGCCGTTTGTTTTGCCTTCCAGCCTCCAAAATGTGAGAATTGACCAAAAAAAATCTGTAATTTTCAGGCACCTGAGGTTAAAATCCATGTTGTTTTACGAGCTGTTCCCTCAGTTCTGTCACAATGATAGTTAGAACGGGGCGGGGCAAGCAGTGGCTCATTTGCATTTAAAGGGACAGGCACTGAAAGCAGCCGTTCTGAACAGGGCTGTTTAGAGAGGATGAAAAGAGCTGTGATGTTTGATCCTTGGGGGATTTTGACCGAAGCGTGTCACAGACATGTCTTTAAGACACCTGGGAACTATTTTAATTTGTGGAAAAGGGGGCAGAATATGTCTCCTTTAAATCCTTTAATCTAACTCTTCATCTTGTTTTTATCACATCTGATGGTTCAGACTTTTAGAAACTGCTCCCACAGATTGAGTTTTCATGATATTATGAGAAATTTGATGGTTTGACTGATGCTCGAGCAGGAGGAGGAAGTGATGACATGTTGTCAGGTTGGATTTTTTCCCCCAAACAGAAACATAATAAAAACGTCCGGACGACAAGCGAACGCAACAGAAACAACAACAAAGAGTCCGGTTTCCTCGTGTTTCTCTCGGTTTCGCTCTCTGCTCGGCCCAGAGAACGCACGCCGGCCGTCGTCGTCGTCATGGCACCGAGAACGGTCAGTGATGAAAGATGAGGAAGAAGGAGCCGCCATGTTGGAAGAGCAGTGGTACGGTCCAGGGTCAAACCAACACACGCCTCCTCTACTTCCGTTTTTTTCTCTTTTTTTTGTGTTTGTTTCTGGTGTTTCTTCCAACATGGCGGCATAGAGAGAGAGAGACGGCTTCAAAAAGATAATTAGCAGATAATTAGCAGCACCATATCAGAGCAGAGAGATGCAAAAAACAAAACAAAAAACAAGAACATGTACAAAGCAAAGTGAAAAACAAAAAAAAACAACAAAGTGTTTGTGATATCGTGATAAAAGTCTATTAACAAAATCTCATGGTCCATTTCAAAAAACAAGGTACTGCACAGTCGGTGTTAATTCATATGTACACTCAGTTTATTCTGTTTGTTTCTCCGCTCAGGTCCGACCTGCTCGTCACCGTGTAGTGGTTCATTCATAAAAACACACACACACACACACGCACAAAAAAAAAAAGAAGGAAATAGTGGCATGTGATCGAACGGACGTCACCTTTTGTTTTTTGTTCTTCCTCTCCTTTTTTTTTTTTAAAAGTGTTATTTATTTATTTTTTCAACATGGCAGCGTTCAGAAGGTGAAGAGTTCAGATTCCTCCTCGTCGGTGTCGCTGGTGTGAAAGGAGAGAGAGAGAGAGGCGACATCAGGCGGCGGCGGCAACGGCAACGGCAACGCTCGCCGTTAAAAGTTCCCTGAAGAAATAGAAACACATTCCAACGCACAGCTGGAACACACACACACACACACACACACACACACACACACACACACACACACACACACACACACACACACACACACACACACACACACACACACACACACACACACACACACACACACACACACACACACACACACACACACACACACTCTCACTCTCAGGTGTGTGTTCGCTCGCCGTGGCGTCGTACTGTTCACGTTACGTATGTTCACTCCAGAGGGACGACGACGGCGCCGAGGACGGGACAAAGTGTTTTCAGTTGAAGGTGCAGAACTCCTGGTGCGAAGAGGAGGAGGAGGAGGAGGAGGAGGAGGAGGAGGAGGAGGAAGAGGAAGAGGGAGAGAGGGAGGAAGAGGAGGAGGAGGAGGGAGGAGAGAGGAGGAAAACAAAGAGGAGAGAAGAGGAGGAGGAAGAGGAGGAAGAGGATAGAGGAAGAAGAGAGAGGAAGAGGAGAAGGAGGAGGAAGACAAGGAGGAGAGAGGAGGAAGAGAAAGAAGAGGAGGAGAGAGGAAGAAGAGGAAGAAGAAGAGGAAGACAAGGAGGCGAGAGGAAGAGGAGGAGGAAGAGGAGGTGGAGGAAGACAAGGAGGAAGAGGAGTGAGGAAGAAGAGGAGGAAGACGAGGAGGAGAGAGGAGGAAGAGAGGAGGAGAGGAAGAGGAAAACAAAGAGCAGAGAAGAGGAGGAGGAAGAAGAGGAGGAGAAGGAGGAAGAAGAGGAGGAGGGAGAGAGAGGAGGAAAACAAAGAGGAGAGAAGAGGAGGAGGAGGAAGAGAAGGAGAGAGGAAGAAGAAGAGGAGGAGAGAGGAAGAAGAGGAGGAGGAGGAAGAGGAGAGAGGAAGAGGAGGAGGAGGAGGAAGACAAAGAGGGGAGAAGAGGGGGAAGAAGAGGAGGAGGAGAGAGGAAGAGGAGGAAGAAGAGGAGGATAGAGGAAGAAGAAGAAGAGGAGGAGAGAGGAAGAGGAGGAAGAAGAAGAAGAGGAGGAGAGGAGGAGGAAGAGGAGGAAGAGTCCACTGATGTAAACAAATGTAAACAAAAGGTGACGAACCAGGAAATGAAACGGATCAGAGTTTTTTTTCTCCGTTACCGGTCACGACGAGTTTCCACCGGTTTTGGGCGTCAAAAAGCAGCGACGTGCGACTCCACCGTCGCCATCGCTGCTGCTGTGTCCCACCTCCATGTCCCTCAGCGTCCAGGTGGGCGTGTCCTGTGTCCTCGGAGGACGCCGTGCTGCTAAGTGCTAAGACGCTCCGCCGCCGCCGCCGCTTCTTCTGCTTCTTCATCTTCATCTTCTTCATCATCATCATGGCGGACGCGTAGAAAGGCTGCTCGCTCGTTTCCTCCTCTGGCGTCTCAAGTCTTTGTCCTGAAAAAAAGGCAAAACTCAGAGACTCTGTGGGTCCGAGTCGAGTCGAGTCGCCCCTTTTCGACAAGAAAAACGCTTCCTCTGAGGTTTTGGATGCCAGCGAGGGAGGAGGAAGAGGAGGAGGAGGAGGAGAAAGAGGAGGAGGAAGAGGAGGAGGAGGGAGAGGAAGGCCGTCTCCCTCCTCAGAAGATCCCTTTGGCGATTTTCAGTCCCTTCTGTTTCATGCGCGGCAACGTGGAGCTCGCCACGTTCTTGGCGCGAACGGGCCGAGCCAGGCCGCGCCTCTTCAGCACAAAGTCGTAGTTGGCAGTGGAGTTCATGGCGTAGAAGACGTTGGCGTTGTCCGGGATCCGCAGCTCTGCAGAGAGACGGAGCAAAAAACATTAAAGACCAACGGTTTAGTTTAGTTTCACATTATAAAACAATGAAAATAATGAAATCATAGGGATAGTTCAACATTTTGGCAAAGCTCAGCAATGACCGCGACATCACAGAGGCAGTAGCCGGTCTGGAGAGCTGGTCGGTCGGCCAACCTCCGCCGTCATCCCGGGGGAGAAAACGATCGATTTTGGAGTTGTTGGATTGTGTATTTGATGAGTTTGATGAGGGAAACCAAGAAATCCCATGAGCCTCCGTAGCGTAGCTCTGAGCAGCTCACGGCTCTGCTCCGCCGTTCTAAAAACAGCTTGCACCGACAATTAAAGTTAACGAACCTACTGCTATGACTATAGGGCAGGGGTATTCAATTAAAATTCATTGAGGTCCAGTTACTAAACTTTCATCCAAGTGAAAGGTCCGATCCTTATAAAGTCCAAATGGTGTCTTATATATAAGCTATAGCCTACCCCTATGTCAAATAAATAAAAACAACGAAGTGCATTTTCATATCTATTGTCAATTTTCAACACAGGAAACATTTAACATAGTGCACTTCTATAGCAAACAACTAGCTTTTTTTAAATTTTTTTTTTTTTACCATGAATAAAAGTAGCCCCCAGGCAAATTAATTTAAGGCCTGTTATTTCAATTAAAGAGAACAAGACAGAATAAATAAGGGGGTTTCCCTGTTTGTTTGTTTGTTTGTTTGTTTGTTTGTTTGGTGCTTCTTTTTTTTCTTTCTTTTTCTTGAGGCCAAGGTGTCAAAAGCATCTTGATAGCTGCACTGTCATTGCATTGTCCCCCTCCATTAAATATGGAAGGAGGCTGAAAATCACAGGATATGTCTGTTCTGTTGATACAAGTCAGTAGTCCTGAAATAGGTGTTTCTCTTCTATAACACACATTCTACATGTCTGAAGCGACATCTTTCAGCATACGGGCCTCCTGCTCCTTTCAAACGGGGCAGAGCTCCACGTGAAGAAGTTTACAGACTGAGGGAGAATCGGGGGGGTGTGACACAACACCGACGGGAGAAGCAGGAAACAAGCACGTCGCACCGAAAACGCACCACTACGGCGTCACTTTTGGTTGTGAGCGCACATGAAAGTAATGGGTTTGTGCGCGCAACAAGAGACCCATCCCCACGCACACACACACGCACGCTTAAACCAAGGCAGCGGCGGCGCCCGGCGGCTCGCCTTTGACTTCATCAACAAATTCATAACATAAAAAATAAGGGAAAAAACCCAGCAGAGCCTGAGAGGTTCTTCACCTTTGTCCTCTGAGATCTTCTGCATCAGCTCGTATTCCTCCGTCTTCTCCCGCTCCAGGTTGTGTTTGATCATGGCCTTCCTGATGACGGCCGGCGTCTTGTCCTGACTCGTCACCTGCAGCACAAACACACAACAATGTTCTGTTTTAGTTTTATAAGGTTCAGAGTTTGACACTTTATAATAAGTACACACTATTAAGCATTAGTTAAGCATTAATAAATACTGAATTCTTCATTTATAACGCATGAAAACTCATTAGTATGTAGTTTATAAATACAGTTAGGTGTGATGCCCTGGTTTTTTTGTGTTAAATTAATGTCTCTATTCAGTTTCTTTCAGTTTTTAGTTTCTCTGTAACATCTGGACAAGACAGCAGGTGACAATCAGCCTTGTTGGCTGAACTTAGAGTCTTTTATACTGTTGGTAAATGTTGCATTGTCCCTCTTAAAATAAACCAATAAATACATGAATATGAATATGAATCTGATTTCTGAGATATGAAGAAGATTTAAAGTCTCCTCTTTGATTCATAACATCACACTTTGCAGCTTTTTCTGATATTTAGCATCTTTCGAGTTTCACTAAAAATGATCTTATTCTGTTAATTGAATCATATTAATTAAATCTGAAGATGCAGAACTGGAAAAAAGAAAAATAATAGAGAGATTTTTTTGGTTTTAGAAGATCAGCTCAGTTGGTAAAAACACATTTCTTATACATCTAATAAAGTTGTAAAGAATATTGTTCAGATTTCCTTTTCTCTTTTAGGTATTTTAAATATATGTATGGATGTAAATTATAATCAAATGTGTATGGGCAGGTTTTAATCTCACCTGTGCATCTTTGTTTTTTGTTGTTTTTGATCTTTTTTTTAAATCAAATGCACAAATAAAAAAAACGGAAAAAACAAAACAAAAACTAATGGTACTAATTCTAGTGTGGGTGTTAAAAGCAGCCGTGGCCTCCTCACCAGGATGCTCTTGTACATGTTGCCGTTCTCCACGTCCAGGCTGACCCTGATGATGCAGCAGTCGTCCACCTGCTGGTTGTAGAGCGGCAGCGACAGCGTGGAGTAGTTGGACACGGCCGACACCGAGCGCTTGTGCGAGCGCGAGGCGGACAGCGGCGTGGACGAGGACACGGAGGAGGACGAGGCGCTGCTGGAGCCCGAGGCCGAGCCGGAGCTGGAGCCCATCCCCGACGTGTCCAGAGAGGACAGAGAGGTGCACTCCCAGAACTGCAGGAACAAGACGGAGTTATTGATTATTGATTGATTTTTTTTTACACAGCGTCATGGTGTCAACGTCCATCTGACTCTGTGTTAACCTGCACTCTCCCACTCTTTATTATCATTGAACAACTTGTATAGAACGTTTTTCTTCTTAATTCTAATAATGACTGAACAGAAGAAATCAGATTTTGTGAGATAAGTTTTATATTTCTTACTTTTGTGGCCTGTGAGCTTCTCTGCTGCTGTAGCGAGAGAAGTGGGATCAATCAAAAGAGTTAAATGTCTCATGAGCTCTGAGATAAAGCTTGGTCACAAACTGAATGGACGAGCTAACAATGAGATGCATGATGGGAAACGTAGTGTTTGGAGTAGGGATGTCACGATTACTTGTTTTCACAATTAATCGCGGTATTAATCGCCACAATTAATTAATTAATCGTAAAGATTCCTAAATACCGTCACTTTCCCAAAAAGATTACAGTATGTTGGAACCATATCGGCAGATGTAAGCAAAAATAAAGGTTAATGCACAGATACTGGTCCATTTACCTAATGTAACATTGAATTAGGAATTTAAATGTTAGCGTGTCATTTTTAATTAAAAACAAAGCAAAAAACGATTTAAAATAAACGCAAACATTCGGTATAGATCACAATTTATGACCTGAATATTTCAAACACCTCCTCTGGGGGTTAATAATTGTTCCTATATTAATAGATACTTGAAATATTTTGTGTAAACAACGAGTAATGTAATTATATTTTGACTATATTTGATGTTGTGAAATTAATTAATGCATAATAATCGTGATAATCGTAACACCGTGATTATTTCTCTGACAATAATCGTACCAAGAAAATTTAGAATCGTGACATCCCTAGTTTGGAGACGTGGCGCTTTATTCCATCTATTTTACACATTGACTGTTTTTATTTATAATGACTCAGTGATTATTGATTAGTTTTTGTATCTTTTTGATTCTGAAAAACAAAACAAAAACAAAACAGAAAACCTAAACAGAAAAACTACAAGTTTTCACATGTAAGAAGCTGCAAACTGATTCTCTATTGTATTGGCTTCCTGACTTTAGACGTCATATTCATTAACTGACCTGATGGTGGCGCTAGGCCTGTCACAATTATGACATCATCGCCTGATCACTATTATTTTGCATCGTCATTAAAATCATTTCCATCCATCTGTGTGAAAACATGTGAATGAAACTAACAGGAGCCTCCAACTGTTTATTTCTACTATTGGATGAGCTATATAATCATCTAATGACATTAGCATCATGGATATAAATGTCTCTTCTTTTTTGTATGTGTATTATTAAACTATGTTCAGACTTATATTATAATTGTGGCATAAAATGATTAAAAAAAAACAATTAAATCACAATTATTTGTATGGTAATTAATCTTCAACTTAAACTTCATGACTGTGACAGACCTAGGTGGCGCTACAGGATACGAGTTGAGTTGAGTTGAATTCAGGCTGGACTTATTATTATTTATTCACTCATTTACTTTTTCTTTTTTAATTACTAACTTATTTATTTTTAATTGATTTATATTTCTTACTACCTGCCAATTTAGATATGTATGCTTCTTTATTGATCTTATTAATCTATTTATTTGTTTGTTTTTTTGGTAACACTTTAAAATAAGTAGCTACACACTATTAAGCATTAGTTAAGCATTAATAAATACTGAATTCTTCATTTATAACACATGAATATTCATTAGTATGTAGTTTATAAACACAGTTAGTGCTTATCAATGATGAGTAAAACATTTTAAACTGCGTTTATAAACTACATACTAATGTATTCATGTGTTATAAATGAGGAAATCAGTATTTAATGCTTAACTAATGCTTAATAGTGTTAAGTTATTATAAAGTGTTGCCATTTTTATTATTCTTGAGTAGTACAACTGTTATTTTATCTATTCACACATTAATTTATTCACTTGTATATCTATTTATCGTCTTTTTCTCTTCCTCTATCAACCCATCTTCTTTCTTTCTTTCCTCTTGTTTGTCTTTTTTTGTTTTGTTTTACTTTTAACTATATGTGTCCATCTGTAATTACTATTGTATAGAACAATACTGTTTTTTTCTTATATGTAAAATTCAATAAACAGTTAACACAAAAATAAATAAATGAATAAGTCTGTGGTGAACACACGGATGGAGTGTGAAGGACAAAGAGAGTGAGTTACTGTTGAGGTGGTGTCGGCTGCTGGAGCTTCTCTCCCCAGAGCCGAGACGCTCAGTTTGACGGACGGAGTCGACGTCTGGAGACAAAACACAGAGACAGAGACGCCGTCAGTCGACAGGACGACGAGGAAGAGGAGGAGCCACGTCCTCAGGTTAAAGGGATAGTTCAACATTTTGGCAAATTGGCCCATTGCTATAATCCCTATAGTCATAGCATTATAGGTTTGTTACCTTTAATTGCCGGTGCAAGAACGGCAGAGCAGAGCCGTGAGCTGCTCAGAGCTACGCTACGGAGGTTCATTATGGGATTTCTTGGTTTCCCTCATCAAACTCATCAAATACACAATTCAACAACTCCAAAACGCTCTGGTGGACAAGTTGTGACCTGCATATTCACCACGCTATGAGATAATAAGACAACGTTACCAGACAGAGTTGTTTTAAAGCAGGGGTGTCAAACTCATTTTAGTTCAGGGGCCACAAACAGCGCAATCTGATCTCAAGTGGGCCGGACCAGTAAAATAATAGCATGATACCATATAAGTAAAAAGAACATTGAGTTCCCTTTGTTTTAGTGCATTATTAAGATGTTTACAGTTAATGAACTATTCTTTTACAAACCAACTTGACATTTCTTGATTAAATGTGCAATTTCAACAATATTATGCCTCTTACAGTATGTCTTCTATGTAATTTTCACAGTTGGCAAATTCATCCTGAGAACCCTCTGCCGGGCCGGTTTTGGCCCGCGGGCCGCATGTTTGACACCCCTGTTTTAGAGGGAAATACAGAGACTGCTTGATGAAAAACTGTCCCTGAAGGCAACGCGCATCAGCGGTTTTGCATGAATTTCCCTCTAAAACAACTCTGTGTGGTAACGTTGTGTTATTATCTCATAGCGTGGTGAATGTGCAGGTCACAACTTGTCCACCAGAGCGTTGTGGAGTTGTTGGATTGTGTATTTGATGAGTTTGAAGAGGGAAACCAAGAAATCCCATAATGAGCCTCCGTAGCGTAGCTCTGAGCAGCTCGCCGCTCTGCTCCGCCGTTCTAAAAACAGCTTGCACCGACAATTAAAGGTAACGAACCTACTGCTACGACTATAGGGATTATTATGGCAATTAGCAGTTGACTGTTCTGGCTTCAACAGTCAAACCGTCCTCCCTCCTCACCTTCCTCTCGTGTCCCTCGGGGGAGTCGGACAGGAAGCTGGCGTTCACGTCCTCCAGGTCTGAACCGCTGGAGCTGACGGAGGTGACGCTGAGGGCGTCGCCGCTGTCTCCTCCTCCTCTTTCTCCTCTTTCTCCTCTTTCTCCTCCTCTTTCTCCTCCTCCTCCACCGCCGCTACCGCTGCCTTGGTACGGTCTGTAGTGAGAGTGGTCGAAGGACTTGGAGTGGGAGCCCGAGGCGCCGCCGGGGCCGCCGTCCGTCAGCTGGCGACTGGAGGAAAGAGACAGAGAGAGAAAACTTTATTTAACCACGAAGGAAGGACGAATCGGTTTCTACAGACGCCATGGAGACACAGAGACACAGAGTGAGTCAGACATGAGACAAACATAAATAAATACATTATAAATATAGAAATGAATAAAACAAAACATGTCACTCTACTGCTGCAGGGTTACCATAGGAACCAGGTTCAATTCTCTGCATTCAGCAGCCGAATAGAAGAAGGAAGGAATGAGGAGGAGGAGGAGGAGGAGGAGGAGGAGGAGGAGGAGGAGGAGGAAGAGGAGGAGGAGGAAGAAGAGGAGGAAGAGGAGGAGGAGGAGAAAGAAGAGGAAGAAGAGGAGGAAGAAGAAGAGGAGGAGAAAGAGGAGGAGGAGGAGGAGAAAGAAGAGGAAGAGGAAAAAGAGGAGGAGGAAGAAGAAGAAGAGGAGGAGGAAGAAGAAGAAGAGTAAGAAGTGGAGGAAGAGGAGGAGGAGAAAGAAGAAGAGGAAGAGGAGGAGAAAGAAGAGGAGGAAGAGAAGGAGGAGGAAGATGAAAAGGAAGAAAAGAAGGAAGAGGAGCAAGAAGAGGAGGAGAAAGGGAAAGAGGAGGAAGAGGAAGAGGAAGAAGAAAAACGGTAGGAAAAAGAAGAGGAGGAGAAGGAGAAAGAGGAGGAAGAAGAAGAAAGAGGAGGAAGAAGAAGAAGAAGAACAGTAGGAGGAAAGATGAGGAGAAGAAGAGGAAGAATAAAAGGAAGAGGAGCAAGAAGAGGAGGAGAAGGAGGAAGCAGAGGGAGAGAAAGAGCAGGAGGAAGAAGAGGAAGAGGAACAGGAAGAAGAAGAGGAAGAACAGTAGGAAGAGGAGGATAAAGAGGAGGAGGAGGAAGAAGGGAAGGAGGAGGATTAAGAGTGGTGGTTGACTCACTCGCTCCAGCGCTTCATGATGCCTCCGTTCTTCTTGGCTCTCAGCGTGTTGCTGGCCGACTCCGACAGAGGCTCGATCTCACACGACAGGTTGTAGCTGCAGGTCAGAGGTCACAGGTCAGAGGTCGTTATTTAAACAGAGCCCAGAAATCCTACACTAATGTGTCAGTGAACTCAACATGAGCTGGACCTGATAACTGCGTGGGAGGAGCCTGTCGCTGTCAATCACTTCATTTTTACGTAAATATATAAAAGTTTTACTGTTATACCGTTTAATCAGGGTTTCTGCAGGTTTCACCAACTCAGATTTAAGACTTTTTTAAGACCTTTATGGATGAAATTTAAAACCTATATCATGACAAACAAAAACGTACAAAAAAAATAAGAGTCACAAAATGAATGCAAAGTAAATTGGCTCCAATATATGAGTTGCGTGTTGGGCTTGTTTGTCGTTGAAAATTCAATAAAGCACAATGAAGTGTCACAAGAGCATTTTATTGAACATTTGAGGTAGAAAATTAAGACTTGTCTAAAATTATTTAAGACTTGAACACAATACTTCAATGATTTTAAGACTTTTTAAGGCCTAAAATTTAGATTTTTTCAGAAATTTTAAGACTTTTTAAGGCCCCACAGAAACCCTATTTATACTCCTGTACTTTTTCTTTAACCCTTTAATTGACAGGACGCTAATAATGTGGTAATGTAATAAGAAATAATCAAGAAATAACAAGTAGTTGCGTCATGATGTCGTCATAGCAACGGACTGACTGACCTCTCGGCCTCGCTGAGCTTCTCCACGCCAGCGAACCACTCTCTGAAGTGAGAGTCCTGAGTGAAGCTGTAGTTGTTGGAGGCGAGCTGCAGCAGTTTGATCTGAGCGATCACCTCGAACTCCTGAGAGGAGGAGAGGAGGAGAGGAGGAGGAAGAGGAGGGAGATGGAGATGGAGGGATGAACGGAGGTGAAGACGAGTTAGTTCCTGAGAGAAGAACTCACTGAAGATGAAGATTCATGCTCAGATGTTTTTAGTTTCACTTTACCTTTCGTCTCTTCTCAAAGTTGATGAGGCCGCCCTGCAGGAGGAAGAGGAGGAGGAGAGGAAGAGAAGGAGGAGAAGAGGAGGAAGAAGAGAAGAGAAAGAGGAGGAGGAGGAAGAAGAAGAAATGTGAGCTGGTGATTCATAAAATAAACACAAACACAGCGTGTGTGTGTGTGTGTGTGTGTGTGTGTGTGTGTGTGTGTGTGTGTGTGTGTGTGTGTGTGTGTGTGTGTGTGTGTGTGTTACCTCTGTGTAGTCCTTCATGGCCGTGTCCATCATCACCAGGTCGGTGAGGAAGGTTCCCAGGTACGGGATGGTTCCCTGCATCACTCCCTGTTAATATATTTCAACACAGTCAGTTATGTTTAGACTTATTCCTCCTTTTTACTTATAGAACGAATCTCCTTGTTGTTTACAACTACTTCCGGGTAGAAAACCAGCATGAGAACAATAGTGACGGACGATAATTTCACTAGCCATCTCATTTTTCATGTCACTATATCGCCGTTTAGACTAATCTAATGTTTGTTAAGTTTATAAAACCAATGATTGGACAGACATTACTATTTACGTGTGCACATTTTTGTAATTAGTCATGGTTATCATAGATTAGCCGGGCTAACGGTTAGCTACCTGTTTAACTTTAATAACTCAGTGACTCAATAAACGGTCCATGAAAAAATATTTTTTTACAGCAGATATCCTAGTTACAACATGACTGAGCTAACCGGAGTAGTTTCATGTCGTGTCCGACAACGGGAGGGTTTTAACAGCTGATGTCCTGATGTTAGCTTAGCTACTGCCGTTAGCTTTGCTACCGTTAGCTGTCCCTGTCAGCTGAGCCACTGATGCTTTCTAGACACTATGATTCCCCCAAACTGAATAAATACAACACATAGCAACACAAAACACACACACAGAAATAGTGATGTTTCTTCAATCATTTCTGGTTTGCCTTAACGGTGATAGGGCGTGAAAAATATGATATATAGCTAAACTCTCATTCGTTACTACTGTTCCCATTCAAATTACGTGCTGGTTTTCTACCCGGAAGTAGTTGTAAACAACAAGGCGATTCGGCCTATTTACTATATAATTATATCATTATTATTATTATACTGTATGTTGTTTTTTCCCCTTCTCTGTTGTTTACTTCTGTGTCTGTTCTGTCGTTATGTCTTAACCGTAGGCAGGTGGAGGTTTGTTCTTCATGGTTTGGTTCAGTCCCAGTGGTTTAAATGTGTGTGTTAATAAAGAAAGATATTGATCACATGGACTTTATTATTCTGACACTATTATAATATCTAAAGATGATATAACTCACAAAACAAAACCTTCTAATAAACAACTGTGTTGAAACTCGGTGCAGCGACTCCGCTCCGCCACCAGAGGGCGCCGTCGGCCTGACGCTGATGCTTCAGCACAACCACCAACACACGATCCACTATTGATTAGATGATTGATTTCATATCGACTCACCAGCTCTCTCTGCTGCTGGTGTCTCCTCTGGGCTCGTTTGGGGTTGAGCTCCAGAGTGGCGAACTTCGACGTTCCCTCCTGAAGAGACACACACACAGACACACACACTCTTTAATCCTGTGTTAACATTTCCCATCATGCATCTGCAGATCGTCTCATTAAAAACAACGTGTTTCAGATGGAAACAAGTCGACTGCAACTTTGTACAAACTAAAACTCAGAGTGATTGTAGTGTAGTGGAGAAGTGAAAACATCTGGATGGTGTGTGGAGTTTCCAGATGTTCAGCAGGTTTCAGGTGAGAAGGACGCAGAGTCTCTGAACATGAAAACACGTTGTTTCCCCTCTGATACACTTTTTATTTGTTGCAGAGTTTAGAGAAAGAGAGAGTGAGAAGAGGATAGAGAAAGAAAGAAAGAAAGAAAGAGAGAGAGAAAGGGAGATAAAGAGAGATAGAGAAAGTTAAAGACATAGAGAAACAATGAAAGAGAGAGAGACAAAGACAAAGAAAGAAAGAAAGAAAGAAAGAAAGAAAGAAAGAAAGATAAAGAGAAGGGAGAGAAAGAGAGATAGATAAAGAGAAAGAAAGAAAGAAAGAAAGATAAAGAGAAGGGAGAGAAAGAGAGAAACATAAAGAGAAAGAAAGAAAGAGATAAAGAGAAGGGAGAGAAAGAGAGATAGAGAAAGAAAGAAAGAAAGAAAGAAAGAAAGAAGGGAGAGAAACATAAAGAGAAAGAAAGAAAGAGATAAAGAGAAGGGAGAGAAAGAGAGATAGAGAAAGAAAGAAAGAAAGAAAGAAAGAAAGAAAGAAAGAAAGAAAGAGAAGGAGAGCGAAAGAGAGACAGAGAAAGATAAAGAGAGAGAAAGTAAGAAAGAGAGATAAAGAGAAGGAGAGAGAAAGAGAGATAGAGAAAGAGAAAGAAAGAAAGAAAGAAAGAAAGAAAGAAAGAAAGAGAAGGGAGAGAAAGGGAAAGAGAGAGAATGATAAAGAGAGAGAAAGAAAGAGAGAGAGTCCAGTTCACATTCCTCAGGATGATGTAACTCCTTCTGCAGCGCTGTGTAACCCGAGTCGACCGAGCGCCAGCGAACGCAGCACGCTGCTCCGAGCAGATAGAGAGAGAGAGCGACGACAGACACAGAGAGAGAGAGGGCGACGCCCCGAGGTGTTCGCTTACATCACGGACACATCGGCGCTGCGTTATCTATCTCCACCTGCCAGAGGAGAGCGATGAGCGATGAGGTTTCCTCCCCGACGTCACTCAGCAGGGATTCCCTCAGAGGAAGCAGCGCTCGATTCACCGTGACCTCCCTGAACGCCTCACGGTTAATAAAATAAACAGCTGCTCACTCACACCTGAGCAGGTAACACTCTTATATTTAACTGGACAACGTTGTAATTCATCTGTTTTTAGTTCATTTACTCATTTATTCAACAACTCAAAAACCTCAAAACCCACCTGTTCTCCATGGCCTTTGACCCCGTTTTAAATTGATGTCTTTTAATCTGCTGTTAGTTATTTATTGTTTGACTAATTCACCTATGCGCTATGTTTTAATTGTTTTATTGGTTTTATATAGTGTCATTTTAAATGCACTTTATTTTATTCTTTATGATTTTATTCTGTTATGTTTTATGTACATTTTGTGTCTTATGCCAATTGTATATTTTATGTGTGATTTTGTACAGCACTTTGGTCCACTGGGTTTTTAAAGTGCTTTAGAAATAAAGTTGGTATGGTATGGTCAGAGCGATAGATATAACATAACATGTTATCGCTCTGGGTATGGTATGGTATTACAGTATCACAACACAATGAGCTGTGAGTGCGGTGCGTTCAGGGACACTGGGTAAAAAGGGACTCATGGAGATAATCATACTAATAACAACAACAATGATGATGTCATAACTGTGTGTTCAGAGATGTTGTGACATCATCCGTCGTATTTTACTTGCACTTTTCTTATCGTTTTAACTAAACGTTTCTTTCTGTTTATTCTCAGTCGTCATGACAACGGCTTCCTAATGTGGAACTTAGGTACAGTAGATTTTAGTCGTCTCACTTCCTGTTTCTCTGCGTCCTCTGGTGTCGGGTGTCGAGGCCTCTCTGCCTTTAAAAACAAAACCAACTCCACATAACTCACATCAGCAACATCTGGAACATGTTGTTCTAACCAGGAAGTCACAGAGCTGCTGACACATCTGTCCAGCTGCCACATGCAGCTGTTATGTCACTCTTATACATCCATTTATTATTACTATTCTGTCTGATTAATAGAAACAAACTGTTGTTTTACTCTTCTACACAAGTTATTGATATTATTATTATTATTATTATTATTATTTTAGTCTAACACTCTGCTTTCACATCTGTCACATCTGTCGACTCATTATCACCCTGTATTTGTTCTTTCAGACTTTCTCCTGATAAACAGAGTTAAGAGCTTCATCACTGTTTGTTTATATCAGTATAATAAAGCTAAAAGGAAACATTTGATGCATATTTTACTGCTTTTTGTTTAACTTTGTGTCAGTTTTGAACATATCTCGCGGAGATCATGTTACCGAGACTGGAAACCATGTGACATCTGGTTGGTGGATTACGGCGAGACGCCTGTAGCTCATGTTGTGCAACTTTGCAGAGGTTCAGCACGGACACATGACATCATCACATCGTAAGGATGTTCTACAATATGGATATACCATAATAATATGTCTCTTTAGTTTCCCCGGAAACAAAGAAACAAAGAAACAAACTGGTGAGTCGTGGATGTTCTCACCTTCACCAGCAGCTCTCGGCTCAGCGAGTAGTTGTTGTCGTCTGAGAAGATCTCCGACAGCTCGCGGAAGGTACGGAAGCTCTCGCTGTGGTCAGAGGTCAGAGGTCAGAGGTCAGAGGTCAGAGCATGAAGAAGAACATGGCTGTGTCCGAAATCCCCCCCTACTCTCTATATAGTGACCAGGCCATTTTGTAGTGGTGTCCGAATTTTTAGTGATTATTAATGGTCACTATATAGTGACTGAATCTATCCCACAATTCACCGCGAAATGTAGTGAGCATCCGATGGTCACTAACCGGAGCAAGATATCCCATCATGCATTGCGGTCACAGATTGATGCCGTTACCACACCGGCCCAGAGCGACCGGTGTAGCTACCAAATAAATGCAGTAGTGCAGCAGCCTCAATAAATGTGTCCAGGCTGCCAGAGTTGTCCGGTCGCGGCTTCCACAGATTCCCACAACAAACGTCGGAGCAAATTTCCTAACAAGTGTTATAAACTGACCACAGACCCTGGATAGCGAGGCTAATTTCTGTTAGCCCGTCTATGGTGTTTTACATTAACGTTAGCATTAAGCTAGCGGACTTTATGCTTAGTTGTGACACTGGCTGTGTGTGTTTTGAATGTTGTTTCAAACTATGTGGGTTTGATTGAACATCTTTGATGCTTAAATATATATATATTACCGCTTAATATATTGCTTTACTCCTCTACACGGTCGTTACCATGGTTGTATCCATGGTACCTGCACCGGCCGTTACAATCGTGGTCGGAACGTTTTAATTAGGCGACGTAATACGTCATTAACTGTGCGGCGGAGTCGTGTCCGAAAGTGTTTTTTTATTTGACCAGTGAGTCACTATATAGTCACTATATTGAATTCACTATATAGTGAGTAGGGAGGAGGGAATGAGGGAGTGATTTCGGACACAACCCAAGAGGAAGTAGAGGAGGAGGAAGAGGAGGAAGGAGAAGAAGACGACTCACCGCGACACCTCCTCCCACGTCCTCTTCAGGCGGTGGATGGCGTTGCACTGCAGCGCGGAGAGGATGGCGCGCAGCGAGGAGAAGTTCTTCAGGATCCGACATTCCTGAAGGCAACACGAGCAACGACACGGTCAGAAAAACAACATCTACATCAACGCCTCATTCAGAACAAAACGTAGCGATGGCGATGGCGTTGCCGTGGAGTCTCTCACCCGGGCGACGTCGACCCAGCGCTCCAGCAGCCTCGCCCGCTGGTTGGGTTTGAGCGCCGGGTTGCTGAGGCAGGTGGTGATGACGCAGTTGGTGACGGAGTTGAACTGGGCCACGGTGGCGCGGATGGTCGGGGCCAGGTGCTCCTTCCCCTTCTTGTCCCGCTGAGACCAGATGCCGCCCAGGCAGTGGTACGGGACCACCTTCTTAAACAGGTCCTGGTTTCAAGGAGAAGACCAGTCAGAGGCACCGAACAGGAAGTAAAGTGTTTTAAAGGTGGAACTGAGGGGGGAATTATGGGAAATGGAGTTCACAGGGGAAAGTCAAGATGTTTTAAACTCTGTTAAAGAGATTTTTTTCCTCCGTCTCCTTTGAATAAGCTTTATAGAAACACAACTTGTTATTATTTTCTTGTCTTTTTGTTATTTCATTATACTTCTATAATTTCTAGTATTTTTGCACATTTATTTCCCGGCATTTTTTTACATTTAAAAAATGGAAAAATTCAAGAAAAACTTGATATTTCACCTGAACGTCTTGATTCAGTTACACTTTGCTCTGCTGTGACTAGCTGCTGCTTGGTTTGACTTTGTGTGTATTTCTATTCCAATTTTTATTATCTGTTATTAGTTATATCTAAATGATTTATTATTATTTATTATTATGTTAACATCCTGTATTCTGCTGGACCTGAGTCACATTGTTCATTCCTTCATGTTCTTCACATGTTGAATGACAATGAACTTTAACTGAGAATTCATTTGCAGATTTTCAGATCTGTGCAAACAGAATAAAACGTTTAATAATCAAAACTAAATATTCATTTAAAAAAAACTTTGGAAAAATGAGCTGTAACATCTGAGTACCTGGTGGTCAAAGGGTTAAAAGCAGCAGGCCAATTAAATAATTTAAAAAACTAGTGTTTTAAAACCTGATATCATTTTATTGTTGTAAAGAGTAAAGAGATCAATCAATAAGTTGATCAATACAAAAACAATATGCAGATATTTTAGGATTCATTCATAATTTTAGTAATTTTTCAAGCAGACAAACTGGGTTTAGTCGCTTTACGGACAAAACAATAAATAAAAACTATAGTTAACACAGTTCATCCATTAATAATTATCATCATAAGGAGAAACGTCCTCACCGCGTCCATGAGTGTGAACTGCTCTGCGACCATGATGGGGTCGAAGGACAGGAAGCTGAAAGCAGGAAGTTCGTCCTCAAAGCCGCTCTCTTCCTGTGTGGCGAAAGGGCAGCCGATGTGTTCCCCTGCACACGCACACACACACACACACACACACACACACACACACACACACACGCACACGCACACACGCACACACACAGAGAAAGAGAGAGACGTTTTCAAATCGCTGCCTCAGCCTGAACTCGACCTGAACACACTTCCTGCTCCTCAGCCTCAACACTGCGGCCCCTCCCTGAGCCCTGTCGCCCCTGGCAACCCTGTCTCCATCCCTGTCTCCATCCCAGTCCCAGTCCCAGTCCCTGTCCTGTCCTGCCTTCCTACCATCGGGATCGGGCTCACACTGCTGCCGGCGGTGGAAGTGTGCCAGCAGGTTGCGTGCGCGGCGCTCCAGGTCCGAGCCGGGGAAGTGCAGGTGGAGGTAGGACAGCAGCTGGTGCAGACAGTCGTAGGAGGGGGGGCTCCAGAAGTCCTCCGAGTACTGGTCCAACCAGGCGCCCAGGATGGACGACACCGTGCTGCACACACACACACACACACACACACGGAGAGATGTTAGAAGGTCAGAAGGTAAAACACAGAAACAAGGTGTTTTAAAAGTTCATTTTTAAAGGTACATTGTGTAGGAATTACTCCCATCTAGCGTTGTGGTTGTGTATCGCAACAAGCAACTCAATCGTATTTTTCATGCTGCATTCACGTGAAATTGGGCAGACGGCAGACGGACGACAGCCGCTGCACGTAACGGCACGAGGCAAAACAATACACATGACAATATGTTGTCATGGCGATGTGTTATTGTTTACCTGACCCACGACTTCTGTGACTAAAATGACATCTGGTTTGTTACCGACGGCCGTCTGCCCGACTGCAGGTGAATGCAGCATCAGTGTAACGCTCCATTCCTCCTCTATGAACAAATTCAGAGTTTACCGGAACACTTCAGTTTGGTGATGGGGGGGATTACTGATTCAGGAAAAACAGACTTTTGAACCAAATAATCGATTTTCGTGAACAGATAACAAGAGAAGTTACACAACGTCCCTTGTTAAATTAGAATTCTTTCTTTTATTAATTCAGTATTTTTCATTTTTCCATGTAAATTTGTCTTTTTTTCTTTTCTATTTTTTGAGTATGACATTAAGGGACACTGTACATAAACAAAACACAATCTATATTAGTAAATGTTAACTGTGTCCTGTTGTGATGAGTGGCCACTTATTCCAGATGAGCTGTCCATTTCCTCCAGTAGTGAATTTGTCCATGCACAAGTTAAAGGAGAAAGTCAGTTTTTCCTTGTCATATATTTCTTTCACAATTGCAATCCACTCCTCTTTCGATGGGGACTCTTTTGATAGCCATCTTCTTGTAATAGCTTTTTTACTGGCTACCAACATTATTTTAATTGAATATTTATCAGTAACATTGATTGTGGGGGAGATATAATTTCATTATTTTCATTGTTTATGCAGGTTATATAATGTATAAATAAAAAAGTAAAGTAAAGTAAAGAAATGTAATTTCCAGTTTCAGTCTGTGTCTCTGTTAATTCTTTATACATTTTAATGATGTAAAAGTTACATCAAAATAACTCATTTTCATTATTAAGTTTAATTTTTGGAGCCAAATCTCTGTATTTTAACCTCCTGTGAAATGACTTCAAACGTCTGATCACTCGTCCTGGAACTCGTTTTCTAATTCTCCATCCAATTAAAATCATTCACCATGACGACCACCGCTGCATCACTGCATCACTCAGACATTTATGATCTGACTCCAAAGCACATTTTCCATTGATTCTTAATGGTGCATTCAGCTCAGCTACTGGCTGCTGGCTGCTGTAGGCGCCGATCGATATCAATATCCGATCAACATCCGTGACCCTTCCCTTTGCTTCCTGTTTGTTTTGATGTCACGTGATCATGTGACACTGAGCGGCTCCAACATCTGCTACAGGAACGGTTCAAAAATAAATTTGGCACAGTTTCGTCTATTTATTCTAATTTTAGTATTTTATCTCATAACATATTGATGTGAATCATTTATATGTGTTATATTTTATCTCTATTTCATTTTGCTCTACCATGCCCTTATATTATATTTTGTTATATTATATAATCTGTTATATTATATTATATTATATTATATTATGCTATATTATATTATTATTATATAATCTGTCATATATTATATTATATAATCTGTTATATATTATATTACATTATACTATATTTAAGCAATATCACACGAGAGGGAGTGCTGTTGTACTGTATATCAGCACGGCTGTGATTCGGTCGTAGGCACGAGGCCGCAGGCCGAGTGCCGCAGATAATCACACCGTGCTGATAAACAGTACAACAGCACTCCCTCTCGTGTGATATTGCTTTTATACAACAGTGCTACGAGCGCATTTTAGAACAGTAATAAACTACAAGAGATTATGATTTGTTTGTTTATTTAATCATTTCTTTAGCTCCGCCAACAGAAATAGTTCCGCAACTGGAAGGGAGACAAGGCTGTTGCCAGGCAACACATAAACATTTCATACTAGCTTGCTACTAGCTACAAGCTTCTCCACCGAGCTGCTTCCAGTGCTGGTTCTGGTTCTGAGCCCGTGTCTGATTAGCACCGCAGCAACAGGACCAGCGTGAAGACATACAGAGACGTTATCGATACCGTATTACATTTGTTTATCTGCTATGTAATCAATATAAACACAGCTGAAGCTAGTAGCTGAGCTACGTGGCTAACAACAGCTAATGCTAATATCAAAACACATCACCGTCAAAACGTAGTTGCCCCCGCGGCGATTTTTTTTCCAGCCGGGTTTAGTAGAGATTTATCTCCAATTAGACGGACCAGGTCAGGTCCAGGTTTTAATGTTCAGGTCCGTTTATAACTGCAGCAGCAGCAGCAGCAGCAGCAGAGAGATGGGGCAGCTCCTGTATGGGGAGCGTAGCTCTGACTTAGCTCCTGTCCAGCTGAACAGCGGAGTGATTATGTCTGTGAAAAGTCCCAGTGCTGTTATACTGTATATCAGCACTATGGAATGTCTCGTTGTCCAATCAAATTGCTCGGTTGGGACCGGTCGGAACTAACTGTTGTATAATATGTTATATTACATTATGTTACATTATATTACACTATATTATATTATATTAAATTATATTGTTATATTACATTATATTATATTATGTTATATTATTAGGGGTGGTTAATTGGCCCAATTTCCCGATTCGATTCGATTACGATTATTGAAGTCTCGATTCGATTACAGACCGATTTTCGATTATTAACGATTATCGATTCGATTTTCGATTATTAATGATTATTGTTATGATTATTATCAGTCAGTTGCTGAATTATTATTAGCCTATTTTTATTTATTGAAAACCACAGATTAATTTTCTCTTTGTGCGTTGATTGCTTGTTGGCTCATTTTTTGATTCTTGGATTTTTTGTTACAATAAGTTACTTTAACTGATCATGGACCCTTTGTATTTTTGGAAGTGTCACAAAGGAGATTTAAATTAGTAAGTCTATTTTTTTGAAAGACAGATGCAACACATATTTTACTGTAGGCTTTAGATAATGTACACATAAAAACAGAACACAACACACGTAACTAGTGATCAAATAATATTCCTCTGGAACAACCAGCTTGCACACATTTTACTTTAGCCTACTGTTATAAAAACAGAGCACGCTGTGTAACTTCAACTTCAGTGATCAAATCATTGCTCTGGAGCAACCAGATTCTTTATGGAGGAAGACCAGCTGGTCCTCATGTTGTGACGTGTTAACAGCGCTAAAGCCAGAATTAAAACAGTTTTTAGTAGCTTTACTGCTATGGTTGTAGCGATGCTAATTTCTGTTAGCCCGTCTATGGTGTTTTACATTATACAACGTTAGCATTAAGCTAGCGGACTTTATGCTTCAAAAGCAAGCTCACTGCTGCCTGTCTGTCCCATAGAAAAACATGACAGCGGCAGCCTAGTTTGGAACATGAACCACGTGACCGCGCTGGCAGCGACATCAAAAGCTGTCGCCACTCAATTGTATCGATCTTTGTCTCGCTCCGGCACCGTTAGCACCTTGTTAGCACTAGAGTGCCTACCTACACACTTGCTCGCTAGCTCAGTTACACAGCCTCTTGTTATGACAGACAGACCGCTCCACCTTGTGGTTAAATCCTGTATGACATCCAGTAACAGGAGGACTCACCTTTGTATTACAATTTGAAAAAAAAAAAAAAAAAAAAAAAATTTGAATTTTTTTTTTTTTTTTTTGAAAAATATAAATAATCGATTTTTGGAAAATTAATAATCGATTCATAATCGGTCATTTAATAATCGCGATTAATCGATTATCGATTTTTTTCACCACCCCTATATATTATACTATATTATATTATAATGTGTTATTGTGTGTTAATGTGTGTACATTACATTATATGACATGTATGTGCGTTACTGGATACTTGGATTTCCTTTGGGATCAATAAAGTATCTATAAGTCTAAGTCTAATAAAGCTAAAAAAGCTGAAACAGTGCTGAAGCTGTTAAAAGTCTTTCCTCAGTGATTCATTGTGTCTTTATCAGTTCATGAACTGTGTCCTCCAACCCCGATCCCCCTCCTCCTCCTCCTCCTCCGGCTTACAGGTGTCCGAGGAGGAAGAAAAACAACCCCCTAAAACTTCTCCCTCTCTTGACATCACTTTGACCCTCAGTGAGGAGGGAGGGGAAGTGTGTGTGTGTGTGTGTTTGTGGTGATTAACGAGTGCAGCTGAGGCGCTGAAGGTCGCAGCAGCAGCAGACTCACTTTCTGAGCTCGGTGCAGTCGTCCTGGGAAACTCTGTGTGCTGTGGCTGCAGGCAAGTTCTGGAGTCTAGCATATCTGAAAACACAGAAACATAACACAAACATCTTTATACTGTATGGAGCTTTAACACAAACATCTTTATACTGTATGGAGCTCTAACACAACCATCTACCTTTATACTGTATGGAGCTTTAACACAAACATCTTTATACTGTATGGAGCTTTAACACAAACATCTACCTTTATACTGTATGGAGCTTTAACACAAACATCTACCTTTATACTGTATGGAGCTTTAACACAAACATCTACCTTTATACCGTATGGAGCTTTAACACAAACATCTACCTTTAACACAAACCTCTACTTTTATTCTGAAGGAGCTCTAACACAAACCTCTACTTTTATTCTGAAGGAGCTCTAACAGTCTACCTTTATTCTGAAGGAGCTCTAACAGAAACATCTACCTTTATTCTGAAGGAACTCTAACAGAAACATCTACCTTTATTCTGAAGGAACTCTAACAGAAACATCTACCTTTATTCTGAAGGAACTCTAACAGAAACATCTACCTTTATTCTGAAGGAGCTTTAACACAAACCTCTACCTTTATTGTGAAGGATCTCTGACTAACCTGTTGAGCAGCAGGTCCAGCACCTGCCTGGTGGAGGCGAAGGAGCGGTACGTGCAGAGGAAGATGGTGACGTATGTGGAGTCTTTGCCCCTGAAGGCCGACACCATGTACTCCACCAGCCGCTCCAGCGTGCCGGCCTTGATGGTGCGCACCTTGCAGGTCTCGTAGAGGCTGAGCGCGGCGTCCGTGTCCACGCCCAGCCACCGCTGCCCCTTGCTGGCCGACTGGTGGAGCTGCACCTTCCTCAGCGTGATGGTGAAGACGGCGTCCTCCTCGGCCTCCTCGCCGATCTCCTGCGTCGAGCTCTGTGGGGAGACGACGAGAGATTCACCGGTTAAAAATATCTGACGGCTGCTTTTTTTTTTTTTTTTTGAGCTGAAACCCTTTAATTAGGAAACATCTGTGTGACTCTCTCCGCTCTCTCTGACTCACTCTGAATCATCATGTGCACAAACACACAAACAAACAATAGCTTGTTACTGAAGAGAGCAACAACACAAGCTGCAGCCTGTATGAACACACACACACACACACACACACACACACACTGGGAATTAAAGGACAGTTCCGGGCAAATTCAACTCGGGGCTGTATTTTTCTAACATTTTAGGTCTAAAAGAAGGAATCTGAAGATTTTCAGTTTAATGTCTCCTGTTTTGCGGTAGTTGTGTCTGTCCCCGCATCGCCACGGCTAGTGTTGTCACAATACCAACATTTTGGTACTGGTATTGGTACCAACATGTTTTTCGATACTTTTCGGTACTTTTCCAAATCAAAAGAGAACACAAAAAATGTCATTATTGGCTTTATTTTAATAGAAAATCTTAGAACTATAACATATGCATCAGTAAATAATCAGTAAATCAGTTAAAACAGTTACTGCTACTGCAGGATTAAATGTCCATCTATATTAATCTGAACTCTTCCTAAATTAAAACATTAGTGGTCTGTTTAAAAATGACTATCAACTTGTTTTCTTTGCATTATTTGAGGCCTGAAAACACTGCATCTCTTTTTGTTATTTTGACCAGTTGTAATTTTTGGGAGAAATTGTTATCAGTAGTTTATAGAATGAAACACAAACGTTCATTTTACTCAAACACACACACCTATTGTTTCCCATACCTAGACCAAATTACCACTCTACCACGGTACCACGGTACCACTTTAGTACCGGTATACCGAACAACCCTAGCCACGGCAGCGGTGAATGGGAGCGGATTTGAAGTTCCGCAAAGCCGCCCTCAAAGCCGCAATGTTTCTCCACAGACAGCGTCAGAAGGCGACTCAAACATGCACCCAGAAGTTTATTTACTTCAAGCAAGTCAAGAGATGATACTCCTGTGTTTATGACTCAAACGGGAGCTTCCGACTGCACGTGAACACACTGAGCGTCAACTTGGGTCTCGACTCCGCGAAACTTCGAAGTAAATAGAAACGAACCGTAGCATTAGCAATAGCAACTTTCAGGTAAACACGCCCCGCAGTGCTCAGAGATGACATCATCCAGGTCAGAGGTCAGTAGGTCAACCTACAGACCCCGGATGTTGATAACAGCTAACCCCGGACTCAGAGGGAAATAGCACTAGTTTATCATAACTAAATATTGGTGATATGAGCGAGTAGATAATGTGTTATTTAGAGGCTGCATTCTGCTGCCCTGTAGACTCCATTATACGGATATACGCCGCTGAACGACTTAATAAAATAAGGTCCAGATTGTAAAAAACAGCAATTCTCCTTTAAAGAGTCTGTAGGATTTCCTAAAAAACTAAATATAGACGATATCTTCGACGGCTTCTTCTGCTGTGTGGTGGCGTCTCCTCTTCTCACACCCAGAGAAAACCACCACCACAACAACAACAACAACAACAACAACATGCAAACCACAGAAAAATACATCTATTTGATGAAAGATGAAAAGTGAAACTGAGCCTGAAGCAGCAGCAGCAGCAGCAGCAGCAGCAGCAGAGTGTGACCACTGGACTGAGACAAAGGTCAAAGTCGTGGAATCGATACAGTCACATTGATTGTAAAAGGCCTCAGTCTGGATCAATACCAGGCTGCTGCTCACACGGCTCAAAAAGGAAAAACTAAAAAAGCTTCAGCTCGATTCAACAATCAAAGCATCATCTTGTGTTTCCAAGACTAAAAAAAAGCTTCTGGTCTTTTGTTCATCCTCTAAACAACTTTATTGTTCAGTTTGAACTGACACAGAAACGTTGGAGGAATGTGACGATGTGTGTGAGTCACCGCCACGACGACTCAGTGTGACTCGCTTGGTCCCGGATCTGTTCGCCGGCAACATCACACAACAACCCTCCGTCTTTCTCTCTCTCTCTCTCTCTCTCTCTGTTGTGTCTTTGTTACCATGGAAACCAGGCCTTAGCGAGTGAGCGAGCGAGGCTGTGGAAAAGTTACATAGAGACGCAGCAACGACAACAAGGCTGAGAGAGATCAGAACTCCACTCCACAACTGTTTTATTTTAATTCTTATATTTGTGCACGTTTCTTCTCCAGTTTAATGAAACCTGAGCAGCTTTATTTTATTTTATAGATCTTCTATTGAGTCTGTTTTAACCTTTTTCCCTATCATTACGAATGAAATGTAAGACCAAACAAAAACGTACAAAAGAAAAGTCACAAAATCACTTGCAAAGTAAATTGGGTTGAGTTGTGTGTTGGCTTTGTTTGTCATTGTAAATACAAGAATAAAGCACAATGAAGTGTCGCAGGAGCATTTTATTGAGCATTCGAGGTAGAAAATTAAGACCCGTCAAAAAAATTTTAAGACTTCAACACAATACTTCAGCAATTTTAAAGGTACATTGTGTAGGAATTACTCCCATCTAGCGTTGTGGTTGTATATCACAAGCAACTCAATCGTATTTTTCATGCTGCATTCACGTGAAATTGGGTGAAAGAATGTAAATTCTCGCATTGTGGAACACCCAAATATGTGTTAAAGGTATAATGTGTAGGAATTCCCCCCATCTAGCGGTGCGGTTGCATATCTGAACGTATTCTTAACGTTGCATTCACGTGAAATCGGGCAGACGTCAGACGGATGACAGCCGCTGCACGTAACGGCATAAACAAGCCTCTATGTAAACAAGTGGTCCGTCAGCACGAGACAAAACAATACACGTGACAATATGTTGTCATGGCGATGTGGTATTGTTTTACCGGCTTTCTCTCGACTTCTGTGACTAAAATGACATCTGGTTTGTTAGCGACGGCCGTCTGCCCGACTGCAGGTGAATGCAGCATCAGTGTAACGCTCCATTCCTCCTCACTGCGTTACCACGGTGACTTTTCACAGACGCCACCTCGACCTGAGCCGACAGCTCCGGTGTCTCCGCTGAGTTTCCGTGGTTTCCTACCGTCACGCTGCCACTGAACGTAAAAACATGGCGACACCACCACATGGCAGCCAGCACCGAGCTTACCCGCTCCATGGAGATATGAATGATATGAACGGCTCATTCAGAGCTGAAAGGAACACTTCACTTTGTTGATGATTAATGAAAAACAGACTTTTGAACCAAATAATCGATTTTTCGTGAATAGATAACAGGAGAAGTTACACAATGTCCCTTTAAAGGCGGAAAATACATGTTTCATTCAATGGGCTCTTTAAAACTTCCTCCGGCCGGCACATCTCTGATATTTGATACAACTGATTGACTGAATAACGAGCAGATGGGTTACCAGTTGTCTGTACTCTACATTCAAAGCAGCAGCTGTTCATTTAAAAACATGGAGAGACAAATATCACAGAAAGACGAGGTCATGTGACTTCTCCAGCTGATTCAACACAGAGTCGAACAACGCAGCTCAAACTTTTCCCACTGTGTGTCAGAGCAGCTTATCAGCCGGACCAGAGGCCTCGCTGCTATCGCTCAAGGGCAACGCCACCACCACCGCCGCTGCTGCTCCACCCTGCACGGCCATAAACCCCCCATTCATCCTGCTACAGCGCTATGGTAACCACCAACTGATCAATACCACAAACAGCAAACAGTCCGCTTTCCTCTGGAGCAGGTGAAGAGAGAAATGACTTAAACATTTCCTGTTTTGTTTTGTTGTTTTTTTAAACCAGGAATGTGAGGAGTGGGAGAGCAGCGGCATCTGGGAATGTCTCAGGGGAAATTTTAAAAAAAGTAAAAAAAAAAAAAAAAAAAAACTTTCTTTCTGGCAAACAAACAAATATCAATCAATAAGGAATCCTGTGGAAACCTTCCCGGATCTGGACAGGAAGCCGGAGCCACAGCTCCACTCACATTCCTTCATCCTGACTCACATCACACTCATCACACTCATCACACCAGCTTCAATCAGCACCAAGTATCTGCTGGAATAAAGCAACAACTCCGTTATTTAACATTTATCTCTACATATGATGTCACCGCAGGTCGGAGCTTCACTATGTCACTGTAAATGTCTGTTTTCACCACATTAGAAGTGAAAACAACCCAGGTTAAAAACATTTCTCTTTTCATGTCATTTTTTTTTCCATTTTAAAAAATTGTTTGTTTTCATGCTGTTCTTTTTAAATGTTTAGTCTTTATGTAAAGCACATCCGAGTTGCCTTGGTATGAACTGCGCTATATAAATAAAGATGCCTTGCCTTGCTTTGCCAAGAACCGTTGATGACACTGACGTCCTGTCCTCACACTGCGAAAGTCTGAACCGTGGTTTAGTTTGATCCGGACCAAGACCAGCTCTGTTGGTCCGGACCAGATTTCAGGTCTTTGGTCCAGAGGAGTTTTCACACATGTAGATTTGGTTATGAAAGCTCCCTTTGACTTTTACGAATGTTGCTGCCTCTTCTGATTCTGTTTTATTTATATTTTACTTTCCCAAATTTCAGTCTATTTGCATAAAAATGTCATTTTTTGTTGTTTTTTCTTTGGAATTGAATGAAAACAGAGGAAAATATTAAAGCAGAAGTAAGCGATCCGGTGGTTTTGGCTAACTTCCTGTCAGCCGATGGAGTTAGCAGTCCCCGCCCTCGTCCCTACGTCACCACATTCACGCGCATCCCTTGGCTGCACACACAGAGAGGACTGCCCCTTCATGCCGTTCTCTCTCCTCATTGGATAAAGGTTGTAGGATACAAGGAAAGTTTTCTCCTCGGCTTACAGCAGAGCAGAGTGACTGACAGACCCGTGTTTCAGACCAAACACTCTATATAAGTGATTGCTGTCTGAAGATATAACTATTTAAGACTTATATTAACACAAGCATTCCGCTTACTTCTGCTTTAATCATAATCAACATTATTATCTAATATCAGCCAAAAACCACCATTCAGTACTCAGGGGGACTGACCCAGGAATCCAACCTCTGGGGCCTCTACTGTACCCGTATCTTCTTTGAGTTGCTCTATACAAATTTATGTAAAAAAAATAAATAAATAAATGACAAAAATGCAACTAAAGTTTCACCAGAGGTTGGGTTGTTATTCATCTGCAGCTCAGAAACAGAAACTGGTTTGAATCCAAAATGAAACCACATCAGACAACATTTACAGTCAGAGTATGCAGCTGTGCAGTGGTTGCATCAACAACAACAACAACAACAACAACAACATCTGCTGCTTCATCATGAATGAAAAGCAGCAGAGTCACGTTATGGAGCTGAGACAGTAGGGGACAAGCAGGACAAACAGGACGACCAGGGAGCGGATGGTGAGACTTTATTTAATGAATGAGATGACGTCGCTTCATGAATCAGCTTCGCCTCACAAACACAGATGATGCATCGCTTTAATAACAGCGTTTAAAAAATGAACGGCTGAATTTCCCCTAATTAAACCCTGACGTTTTATATTCTGTCAAGTGTTTTTTCTTCTTGGCTCGTCCTGCGGGGGAAAAACTCCAGCAGAGTCCACAGAAATGTCTGGCATCCATCGCCTCCTCTTCCTCCTCCTCTTATCACATCCACATCTACACCTCCACCTACGCCGTCCGTCCGTTCAGAGTGAATGACCATGAATGTGCTCGTCTCGTCGTGGGCCGGAGGAATGTGAGCAGAATGAAAAAGTGTCGGCGTTTTAAACGACCAAGAGCAGCAGCAGGAGAGGAAGTTTATCACAAAGAGGGAAAAAAAAATCCCATGATCACATGAGTGAGTGAGTGAGTGAGTGAGTGAGTGAGTGTGAGCGGACGACGGGATGAATGGAGCGACTGTGTTTCTAGTGTTTGTGATGTAAAGGCTTCATCCAGATCAGTCAGAGAGCGAGGAGAAACTCATCCACTCTGGTTTCCTCTGTCATGAGTGACTGTATCACTGAATAATATCATGACCTTGTTTGTGTTAAAGGCATCTTTTTCTTTAGTTGTGACAAATGACATCATTTATTTACAATTAATCAAACAAAACAATCGAAAATCTATGAAACTTGAGATTGTTTGACTTTTTTCTGACTGAATCCATTCATCATTTATCAAAATTATTATTTTTTTTTAGTTTAGTGGGTTATTTCGGTCTTGTAAAAACAAGAACAATAGACAAGTATAAAAGTATAGATACAAAACAAAACAATACATACATAAAAACAATACAATGCACTTTGACTGAAAAGGTGTAGGCTGATTTTAACAGAACAAAAAACCTGTATATTCTACATACAGCAGTTTATGAGCCCACTGGTTTTTATAATTCACTTTTTTATTTATTAATAATATTTTATATATATATTTTTTTTAAATAGGTTTTTGAATCTGTTAAGTGTGTTACACAGTTTGATTTCTAATTCTAGATTATTCCATTGATTGACTCCTTCACTTTTGTTTCACATTTTTTCTTTTACCTTTGCTTTTGTAAACACATACTTAGTTCGTATCTACTAGTTCGAGTCTGAAACATCCTCTGGAAGGCAGCATATTATTATTTACAATTTAAGTGTTAAGTCATAGATTAATTATCTACTTTTTCAGTCCTAAAAAAGGGCAGGCTACGTAGATTAAAAAAAAATAGACAAACGATGAACAACTGACATGTTTCAGCTCATTCACAGTTTGGCTCAACTTTTATCCTCCTCGCGTTATCGGTTGTGACGACACCGTTTGTATTAATCCATCAACACCCAGACAGATACAGTCAGTCAGTCAGTGGAGGAGGTGAAGGTTGAACCATGAGGTTTATCTGACTGCAGTGTTGTTTCTTCTGGACAGAGAGAAGGAGTTAAAACTGTAAATATAAAGCAGCAGGTCGTAGTAAACCCATTGTTTGGACGGGACGGAGACGTCGACACGTGAGGCTGAACCTCTGTCTGACCTGCACCAAACACAATCGTAACTCTTCATCTGGAAAAATCCAAAATAAAAGTTTATCTCTCCTAACAAACCTCCCAATCTTCATATCTGATGGCGTAGCTACAGTCTTCATAAACACTCGGCCACCTGGCAGAAGCAAAGACTCAAACAAACACACACACATACAAAAAAAAAGTGAAAATCCTGATTCGCAGCCAAAAAAATCCCCCTCAAGGCCAGAACGCTGCCCTGGGAGCTCCGCCAAAACATCTCATCAACATTAAAACACACCTGCTCGGAGAGCGGCGGGCCCACGCCGGCGCTCCGAGAGCCCCGCGGAGCCGAGCGCTAAATGTAGATCATCAGGGAAACTCCCAGTGGAACGAAAAAAAAAACCTGCCCCCAAAACAGTCAACAGCCAAACAAAGCCAACAATAGCAGCACGCATCCATTACAGGCCTGTAGCACAAGCCAGCGACTTCCCCTCGCTAACAATGAAGGCTGAAAGGCAGTGAGGTCATTCAGACACGGGGAGGGACGCCGAATATGGGACGCATACATAAAACAGCCTCAACGTTACCTCCTTTTCCTCCTTCTCCAGGCTGATTGACCCACTGATTGAAACATACAAATCTTGAAGGAATGGTTCACCAAAAAATGAAATCCAGTCATTAGTGACTCAGCCTCATGCTGATGAATACTCCAGAGTAGTTTTTTATTCCTCAAAGTGCATCTGGAGACCCGCGAGGCCGGTTCCTAGTCCAATGAAAACTTTACATGAGAGTCAAAAGGGCCCGACGCAAAAACGTCCATAAAACTACACAAAAACCATTTAATATTCCTCCACACTGCTCGTCCACTGCAGTCCAAGTGTCCTGAAGGGAGATAGTCCAGAGTTTACTGGAAACAGCGTCATTTAGGACATTTTTTACAGTCCTGTATTGAATTGATTGTTATTGACTTGCCTAAATGACGTCGTTTCGAGTAAACTCTGGACTATCTACCTTCAGGACACTTGGACTGTGTTCAGCACTTGGGAACCACGAACACAGTGTCTGCGTTAGATCTTATCCATTAAAATACTTAATGTGATCAAAAGCAGATATTAGTTGGTACAAATATAAATGGTCTATACGCTAACTCAAAGCTAAACATAACATTTATAAAAGAGTATTTTAGGGCCATTGTGGGTTGAAGAATTAGCAAAAAATTGCAAATTTACAAGAAAAAAAACAGTCAAATTTGGAGGTTTTTTCTATGAAGGAAGAAATCACATCTACATTTAACATGGTTTGATAGATGCCACTTGTTTTCTTTCTGCCTGAAGTGGAAGATCTTATCAAACTTTACTTTTAATTTGATTTAGCTCGAAGGGAAATACCTGTTTATTTTAACCCAGAACCAACAAATCATTATAAAAGACAACAAAAATGTAGTAGTGAAATAGACGACGCATTTTGCTGGCAACTGTGATTCTGCTTGAAGTTTTTCCATTTGTTCAGGTGATAATCACTCAGAGCTGATTTCTGTTAATTGCGTAGTTTTCCTGTTATGGAAACCTACGTAAGTATGTGGTTTTATTCTCTCCGGCCTTCGTTAACCCATGAAAACACAGACTCCTGGTCGTCCACCTCAGTACCTCTCTGAAGTTTCTGGTCTGGTCTCTGTTTTTAGCCTTTGTTCGTGTCTCTTCCAGGGAAAAAAACTTGACGTGAACATGAACAGATTTTTTTTCCCCCTCTGTGGAAATTAAGTTGACAGTCGGGCCAGGAGCCAGAGAACGGCTGATTAGATTTTTGGACTTGACCTCAATCTACATTTCCTGGCCGTCAGACGATTATTATATTTTTATTTAGCTGCAACTTCGGATATTCGTGCTCTGTCAAGACGTTGAGTTTAAATCCTCAGTGACAGGAGTGATGTGGAGCAACAGAAAGTTGGAGGAGGAGGTTGGTTTTCTTTCAAGTGCCTTGCAGCTATTTCTACTTGTTTTACTTCTTCATCTCGCCCACACAAACAAACACTCCAGAACAGTTTGTTCGTGTTTTCTGTTCTTCTTCGGCACAAACAGGAGAAAACACTTCCAGCTCAGCGTTGATTCAACCCGTGGCTGAGAGCTGCTCCGTCCACGTGCTGCCTAAAACTCGGTGACGAAGCTGTTGTGACAGGTATTAGTAATAAACACCGCCGGCTAAACTGGCTTTGTCAGCCCGTTGTAAATCACCAACGTGCATGTGCCGAGTTTCATTGGCAGAATAAACCTGTAATCCTTCACCGGAGAGCCTGGCCGGGGTTTCTGGCCGCGACCAGCTCCCTTTTGTTTTCACCTTTTCTGGGCTGAACTGCTGTACAGTGAGTTTCTGTTCCTCACTGTATCACATGTGCAGCTTCATCAACATATTTGAGCAGAAATAATCGATTAAGTCAATAATCTGTAATAATAAATCTGGAATGTAAAAAGACTTGTCCTTTGTTTCTGGAGCTCAGTGGATGGATGGACGCCTAAACTGGATCATATGTGAGGCGTTTTAAGTTAAATTGCCTCTCGAGTTAAATCAAATAACTAGGGGTGTAACGGTATATGTATTCGTCCCGTGCCGTCACGGTACGGGGGTCACGGTTCGGTGCACACAGTCACACGACGAATACGTCTGAATGAATATTTAAATTTTTTTTTTTTAAAAAGTCGAGTCCTCACTCGTATCCAGGTGGCGGTAATGAGCCTCGAAGCTGCCTGCAGCCGTCACAGCAGACGAAGAAGAGAAGTGATGAGAGAGTGAAGTTAGAGGAGGAGAGCTGTCTGCTTCATTCATGTCACTGTGGCTTCTCAATGAAACAAACGGCGGCGGCGGCTCGCGACCATAATACATCCATGCTCGCGACTGGTCCACCGGACAAAGTCCGTCGGCGATGTTTCACGGATGCGCGGTGCGTCGCTAGAAACGCATCAAACACGTAGCGCATGTTCAACCCGATATGTCAATCACTGGTGCAAGTAAAAAGACTAGTTGTGTGTAACAACTTATCCCGCAGCTTTTAAGCCTCTTGACATGAACACAGACAGGTGAGGAGAAAAGGAGACCGCACACTAGTATATATAATCAGACACATTGTCTGATGAAGGGCTGACGCCCGAAACGTGTGAGTGACATTAAACTGTCACGGGAGCTTTTAACTAGTGTGCGGTCTCCTTTTTTCCTTACCTGTGTCTTTCTTGGTGGTCCAGCACCTAGTCTTCAGTTTTTTGGGATGTGCGTGTAGCTGCCTAATATGTTTTATGAACACAGGCAGGACCAGAAACATCACCAAAGTAACTGCTAGTCTAATTTAACTGTGTAAACCAACATTGATGTCAGTTTATTGTTTTGTTTTTTTAATAATATTTTTTTTAATAATAATATAATAATTCGAATAATAGTTGCCAGTTGTCAAGTGCACGTTTTTTTTCCTCTAGAATTAATGAATGGCATTATAACACTCCTAATGCACTTGTTTTATTTTGTATTCTTTTTTCTTTTAACTTTTATAACACAAGACAGATTTTAGTTTTACATTCAATTAGTGTCTGTTGTACCGAAACCGTACCGAAACCGTACCGAACCGTGACCCCTGAACCGAGGTACGTACCGAACCGTGACTTTTGTGTACCGTTACACCCCTACAAATAACTATCTCAGTCATCGTTTACCAAGGAAAAGGCCAAACGTGGCTGCTGGCAAAGCTGTGCAGATAAAAAACATTTGGTTTGGGCCAGACTGAATAATCTATTCTTAAAAACCCCTTCAGGCTCTGGTGATTTCAGACGGGATCTGTCTTTACTTCTGGCATTTTAAAACACTGAACAATTGATTTTTTATGAATTAATGGATTGTTGCTGCTCTGAGGAGGCTGAACACCGTCGGTCCTGCAGGAGGGTAAAACACTGTCACACTGAGCTGCGTCCCAGAGAGCTTCACTACAGCAGCCAGATAATCCTGCTCAATCAAATCAAATCCCTCCACAACCTTCTCCCGGCTCCGCCCGGCTCCACTCGGACCCGGTCCAACAGCAGAATAATGAAGTAGTTTATAAACAGGACGAGAATGTGAAAACAGAGGTGAGTTTCGGTCACGTTCTAACGACAAACACCGAGGCCGATGAACTTTATCTGTCTCCTGTTTGTGTGATCGAAGGTTCACGTGGGACTGGTTTCACTGATCCCTCCACTGCTGCTATTTATACTAATGGCTGAGACTTATCGAAGATGAAGATGTTGCATTCACTTTATTTTTTACAAATCATTTATTTTCTGATAAGAGATTTTGAATTAAAAAAACACTTTCTCTTTAAAACACAATCCAGGATACGACACTATCCTTTAAATCAACCTTAATGCAGCTGAATTCATAATTAAAAAGGTACAATATGTAGGAATTCCCCCCATCTAGCGGTGCGGTTGCATATCTGAACGTATTCTTGATGTTGCATTCACGTGAAATGGGGCAGACGTCAGACAGACAACAGACGCTGCATGTAACAGGATAAACAAGCGTCTATGTAAACAAGTGGTTCGCCAGCACGAGGCAAAACAATACAGTCGTGACAACATGTCGTCATGGTGATGTGGTATTGTTTTACCGTCTTTCTCTCGTGGAGTAAAATGACATCCGGTGTGTTTGCCGACAGCCGTCTGCCTGACTGCACCTGAATGCAACACCGGTGCCTCCGTCCTTCCTCACACTACACAGTGGTGACAGTTTTAACAGGCTGAGCCCACAGCTCCGCTGAGTTTCCATGGTTACCTACGGTCACGATGCAACATGGCCGCCTCGGTTCGGTGCGTCGCCCACTTATGTATTTGTAACGACTTGTAACAACTCATTCTAAGGTACGAGAAAGCTTTCAAACAGTCACACGTTTCTTCTCTCCCTCTACACTGTTGGTGTTTTACTTCTTCAATCATTGTCCAGGTATTCCCGCTGGGTCACAGCGAATGAAGCTCTGAAGACCAAAATGAAAACCTGAATTCATCTGACAACCGGCACCACACAGAGATGTTTCCAGTCTCCTGGTTCAACTCACTCATCTGGTGCACATGAGCATGTTTCCCAAAAAGGTTAAAAAGCCCGAGCCTGAGACTGAACCTTTACGGATTCAGACCTGAGGTTGGTTTACGGCCTCTTAACTCAGTCCAGATGGGGAGTGTGGACGAGGCCGAGGCCTGTTGTTGTTGTTGAGCCTCAGATCTGTGTCACATGTGAGGAGGAACAGGTCTGATCTGGGACATTTAGGAGCCGCACCTTCAGCTCACAGCCTCAGGTTAACAGGCTTTCTGCCGCCGCCGCCGCCGCTGCCTGATGTGAAAAGCCTCAGAGCCTCAGGCGAAAGCAGACGGACGGTGAGTGAGTTAGTTAGTCGGTGCAGAGTCGGAGTATTTTTCCAGGCAGAAGGCCTTCACATTCCAGCCTCTCTCTGTCTGTTTCTGTCGTTCTGTCGGTCGGATACTCGGCTCTCTTTGACATCGACCGCAGAAACAAAAGCTGCTCTGTGTTCCCCCGGCGGCGAGCGATCGGCTCCCGTTTCATCACAGCGTCGAGCTCAGAGCTACAGAACTTCGATTGGACGCCGATGGTAAAAAAAAAAGAAGGCAAAACACAACAGGGTTCAGGGCTGGGTGTCCCAACAACACTCTCAGGCCTCTTCTTTCTCTCCGTTCTCTCTTCTCTAATCAGCCTCAACAGAACAGAGCTCATTCAAGTCACATTTTTCCTCTGCAGATCTGGGTCACATGGATAAAAATTTGATTATGAGACAAACAGTGAAGCGAACACAACATCCAGCTCTGAACTGTAAACACGGCGTTGTGTTGTGTACCTTCCCCTGTTTCTGTAACCAGACTCCTCTGTTTGTTTCTGATCACATGTGAGATTATTTCTTCCATGTGGGACGACGCTGGACTCAACACCGTGTTATTATGTCATCCATCTGCTGCTGAAGCTCGGCTGAGTCACCGTGAGCGCTGAGGACAAGCAGAGCATGACGGAGAGAAGACTGTTGCTCCATGGTCTCTGGTCTCACTGCCAGGACGTTAGGACAGACAGACACCCTGGACCAGTGGTTCTCAACCTATTTTACATCAAGGACCCCTAAATTGACACAAATTAGACCACGGACCCCCCATTGGACAAAATTTTCAAGCAAACCAGAAATACACAAATATTTGTTCTGAGACTGAATAACGTAACTTTTTTTTTGTACATTCAAATTAGGGCCAATGGTGTGAATTTTTGGAAACTTTATAGAGAAATTTCTGGAAAAAAAGTGGTAAAATTTCTCCAAAAACGTTTAAACATTTGTAGGAAGAGGTGGTTAAAAAAAATTCTCAACAAAAAGTACAAAAAAAAAAAAAAAGTTAAAGATTTTCTACAAAAAAAGTGGTAAAATTCTCAAAAAAACAATAATAATACAAATTCTCCCAAAAAGAAAGTGGTAGAATTTCAAGAAAAAGTTGGGGACCCCCTTTAACCTTCTCAAGGACCCCTGGGGGTCCCCAGACCCCACGTTGAGAACCACTGCCCCGGAGGACGAGTGGTTCATGGTTCATCTGATTGTCTTTCAGTTCTGTGTCACATTCAGGTGCAGCCTCGAAATCCAGAAACCAGAAACTTAACTGATCCCCTGGAGGCCGCGTTACAGTTTCTTTATGAAGACGACATCGAAACTGAAGCTGTGTGTTTTCTGTAACGTTGCTCATCATGATGAGTTTCTGTCTGTTTCAAGCCAGATGCTCCAGACCCCCTCGTAGTCGGGCAGACTCTGAGCGCAACGTCCACCGTCGTTTGAGGTTTCATAGTCCAGCGTACCACCGTGTACCAGTTTCCTGAATTTCTCATGCTAATTTCCTACATTTCCCATAATCCTTGCACGCTTTCTGTCATGGGGTGACTAGGAGGAGGAGAGTATACGCAGAGTCGACTCCACACGAACTAACGGTGGACTTCCATCAGCTCCCTCAGATACGCCGCTGAAAGCCCCAAGCTTTCCACTCTTCTTCTCTGTTTGTGGTGTATTTGTGTGGCAGTGTCACAGCGCCACCACAGGCCTGGTGTGTGTACTACAGCGTTTTCAGAAGGACACAGGAACTGTATGGTTCATATGCACACCTGAATATTTGCGTAACAGTGTGATTGCACATAGGACATTTTGCCGATATCGTTCATGCCTAGGTTTTAGAGGTCTTCACGGGTCCAATTTGACGGACCTGAACCCAAATGGACCCGAGTAAATTGTACCCGGAGCCGACTGGACCCGAGCTATTATTGTAAATATGAGTTCCGAACCCGAGCGGCATCCTAAAAAACCCGTGGACCCGAAGTGCCCGAGTTGCTTTATGATTTAATACAAGTTGTCTAGCGTAAATAATACTTGTTTTTACTACTTTCTGTTTCTTACCTAAACGTAGTCTTCTTCCGCTGCCAGCCGCCCCGGCCATAATGTGATGTAAACAGAAATAAATCCACGTCGTCATTTTCTTGTTTAGATGGTCATGTACTGTAATCCTTCTTCTTAGCCATTGCTAACGCCAATCCACCGGTCATTTCCTCTTGTTTAATTAACGTTATAATTTTGGAGTTTCCATGTGCTTTGCAGAGCGTAACATTACCGCGGTAACAACACGCTACGGCAACTCGATTGTTTAACTATTTTGAACCATTAACCATAACGTTACGTTAATAAACAAACGTTTTAACTGCTCCGAGTCCTGACCTCGGTTCTAACTTTAGCTTGAACTGTCACCTTTGACGTCATCATAAGAGTCGTGTAGTTGTTTTGATCACGTGACATAAGTCAAACAGGCAGCTCGCAGCCTCGCATTGGACGGAAGGGGGAGGGCAGGGGTGATTGACAGCTGTGACAGCCAATCGCCGGGTCCTCTCGGGTACTGTAGGACCCAGCCTTTCACAATAAGAGACCCGAGCCCTGAGACAAACTCCACCGGTTCCGACCCGGCCCCGGCGTCACTTCTTGCGAATGGACCCAAAACCCGAGCCGGGTCGGGTCGGAACCTCGGGTTTTCGGGTTGCCGGGTTTTTCCGAAGACCTCTACTAGGTTTAAATGGAAGTATTCAGATTGAGACCCAGCTCAGGTCTCTGTTGGGGCTCAGACCACCTGGTGCGGCGGCGGCGTGTTTAAACTGGACGACTCTGGGACCAATGAGACGCCTCCTGATCCGAACTTCTCCAGTGTCTGTAAATCACATTAGAGCATAAAGGTGACAACAGAAGCTCCGTTGTCTGACGGTCTTGAGCCGTTGGGAGCTGCAAGCCTCCGTCTCTCAAGTCTTGTTCTGACGTCTGACTGACTGTCTTCTGTTTGATGAACTGTCTTCTGTTTGATGGACTGTCCGGCCTGTTGAGACGCTCTGAGTGAACTGAGCTCTGTTCTTTGTTCAGCAGTGTCTTGTGTAGCTGCGGCCTCTGATCCTGCTGCTTTTAGAAAACTCTCAGAGCCTCCGCTCTATTTTTAGCCTGAATGCAACTGTTGTGTTTAGAGTCGGGCTGCAGCGTTGTACATGTGTGTGTCAGAGCTGTTTACTGACCTCCCATGGAAATATGATTACAGTGGATTTGCACCGCGACAGAAAGTCAAACAAAACCAGTGTTGGAGACAGAAGCCTTCAGCTCATGATGGTCCAGCAGCTGAGTTAAGTCTCCGTAGCTGCTGCTCTTCACATCACAGCTCCATAAAACCTTCAGCTGGATCAGACAGGGAACTGGTTATATCCCCAATATAAAGACTGGGTAACATCTGACTGAAGCCTCGTGTCAGCGGAGACGTTACATGTCTTAAGATCTCAACATTTCTATCAGGAGAACGGCGAAGACAACGGTTGTGAGGGAGGTTAAGAAGGAAAAGAAGATGAAGAAAAAGAATAAAGGAGCTGAAGACTCAAAGTCCTGCTGATATCTGAACTAAAGACTCTAGAAAGTGAAACCTGAACATCACAGTGTTGGAAAGACTGATCAATACATGAGGACGGTGGGGGTTGGGGGGTTGGGGGGCTGAAACATGTCCTTCAAAGCAGAAGGTCTGATGTCAGATTTATCATTTTGAATATTTGGTCTTTCATTGAACAGTGTCACCAACGCTCGTCTTCACACAGGTGATACAGAAACACTGGATCACGTCTCATTGGGTTTTGAGGATGAACATCTTCTTTAGAGTTTAGTACAGAAAGAAAAGAGGGCACGACCTGTCAATAAATCAATATGATGATTGATGGTGTGGTGGGAGTTGCATTTGAACGCACGTCCAACACAAAAAGGGCGACTGTGTAGGCTACTTGTTTAAAAAAAAGAAAGAAACAATGACAAAACTTGGTTCAATATTAACAATAAAGTCCAAAAATAACAAAAATACCATCAAATTAACAAAGTGAGTAACTTAAAGTCCTTAAACAATAGAGATGCAGAGACTAGTGACTAGTTACACTGACGCTGCATTCACCTGCAGTCGGGCAGACGGCCATCGCTAACAAACCAGATGTCATTTTAGTCACAGAAGTCCAGAGAAAGCCGGTAAAACTTGGGTCAGGTAAACAATACGACATCGCCATGACAACATATTGTGACGTATAGCCTATTGTTTTGCCTCGTGCTGGCGGACCACTTGTTTACATAGAGGCTTGTTTATGCCGTTACGTGCAGCGTCTGTTGTCTGTCTGACGTCTGCCCGATTTCACGTGAATGCAACATCAAGAATACGTTGAGATATGCAACCGCACCGCTAGATGGGGGGAATTCCTACACTTTTAAATGTTTTCTCCATAAAAATGACTGAAAAATAAATGTCCAAGTCAACATACTGTATATGTGAAGCAGCTTTACTCAGTCGTATGCAACAGTTTACTGGTAATTTTCCAGATATTGAACAAGTCATTTACAGATATGAACTGATGTTTTCACCAAATTATTAATAATGAAAACTAATGATCAGATTGATGAATAACTGATGTTTCTGTAGTGTTCAGCCTCTTCACCTCTGGGCCTCGAGCTGTTCAGCTGCCTCAGTCAGGTTCAGATCCTCCGTCACCTTCACCTTCACCGTCACCACCAACAACAACAACGAGAACAACGACGACGACGCAACGACATGAATGAGAGTGAAAGAAAAAGAAAGGAGAGCAACCTGAGTCTGTCAGAGGTCGACACACAGTCACACAGCCTGACCTCCATTTCTGAGTCATCGGATCCTCTCAGCAACATGATACAGACAGTACAGTACAGCCTGCTGCTGCCGTTAGCCCCCACCCTACCCCCAACCCCCACCCCTTCCCTCAGCACTGTAACGGAGCCTCAGCACAGAGTTAAAGGGATAGTAGCATTTTTTTTAAAGTGGGGTTGTATGATCTACAAATAGCCCCTAAGTACTTTAATTGCAGTAGCAGACTCTCTGCACTCCTCCCGTTAGCAACGCCAGCCCATAATAGCCCTGCCCAGAGATTTACAACATACAGTGTTGTGAACAGACCCAAAGAAACGGCCTATTTTCGCAGTTTTTATTTGGACCTAACCAACTGCTGATCGGCGGGCGCTAACCCTGGGCGGAGGGATACGTGAGTTGGTTAGGTCCAAATAAAAACTGTGTTTTTCCTGCACTTTGAGGGGCTGGAAAAAATTATATTATAGCGAACAATGGAACTGTGTATTTTTTCTTTTCAGGTAAAACCTCTTTTAGACCGTGAAAATAGGCCGTTTCTTTGGGTCTGTTCACAACACTGTATGTTGTAAATCTCCGGGCAGGGCTATTATGGGCTGGCGTTGCTAACGGGAGGAGTGCAGAGAGTCTTCTACTGCAATTAAAGTACTTAGGGGCTATTTGTAGATCATACAACCCCACTTTAAAAAAAAAATGCTACTATCCCTTTAAGGTCCGGCTCGGCCTCTGGACCGAGGGAAGAAAGGCAGCGATTGTGGAGGAAACCTCTCCGTCTCTGCAGGAGGAGGGGAGGGGGGGGGGATTAGGCATTAGGTAATTGTGTTAGAGAGGTGGTGGTGGTGTGTGTGTGTGTGTGTGGGGGGGGGGGGGGGGGGGGGGGGGATTAGATCAGAGCCAAGAGACGAGTCAGAGCAGGTTCGTTAAGAGTCCAGGTCCAACTGAGGACAGAGTGGACGGACGCACGGAGACAGAAACACATCGTCTCCATGTGGTACCACTTATGATGATGTCGTCCTCGTCCAATCCCAGGCCGGGCCTTACGTAAGACAGATAAATATGATTACTCATCCTCCCCCCTCCTCCTCCTCCTCCTCCTCCTCCTCCTCTTCCTCCTCCTCTGATGGATGGACTGACTGGACGTGTTGGGGAGGAACGTTCCAGTGAAGCCATTAAATAAAAAGATGGACGGACGTTTCTTACAGATAAGAGTGAAATTATATCTGTGAGTCATTCAGTTAAAAAAACAGAGTGAACGAACAGAGGATGAAGACCAGTTTAAACCTTCATCATTAAACACCATCATCGTCATTACATCGCCTCTGTGACAAACTCATGTCGCCTCAACACTGTAAAATCTGACGAGTGACGTCATCTCTAATGGATTTTCTGCACAAGTCGAACACAACACAACACAACACACACACAGAGCAGCCGTTGTCCTGCAGAACTCTAAGCACCAATCAATGGTTTAATACCAATATATATTCAGCTCCAGCTCTAAGTTTTCAGTGTAATTCCATCTAAAAGTCTGTTTTTTGAGCACGTTTCCCTGTTTTTTGGCACTTTTTGGACCAAATATGGAATCAATCAATACTCAATAGTATAAATAATCACCAGTTGTCGTCCGATGTGATGTAACTGTGACTGAGAGTTTACGTAACTGGAGGATTTATGTCAGCAAATGGATTTTCTGCAACAGAGAGAGGCCTTTACATTCAAAACAATAGTGGAGCAGAAACAAGCGGAAATAATCAATCAATCAATCAATCAATCAATCAATGAGCTACTGTTCTGATAATAATCGATTCTGTATGGAAGCTGATTATTACATGAACAATAAGACCAAACCAATACGAGACCATTTCCAAGACAAGACCATGACTGTGCCCAGTCCCAGTCCTCATAATAACCACGTGTCTGGATATTTACATTATTCCTCTGCAGCTAAAAAAGAAAAGATGATTTAATGTAAAATCTAAACTATATTATATTATGTGTTTGCATATGTCTTTATGTATATTACTATATATTAAGAGAGATAAAGATTAGTGATAATATGTAATAAATCTATACGTATATGAGAGTGATAATATATTAGAATAAATCCATCTAGATAAACTCATAAATTAATTTATTGTAAAGATTATAATGACAAGAAAGCTTGATAGCTAATTTATGAATAAGGGGTGGGAGTAAATAAACTAAAACAATTATCTTTATTTTCAATTATTTTATTTTTGTTCATGTGTTGTCTTGTCAAAGTATTTATTTGTTATGTCTGTCCATTACTGTATTAAGTTTTATTTCTTTTAACATGTCCGAAATAAACTTAAACTAAACTAACATCACATGAACCAAAGAGAGACAGTGACGGAGAGACATTTGTGGTTTAAAAAAAAAAAAAAAAAAAAGATGTGACATGCAGCTGTAAATCCAGAGTCCAAGACAAGACCAAGACCTTGAAGATACACTACCAAATGAGAGAGAGAGAGTGTGTGTGTGTGTGTGTGTGTGTGTGTGTGTGTGTGTGTGTGTGTGTGTGTGTGTGTGTGTGTAGGGGCAACAACCACAGGGGCAGTAAAAAGGAAAAGAAAAAGAGCAAGTCATCCTGTTGCGGGGCGTGTCAGTCTGAGGCTGCGTTTCACTTCCACCGTTTGTGGTGAATTTACTGTAACTTCTTCAACGTCTCCAAGATCCAGAGAGAAATCCCCTCAGTTTCCACCCACACTCAGCACTTAGTCAAACTGTTCTGCTGCTGCTACTATTATACTACTACTACTACTACTGTACTACTACTGTACTACTACTGTACTACTACTACTACTACTACAACAGAGGAGGGGATTATTATTATATCATCATGTCACAGCTAGAAATAAAACATCATCATCATCTTCTGTTCCAAGCTGCTTCAAATATGAAACTCACTGTTTAAATATCCAAGAGCTGAAGCTGTGAGATGATCAGATACCAATCGATCGATCAATCTTTATTACTGCAGACACAACAACCGGTCCATATCGACAAAAGGTAGCTATAATGTAATATAATAAAACTAATTTAAAAAAGAAAGCAATAAAGAGAGAGAGAATCAAATATCAATTCCCCATATGCAGGCTAGTGTTTTCTAAGCCTCAACCATCAACCAATCTATCAGTCAATAAATCAATCATTACTGCAGACACAATTACTGGTCCATATTGACAAAATAAATGAATAAAATATGATCTAATAAAACACAAATAGAAGAAAGAAAGAAAGAAAGAAAGAAAGAAAGAAAGAAAGAAAGAAAGAAAGAAAGAAAGAAAGAAAGAATTTTCTACACAATTCATATTCAGGCTCCTCAACCATCAATCAACCAATGAACCAATAAACCAATCATTGCAGACACAATAACTGCTCCATATCGACAAAATAAATGAATAAAATATGATATAATAAAACACAAATAGAAGAAAGAAAGAAAGAAAGAAAGAAAGAGCCAAATATCAATTCTTCATACCTAAGACTCAACCATCAACCAACCAATCAATCATTATTGCAGACACAATAACTGGTCCATATCGACAAAACAAATAAATAGCTAGATAATATAATATAATATAATAATAGCCTATAATATAATATAATAGCCTATAATAAAACACTGATTTAAAAAAGAAATAAAGAGAACCAAATATCAATTCATATTCAGGCTATCCTGCCAACCAACCAATCAACCAATCACCAATCAATCAAGCCGCTTCTATAATAATTCAGTAGCCTAAATGATGATCAACACACAGAATCAAAACCCTGGACCCTCAGATCCAGTCCTAGTACTGATCCTGATCCTGATCCACTTCCACCCCCCTAACACCACAACAACAAGCCCCGTCAGCCGCCTCTCTTCCCCGGTCTCCTCCTGCCTCTTCCCCTGCCTCCTTCCTGCTCCTCCTGCTCCTCTCTCCTCCTCTCTCCTCCTCACCTCCAGCAGCGGCAGGTCCGGGTCCAGGTGTGTGAAGCTGTGCAGCACCACGGGACTGGGGTCGTCCCCCACCTCCAGCCTCACCCCGTCCCAGAGGCTCCGCAGCTTCCACGACGAGTCGAACATCGAGTCGACGACCTGCAGCTGCTGCAGCGGCGGCGGCGGCGCCTCGGCACTGTGCATCCCCGGGGAAAAGACCATGAGGCTCGGCTCAGTTCGGCTCAGTTCACGGTACCGACATGGTTCTTCTGCTGCTTCAGTCTGCGGCTCTATCTCTGCTTCTGTCGGATCAGCAGCGCTCACTCAGCTTGTCCGGAGCGTTTAGGACAATCATGACTCACGCTGGGGGCTTTTCCCCTAAGCCACGCCCCTTTCCTCCTCTTCCTCCCTCCTCCTCCTCCGAGAGCCGCGATGCGTTCAAGGCCGTCGGAAATAAATAAATAGCCTACCACAACCCCCGAGGATTAGCGTGCTTAAAATATACTGTTGTTTACAGAGCACAGAACCTCCTCCCACTGTCCACCACACCACACTGGTGATGACACCAAGCAGATACTTCAGTACAACTAACCAGCACTTTTTAACCTTTAACACGCATCTTTTATTCATATATTTATTTATTTTTTGTGTTTTAATACACTAGGCCTATGTGTTTTTATGTCTTTATTTACTTCAGTGTTTTGTGATCTGTGTTGTTGTCTGTATTGTCTTGCTGCTGCTCTGTGACATTTTAAATTTCCCCTCTTAAATAAAGTATTTCTATTCTATTCTATTCTATTCTATTCTATTTACATTATCTGTAACTTATTGAACTGTAAGAAGTACAAAGAAATTATGTTCAATATGTACAGGATACAGGATGTATAGAATAAATCCAGCTAGATAAACTTATAAATTAATTTATTGTATAGATAATAATGACAAGAAAGCTTGATAGCTTATAATTTATGAATAAGGGGTGGGAGTAAATACATTTTACTTATTCCCACGCTTCTTTTCGGATATGAAAAAAAAAATCTTTATTTTCAACTATTTTATTTTTGTTCATGTGTTGTCAGTCGTCAGCAGTGGGTGTGACACATACGCACACACACATCTTTAATCAACTGAAAATAGCAACACACTCAGTGTAATGACAGTCACAAGACGCACTACTCTGCTAAAGCCCTGAATTAAAGTCAAGTTTTCTCACTCATTAAGCACAAGAAAACAACATCTAAATTTAAATACTCAAAACATGTTTTTTCCATGAACATACATACACCATTTAAATAACATTTCCCCCCTTGAGATTAATTAAATCTTACTTTATCTACAGTACAGTTAGTCCATCAAAGATAATAAGATATAATATGTAATATTAGCATACTAAAACTATTGTTTTGTTGTAGTTTTTTCTTCTATCACAAATATTCTTTATGTTTTCCAACATCTTCCTATGTGGTAGTAGGTTAATATTTACATTCTTAGTCTAAAAGCACAAATCTCCGAGGTGTCCCTGAAGGCAGCGTTAACTCCTCCGCTCTTACGTCATAGCTTTGGGGGGAAATGATGCCAGTGTGTTGTTTCACTATGGCAGCAGGCTGGTGTAGCCTACATACAAAACCAAAAACACACGTGTGCTCTTCACTGTCCCCTCTGAAAACAAACATTTACACTGAAACAGCAACTTTTAACTTTATTAAATCAAAATTAAACGTGCCCCTCCTTTATATATATTTTTTAATATCATTAAAAAATAGCTAACACTTAAATCTATTGTGCATTTGTATAACTAGGCTATATAAAAATGATGCTTATGTATTAGATACATAAAAATAACTGTCTAATCATGATTGTCTTTCCTGATGACAGGCTTTTATTTTGAAAGGTCATTCTAACATTGTGGAATTACAACTATTATGAAATAAAACAATCTAATAGTTAATGTGCAGATTATTTTCTTGACAAATGGATTAACTGGAAATCCCCACAGCACCTGAAATACCCACAACATAATAATAGGCTACTACACACAACAAGGTGATTAACTCCACAGTCCAACAACCTGTGTGGCGACCTGACGGCGCCTCCTACTGGCCAACGCCTCACATCACACCTCAGGTTATTAATCACATGGATGATGAGCTGCTGCCACGGCAACCAACCAGCTCCCACCGATTCAAGAAGAACAGGTGTGAAACGGATTTAAGCAAATAGGAAAAAGAAAAAAAAACCATCACAACTAAAACATCTGGTGCAGCAGCTGCGGCCGAAGAACGACCGAACACACAAACACGTCCGACCTCTTCATCACTCACAGATCTGCAGCTGCTGCAGCAGGAGAGAACAACAAGTGGAGGAGGAGGAGGAGGAGGAGGAGGAAGAGGAGGAGGAGGAGGAGGAGAGAGGAAGAGGAGGAGAAGGAGGAGGAAGAGGAAGGAGAAAAGAAGAGGAGGAGGAAAAGGAGGAGGAATGAAAAGGAGGAGGAAGAGAGGGAAGAGGAGGGACGAAGAGGAAGAGGAGGAGAAGGAGGAGGAAGAGGAGGAGGAGGAAGAAGAAGGGAAGAGGGAGGATGAGGTGGAAGGAGTAAGAGGAGGAGGAGGATGGAGGAAGAGAAGCAATGAGGAGGAGGAGGAGGAGGAGGTTGAAGAAAGTGGGGGAAG